>NC_066632.1:20453415-20753415 GCF_025201925.1 Gopherus flavomarginatus | reverse complement strand
GCTAAAGATTTATTAACCAAGAAAAAGAAATGAGAGTAATTCACAAAGTTAAAGCAGGTACACATACATACACAAATGAGATACAGTCTTAAATTCTAAATGGTAATAGTAGTTGCTATAATCATAGAATCAAAGAATATCAGGATTGGAAGGGACCTCAGGAGGTCATCTAGTCCAACCCCCTGCTCAAAGCAAGACCAACCCCAACTAAATTATCCCAGCCAGGGCTTTGTCAAGCCGGGCCTTAAAAAGCTCTACGGATGGAGATTCCACCACCTCCCTAGGTAACCCATTCCAGTGCTTCACCACCCTCCTAGTGAAATTTTTTTCCCTAATTCATATATTCATAGATTCTAGGACTGGAAGGGACCTTGAGAGGTCATCGAGTCCAGTCCCCTGCCCTCATGGCAGGACCAAATACTGTCTAGACCATCCCAGAGAGACATTTATCTAACCTACTCTTAAGTATCTCCAGAGATGGAGATTCCACACCCTCCCTAGGCAATTTATTCCAGTGTTTAACCACCCTGACAGTTAGGAACTTTTTCCTAATGTCCAACCTAAACCTTCCTTGCTGCAGTTTAAGCCCATTGCTTCTTGTTCTATCCTTAGAGGCTAAGGTGAACAAGTTTTCTCCCTCCTCCTGATGACACCCTTTTAGATACTTGAAAACTGCTATCATGTCCCCTCTCAGTCTTCTCTTTTCCAAACTAAAGAAACCCAATTCTTTCAGCCTTCCTTCATAGATCATGTTTTCAAGATCTTTAATCGTTCTTGTTGCTCTTCTCTGGACCCTCTCCAATTTCTCCACATCTTTCTTGAAATGCGGTGCCCAGAACTGGACACAATACTCCAGTTGAGGCCTAAACAGTGCAGAGTAGAGTGGAAGAATGACTTCTCATGTCTTGCTCACAACACACCTCTTAATGCATCCCAGAATCACGTTTGCTTTTTTTGCAACGGTATCACACTGTTGATTCATATTTAGCTTGTGGTCCACTATAACCCCTAGATCCCTTTCTGCCATACTCCTTCCTAGACAGTCTCTTCCCATTCTGTATGTGTGAAACTGATGTTCCTTCCTAAGTGGAGCACTTTGCATTTGTCTTTGTTAAACTTCATCCTGTTTACCTCAGACCATTTCTCCAATTTGTCCAATATCCAACTTAAACCTCCCCCACTGCAACTTGAGACCATTACACCTTGTTTTGTCATCTGATACCACTGACAATAGTCTAGATCCATCCTCTTTGGAACCCTCTTTCAGGTACTTGAAAGCAGCTATCAAATCCCCCCTCATTCTTCTCTTCTGCAGACTAAATATTCCCAATTCCCTCAGCCTCACCTCATAAATCATGTGCTCCAGTCCCCTAATCATTTTTATTGCCCTCCACTGGACTTTTTCTAATTTTTTCACATCCTTCTTGTAGTGTGGGGTCCAAAACTGGACACAGTCCTTCAGATGAGGCCTCACCAATGCTGAATAGAGGGGACCAATCACGTCTCTCAATCTGCTGGCAATGCTCCTTCTTATACAGCCCCAAATGCCGTTAGCCCTCCTGGCAACAAAGGCACAGTGTTGACTCATATCCAGCTTCTCATACACTGTAACCCCTAGGTCCTTTTCTAATATACAAGCGCTGTCTGTCCTTTAGAGCTAACCCAAGCCATGCAGCTGGGGATCCCTTGCTTATGCTTAGAAATCTTCCCCTCTCTGAATTCCAAGCAGCACAGTGGTAATAACTCCTTTGCAGGGATTTTTATGTCCTTCTCTCAGCATTCAAGCTGTGATGCGATGAGGGCTTGATCTAGAATCCTCTTCATGGGTGTGTGGGGAGCAATCAACAAAGTCTTTTGTCCATTGATGTTCCATAGTGGCTTGGCTGGTGTCTGTAGGCCTTCTTTTGTTGAGGAGAAGAGGACACCTCTTGTGGTAAACTAACATTTCACACTTGGTAATGTTTTCCTGACTGTGGGGTTTGACAGTTGTAGCAAACACTTTTATAGTTACAGAGCAAACTCTTAACTATTATCTTATAACATGAGGTACAGATATTATACGTAAGAGTAATACATGTAGCTTCCCACAAGCATTTCATAAAGTCTAAACACTAAACACATTCTTATAACTCTAATACCTCTTTTAACTATACTAGCACACTGGTGAGCCAGACTGGTTTCTAGCTCTGCATTTGTCAGTGTCCACTGAGGCCCAGGGGCCATGGCATGAGCTGGCACCTGGTCTACCAGCATCACACTTGGTTCACCCATGCAGTAGCCAGTGAAAACTAAGCATACTGCACTGGGTATAGGGCTAGTGAAGTGTACTTCCTTCCTACACCCATTTAAAAGGCTTGTCTACATGGGGACATCCATCAGGAAAATTGATCTGAATTAACTAAAGGGTGTGAATTTGAAGTAGATTCGTTAACCAGCATTAAGGCCAATCAACTTGCCACCAGACCTCAGGACTGGCATCCATTAGCAGGAAATTGTGAACACTTTCATTCAGAATTAAAGTGGCCCAAATTTCCTTTAATTTAATTTAATTTAATTTAATTTAATTTAATTCCAAAGTGAGTTATATTAAACTGAATTAAGCCCACTTTAATTCTAAATGAAGGTGTTCACATAGGGCGGGTTAACTAATTGACTTCAAATGCCCACCTTTAGTTAAAGCAGATTAACTTTCCTAGCTATCCCCCTGTTGCCAAGCCCTTAGATCAGGAGTTAACTGGGAATTAGACCATGATTCTGAGCGTATGTCTACCCTGGAGCTGGACAGTGTAATTTCCAGATGGGGGAGACATACCCAGATTAGCACTGATCAAGCTCATCATAACCCTAGGAGTGGGCATGCAAGAGAGGCTGTCTATCTGAATACATGCTTAAGGCCTTGGACAGAATTATTCTTGGAGCGGTTAGCCACTCCCACCATTCATGCCACCTACCTACATTCTCTACTTTTAGCATTAGATTGCTCAGAGCTTGTGCGGATATGTCTCCTCCAGCTGGAAATCACACCTCCGACGTAGGTATACCTGAGTCCCAAACTGGTTCCCAGCCTTCTCCTAGGGTAATACAGCCACTGGGCTAGCAGCAGTGCAATTTAGGCCTAAGAAAAGAGGCATTCATGTAGTGATAGAAACTTTCAAAAGGGGCAAGTTGGTTCTGGTTGGCAGAGACTCTTTTGTTGGTTTGATTTGGATTTAGTTTCTCTGGCAACTCCTTGCGGACATCTGGGATGACCGCTGGTAATGTACGATGCACAGCGAGAGAGAACACCCACTTAATTAAAATACAGGAGATATACTGCCTGGGATGCAGACACTAACAACTTCACGTGCAGCTGCATCTTATTCGAGGCATCTTTCATGCTTGTGATGATAGTAAACGGCTTTAATATTGAAATATGTGCCATTTACTAAACTCAACCCATCCCTGTACAAAAACTAAAACGACTCGTAGCTTGATGAAAGATACACAGAGTAAATACATTAATAGGCGGTAATTGAAAAGTCATGGGCAATCTTTAAGCAATCATGCACTTGCATATGTCTGTATGTCTGGGAGCATCTCCTACTCTGTATGACATAGGGCTGCCTGGTACAATTTTACAAATCACAGGCCTGGTGTTTTATGGCGCGAGGTCTCCAACTGTATCAGCAGTGTCATATTTAGATTCTAATTATATTTCGAGATGCTTCAGTGGCTTCTCCTGCCGTGCAGCATCCACAAGGATCTGTTCTCCTCACTGAACAAAGGGGGAAATTGTACAGAGGATCAAACCAATCTCAATGCACAAAGAAAGAGATTCATAGATTCCGAGGCCAGCAGGGAACACTGTGATCATCTGATCTGACCTTCTGTATAACACAGGCCATAGAACGCCCCCAAAATCATTCCTAGAGCAGATCTTTTAGAGAAACATTCAATGCAGAGACAATATGGAATCAGCTGCCTGAAGGGAAAAAGATGTTGCATTTAGTTTTCCTCACTGAAACCTGAATATGACTATTATGTGATGATCTCTGGCACCCTAATTGTACAGATGAGAAGAATTAAATTTCCCATTGGGTATTTTAGTGATTCAAGCTTCACTCTCCTGGCTTATATTACAACCAGTAACCCTGCAGAAATAGCGTCACACGTGGAAAGAGTTTATTTTCATTCTCTCACTCTTTTTCTGTCCCTCGTTCAGCAGAGTCTTGGCCATGGGTCTAAGAGTCATTAACTTTAATGCAACTTAAGAATGTGCCTTAGTGCACTGTAGAATCAAGGCCTATGTAACATTTTCAATAGCACCTAAGTGACTTAGGAGTCCAAGTCCCATTTTCAAAAGTGGCTTAGGCATTTGGGGCCCAGAACACCAAGAGAACTGAGGAACCTAACTGCCTTTGATTACAACAGGAGTTAGGCATCAAAATATCACCAGAGCCTTAGGAGCCTAAAGCTCACTGAAAGTCATTCAGATTTTGCTGGCTCACAAGCCAGATTTACAAAGGTATTTAGTCAGTTGAAGATGCAGATAGGCACCAGTGGAGCTAAAATCAATAGGATTTAGGCACCTAACCTGCTTAGGCAGTTTTGAAAATTTCACTAGACATCTATGTACATCTGTTAGCACCTTTGAAAATCTGGCCCTAAGTCACATTTGCAATTGGGTAACTGGCTTCTAAATTATTAAGGCGCTTTAGAAAATGTAACACTGTGTGTGTGTGTGTGTGTGTGTGTGTGTGTGTGTGTGTGTGTGTGTGTGTGTGTGTGTGTGTGTGTGTGTGTGTAAGGTGCTTTAGAAAATGTAATACTCTGTGTGTGTGTGTAGACTACATTATGTTTAGTTTTTTTCCTTCCATCCACTTTTTAAAAACTTTTCTTTTGTCATTAAGAAAACTGTTCCCTGTTACAAGAAGTGATGTTAATAAATAAAATAAATTATTTAGTATTATTAATTATTAATTGGTAATTTATTATTATTATTAACAACTCCACCTTGCCTCCAAATGCCCTTCCATCTAACCTAACTAGTGTGGGGGAAGAGGGACCATGTGTGTTGTGGGCATATTTAACTATTGATTTTAAACTTCTCAGGGCTTAAAGATCAATAGCACAATTTAACCCAGGATTCTTAGAGAATTAAAGTTCTTCCCATATTGATCTTTAAGGATTAGGTAATCCTGTGGGGAACCAGGCATAAATTGAGAGATCACAGGTAATAATGCATTAACAAAGCAATGGTGCTTTCAGGTGATTGCTAGGAATTCTTATAAGACTTTCCTAGATAAACTACCTACCATAAATACATTGATTCCAGCCTTTCTACTTCCCAACACTATGATTCTGTCTACACTAGATTTGTATTCTTATGATTTCCCTCCACTAGTTAATACCACATTACAGTAGCATTGAGATCAGGACCCCATTGTGCTGGAATTTCACAGACACATAGCAGGACAGTCCCTGCCCCACAGAATTTACAATCTAAACTGACAAGTCAGGCAAACAGTGCCAGGGTTGAAATGATTTGCTCAAGGTCACACAGAAGGTCGGGGCAGAGATGGGATTTGAACCCTCGTCTATTGTAGACCAATGTCCTACCTACCAGGCCACACTGCCTTATCAATGTAGGTCTATGAGGGCACGAGTGTAGACAAGCTGTTGGCACAGTGTTTAAACCGGTTCAGAGCAGCTTTAGGTGACACGGTTGTTGACAGGCAGGTGCCTGACCCTCCGTTTCTGCAGTTTCTGCTGGAGCTGGAAAATTTTAAGAACAAACACCTAATTGCAGACAAGGCTCAGGGGGTGCTGCCGCTGGAGTTGTTCCAAACTTTTCAGAATTTGGTTTTCCAAATCAGCATTAAAACAAATATTTGAAGTTTCCTGCAAACCAGAATTCCTCCCCCCCCACCAAAAAAAAATTCAGCTGCGGAAAAAGTTTGTTTGGGAATTTTGAAATTTTATTTTAAGAATTTTTTCTTTTTTTTTTTTTTTTTTATTATTTTTACATTATGTCATGCTATAATATGACATCATACAAAAGTGGAGGGTTTATTTTATTTTAAGAAGATTAAAACTGGCTGTTACTCATTACTAATTGAAACAGCTTACTTGCTTTTCTAGATCAAAATCTCTCCTTTCTCTGCTGGAAATTAAACAGTTTCCAATTTTTTTTTCCTGTGGGAATTGTCATCAAAATTGACACACATTTCAAAATATTTCGATTTAGACGAAAATGGCAGGTTTGGCTGAAAAAGAAATCATTTTGATGGAAATGGTCTGACCTGTTGCAGCTGCAATGCCAGCTGTCACATGGGATGATTGGCGTGTCATATTTGGAATGAAGTTGACCTTAACGGTCTAACCCTGTAGAGTGCTGAGCACCAGCTGAGATCTTCTGAGCTGCTTCATCTTTCACTTTGCACCTCCACTTCTTGTTGTTGTTGTTGTTGTTGTACGGATTGAAAATTATCAGTCTACTTTTTACTGAGTAGGCCAGATTCTCATGTTCCTTTTCAACCTCTCTTGGTGAAATCCCCTTAAATCTTCTGCTAAGGATGCCCCTGGTGTGGGACCCCCAACAGGTGTGAAGACAGCAGAAAGAGTGTGTTCCGATTTCTCCCTTCCACAGCCTTTGGCACAGGAGGCATATAAGGGGTGAGAAGGGAAGGTAGCCAGAGCACAAATTGCTCCAGCAATCCCCAGTTGATGCATGGTCCCTAGGAGACCATAGACAGCTGGCTCAGTAAGAGCAGAGCAGCCCCGAGGCTGCTGTAAATTGCTCTGAGGACAGGGATGGAGACAGTCATATGGAGTTCCTATTGGCTCCTCAAAGGCGTCTAATGCCTTTGAGGATCTGGGCCAACGTACCTAAATCCCACTAAAATTACCTTTTAAAAAGCCTAGATTCAGCTCTAGAGCCAGTAGGAACCATTTCTCTTTGCCAAAAAGAGATTTTTGACAGAAAATAGCTTTTGGCCCAAACCAAAAATTTTCATTTTAGTCCACATTTTCCAAGTGTTTCAATGACAAGATGTTTAGATGAAAAACTATTAGACAGTGTTAGTGTTTTTGATCAAAAACCAGAACCCCCACATTTTCAGTATGTTTTCCAAGTTTTAAGTAAATATTACAAATTTCAGAAAACTGTATATTTTTACCAAAAATGATTTTGACAACTGATTTTTGTCATTGAAAAACTGAGAAATATTCTGAAGGGGAGGAGGAAGTAAATGCATTTATTACAAAAATTCCCATTAAAAGTATTTAGCAGGTGTCAGCCATCTCTATTAAGCACCCATCCACCCTCACTCACAGAGACATATAATTGACGGTTTTCAACCAACCCTAATAAACATACACACACACACAAATTCTTCTCTTGGCTTAGTACTCTGGTCTGTGTTCTGTTTTCTATTATTCACCTACAAGAGAGAACGAACTCAGAATCTCCTAAAACAATTTCAAGGAGTGATTATTTTCACCCTGCTTAGCTCTTCTCAGCTTTTGAAAGCCATGGGGCAGATTCTCCATAATCCTGCACCTTGTTCATTTATTTATACCAAAACGAGCAAAACAGGATTTCCACTGTTTTGCATTTCCCAATGCTATTCTTTGTAATCTGAAACCTGCCTAAGGATTCTGTCACCGATCAGGAATTTTAAACTGCCAGTTCACTTCTAAAAGCCCTGGCCATAAATTTCATCCCCCCATAAATTAGCACATTCATAAATTGTTATGTAGAAACAGGACATTTTTAGGTGTTACGGTCTCCATGCGGCTTGCTCATATTTCATTTGGAGGGAATAATTGATGGAAACAGAGAAAGAAACAGGTGAGAAATGTCAACCCACCTAGGGTCAAAGGGCAACTGAAAGCTTACAAATTCAACTTTCACTGGCACATCCATCTTTGGAACAGAACTCAACAGAGTAAAAGGAAAAGAATGAGAGAGACTTGGTCATTTGGGAATTGATTCTGACTTCACTCCAGTTTTAAACCACGATAATTACCTTGGCTTCAGTGGAGCTTAATAGATGCATGGATTTTAAGATCAGAACGGACCATCAGTCCTGACGTCTGTACCACACAAGCCATATAATTCCACCCAGTTACTTACCTCTGTCTTCAGCCCAATAACTTGCGTATGATCCAGATAAACTCCTGGTTTACAGCCATGGGTGATCAGAATCAGACCCTGAATCAAATAACACCCCATTTTGTTCTCCCCATGCCACTTCATGACCCACATCAAGGTCCACATTTTCATAAGAGACTTGCCCCACTACCATTGGAAATGCCTTTTTGGGTGCTCAGCTTGACACCCCCTTTTAAGGGACATCCTTTCTGAAAATCAGGCCCCTTTGAGGTGTCGCAGCCAAAAATGGAGGGACCCAAAATCACTAGATGCACCAATTTCTCAGTGAAAGTCAATGGACAGGAACTCCCATTTAGTAGGAATGCAACAACTCACTGGAAAACTCCATGCCTAATATCCCAATCTAACTTCAGAAAGAGAGAGAGATTATCTTCCTTCACACGGCACATCTGGTGAAGGGCTCTCTCAATCTTTCTTGCTGAAGCTGTTCCACTTTGGGTTAAACACGCAGTGGGCAAGAAAGAGCACGAGAATGACTCTGTGGTCAGGACACTCATCCGTGAGGTGGGAAATCCCTTCTCCCTGACAGACAGAGAAAGGAATTGAACTGGGCTCTCTGACATTCTGTATAAGAACCCTAACCACTAGGCTAAAGGTTACAAGGCTGGTGGCTTCGCCCATCCAGCCAATGTATGTGGAGTTAGGTTTGCTCTGCACACGCCTACCAGATCAAGTCCTACAAATGAGATTGGTGGTGGAAGGGCAACTAGGGTGACCAGATATCACAATTTTATAGGCCAGTCATGATTTTTGTGTCTTTTTCTTATATAGACTCCTATTACTGCCCACCCCCTGTCCCAACTTTTCACACTTGCTGTCTGGTCACCCTAGGGGCAACACCTAGCTTCTCCTGATGTGAGCATCAGGCTGGGGTCTAGGCGTAAGATAAGTGTCTGGGTGCCTGCCTGAGGCACAGTGCACGTGTCCCAAGGCATAAACTTATGTGCCTTGGGGGCTTTTACAGCAAGAGTTTAGGTGAGTTGAGGTGCCTACAGGGTAAGGTGGCAGCTGAGATGGGGTTTTGTGGATTGAAAATAGCACCTAAACCATGACTCCCAGTCTAGTACTTTCTTCACTAGACCACGCTGCCTTCCCAGACAGGCCGTCACTATCAGTTTGGGCTTGAATTGAACCAATGACTGGAACTGAAAGATTTTATATGTCATAAACAATCTTCAGGGACAGCCAGTCCTCAATACATATTAAATTAGCAAAGCAATACTTAAGTCAATCTTCTCTATATTTAAGGAAAATGCCCCAGCCTTTATTTTGCATCTCCTGAGTTTGCTTGGTTTGGAATTAGGGCCTTCACTTTATTTAAATGCCCTCTTGCATTTCATTTCTTTGTAGTTTCTTTTCATGCAAAACCTTTTGTGTGGTGCAATTTCCTGTCTCTGAGTTCTGTGGCTTCGTTCATCAAATGTATTTCTGCGGGATCGGGATGCATAGTCCAGGACAATCTTTTGCTGTATATTCAACTGGAGATTCAGCCTCTTGAAGTAACGTTTGACTGATTATCGTAATAGGAAAATGTCACTGTGTTGTGTTTTCCAGTAGACCATAGAATGCTGTGTACTATGAACATCCCAGAATTTCTGCACTGAGGATTTCTTGTACTGTATTCTAATGGCCTAAAACAAAACAAATTATGTATAACTTGGTGTCTCTCAGCTAGACGTCTGTATATTCTAGACCACTTTATACTGGAAAGAAAAGGGGGTGTAACTTGTTTTCTTCCTTTTCCCAATTTTCCCACTTAAAGTCCTGATCTAGCAAAGCACTGAATCCTAAATATTAGTAGTACCATTGACTTCAATAGGATTACTCGTGTCAAAATTAAACACAAGCTTAAGTTCTTTTTGATCTGCACTTGTCAACCAAAATATCATTTCTTGACTGCATCGCATTACAAGGTCTGGCATTTATTTTGGACATCGGCCTACCTGCCTTCCATATAACCTTGTCATTATCTTACCAGTGGGCTAGAGCAGGACTCCTCGGTTCTCTCTCGGTTCTATCATTGACCTGTCGTGTGACCTAATGCAAGTCAGTTAAACTCGCTGCATCCTTATTTAGCCCGCTGTAAAATGGGCTATACCTCTAGGTATCTACCTCATTGGGGGCAATTCTGAGGCTGGAACAGATTAATTGAAGTTTGGAAAGTGCTTTGAGATCTCATCTTTTTCTCTGATTAGTGTTATTGTTCCAACTCCTGAAGCCTTTACTCTGTTTCGTCTCAGTATTGACTCGAGCAAACTCCCACTGAATTCAGATGGAAGTCTGCCAAAGTAAGCAGTGAAGTAAACCCTTAGTCAGGACCTCAGGAAGTACTTTATGATTATCATTACCACTATTTAAAGAGGAAGTGTGGGTGAGTAGCTCTCTCCCCCAGCAGGATACTGAAAAGATCTGGGTTCTATTCCCAGCTCCTCTAACCTGATGTGTGACCTTTGGCAAGTCCCTTCTTCTCAGTATTGTCTATTTAGACTGTTGGCTTTTTGGGGCACAGAATGTCTATGCAGCACCCAGCACGCTAGGGCTCTGATCTCAACAGAGACCTGTAAGTGCTACCACTCTTCAAGTTAATAATTACTATTTGAATTTAGTGCCACAATGTGCATGGCTTTCTACGGAGCGGAAATCAAACATATACTGATGTTTTTATTGTTGGGCCTTATAGGTTGCAGAAGTCTGTACATTTCAGCATGGCCAATGCCAATTGTTCAGATCATGGCTTTAAAATCATGACATAGATTTAAACACACACACACACATACATTCTGGGTTCTTTTTATTTGCCTTCTGTTTTTGAGCCTTCGAGCTTGTGTTGCGTTTTCAAGCTTTTCTCTGTAACGACTAGGGCTAGCTATGTCCTTTTAAAATATAAAATCAAATTAAAAAAAAATTAAAGCTGGGATTCTGACATATTCACATGAAGTTGAGTCTGGGGGGGGGAAAAATACACCCACCAAATATTACAAGGCTCTCAATGAAACCCAGAGATTTTATTATTTCTAAATCACATCCTGGAGAGAAGGAGGAACGTACAAATATGTTTATGCTTTGCCAAGGCACATTCCTCAGAGCCGCTATGAACAATAAAACGCAGAGGGGGCCGTAAAAAAGATATCAGACGTACCCGATGGCGCTCAGACTATTTCATATTTTGTCATTCTAACTTTCGAACACAAAATAAATAAATTAAAAGGCAAATTGACAAAGTGCACCGAAGGGAAGGCAGATTGCAATGGATAGCTTTCGAAACACAAAGGGGAGATTATGGCACTATGCAAAATGCATTACTGTGTGCCTTTTGGCCAGCCATACGCTTCATCTTCTTATATAAATAACGGAAATTTATGGCAATTTCCCCCTCTCTCTGTGCTGTATTTTGTTGAAGGAGGCAGCGGCAAAGCCTGCCTCTTTGTATATCCTGGAGAACTCCAGGAATAGATACAGAAGGTGATTCAAAGTTTACTGACCTTCCTAAACGCAAGAGAACAGGTTTTTCATTGCAACGTGCTGGATCGTTAGAGCTGGATCTTTCTTCCTTTGCATTCTTTCTATTTTCAGTGTACAAAGAAAGAAATAAGAAAAATTCTTTTCCTGGACTTGGAGACATCCCAGGGTCAATGTCTGGGCTTGTTCTACCAGTGACTTGGTTAAGAGCTACCCCCACCTAAAATAAACAGAAAACACATTTTCAAAAGCTTAGGGAAAGGTGCAAGATTTGGTGCTTGCATTTGCACACAGGATTCTGCTATGGCATTTTCCTAGTGTCTAGGAGAACATTTTAAAAGGAAAAGGGGTTTGCCTGTAAACCAGAAAAACATGCATATGCAGGATTTACTTCTGAGATGGATTTCCCGCGTTTAATAAATAATAATAATAAATGTATAAAATGTCTCACCTATGTCCCTTCTTGTTCATTATTAATAGAAACAGGCTGAAGCCACAGCTCTTAAATCTGAATCTGGATGTCAAACACAAAGGTCTGCTCTACACTGGTGGGGGGATCGATCTAAGTTACGCAACTTCAGCTACGTGAGTAACGTTACTGAAGTCGACATACTTAGATCTACTTAGCGTAGTGTCTTCACCGTGGTAAGTCGACAGCTGACACACTCCCGTCGACTCTGCCTGCACCTCTCACCCCGGTGGAGTACCAGAGTAGACAGGAGAGCGCTCAGCAGTCAATTTATCGCGTCTAGACGAGATGCGATAAATTGATCCCCGCTGGATGGATCGCTGCCCGTCGATCCAGCGGGTAGTGTAGACAAGCCCTTCAGGCCGTGTGTAGAGTACAGACACTGCATGCCCAGCTAACATAGCTAAACAGGTGGTGAAACATGGCTTAGGGGTGTAGAGTACAGAAACTCCTCACTTAAAGTCATCCCTGTTAATGTTGTTTCGTTGTTACGTTGCTGATCAATTAGGGAACATGCTCGTTTAAAGTTGTGCAATGCTCCTTTCTAATGTTGTTCGGCAGCCTCCTGCTGTGTCCACTGCTTGCAGGAAGAGCAGCCCGTTGCAGCTAGCTGGTGGGGGCTTGTAACCTGGATGGACCGGCAGCCCCCCTATCAGCTTCCTCTATCGTCTCCCCGCTCCCCTAAGTTCCCTGTGCTGCAGCTGCCCAGCAGGCTATCAATCGGCAATTCAGCTGTCCCTCCCCCCACTGCCATATGCTGCTCCTGTCCTCTGCCTTGGAGCTGCTCCCTGCTCCCAGAGACTTCTGCTTCCTGTGCAGGGGGAAAGGGGTGGGGTAATGTCAGGGTGTCCCCCTCCCCCCCGCTCCTGCACCCCTCTTACCCCTTCTCCATATAGAGCAGGGAGAGGACACGGACGGAGAGAGACAGAGACAGCTTGGGGAGCAGCTGCTGTCTCAACTTCCTGATCCACTTAAAAAGACAATGCACTTAAGAGTCGGTCAGCTTACTTAAAGGGTCGGTGTGCATCTCTCTCTCTCTCTTCTACACACAAGGTGTGTGTCTGTCCCTGTCTGCTATGCTGTCTCACCTCCTTTGTGTTCGTACTGCCTTGTGTGAGAGGCTACATTAACAATGTGTTAACCCTTGAGGGCTCAGCCGAGTGCTAGTTCATCATTTAGCAGTAAGGCATTCCCTGGGAAATATCCCACCCTCTTCCACCGTCTAACTTCACCACCTCAACCAAGCTTCACAATCATCATAGCTGTGAACAGTATTAAATTGTTTGTTTAAAACATATCCTGTGTGTATATCTATATAATATAGAGTTTTTTGTCTGGTGAAAAATCCTAACCACCCCCTATTTACTTTAATTCTTATGGGAAAATTGGATTCTTAACATTGTTTTGCTTAAAGATGCATTTTTCAGGAACAAAACTACAACGTTAAGCGAGGAGTTACTGTACTGTGTTCTACATGCCTGACTCCCCAGGGTAAGTACTCTACAGACCCAGGCAGTCCTCACACATCTACACTGCTGTTTTTATCAGTGTCATGTTCCACTGCCTCCCTGCTGGGGAGCTTTACCCACTGCAGCCCCACTGCCAGAGCCTTTCCCTGCTGCTTCCCCACTTCCAGAGCCTTTCATGGTGCTGTGTAGCTACACGTGTAGTCCCTGTACTCTACACACGGTCGTAAGTGTAGCCCTAGCCTACAGTTCAAAGATCTTTGGGCCTAGGGGTTTGATTTCAACCTATATCTAGATCCCGTGAATAACTCATAATTTCATTGCGTATAAGGCCAGAAGGGACCATTTGATTATCAAGTCTGACCTCCTGTATATCGCAGGCCATTAAATATCACACAGTTACCCCTATATTGAGCCCAGTGACTTTAGGTAGACCAAAGCGTTTCAGTCCTCAGGATACTAAACTTGAGTGTGCCATAGGCAGAGAACAGGAGACATCAACGTGCCACCAATGCTCAATGACCCTGACATGGTAGGGAGTTGCTTAGGTCAGACATGCTCAGATGATGCCAGCTGGCGAACCGCGCCCCACCCTGCAGAGAAAGGTGGAAAAAAACAAACCCAAGGCACTTGCCAATCTGACTAGGGGTGGGGGAGGAATTCAGTGTCCTCAGTTTCCACTGAGCTCAATAGGGGCTGAGGGTGTTCAGATTCTCATAGGATGTCCTCAAGGATCTGGGGCTTATAGTGGATTGCAAACTGAATATGAGACAAAAATGTGATGCAAAAAAGACTAGTATCATTCTGAGGTGTATTAACAGGACAGTCATGTGTAAGACAGGAGATAATTGTCCCACTCTTCTCAAGCTCCCAATGTGACACCGTGGCCAAAAGAGCTAATGCAATCCTGGGCTGCATAAACAAGGGAATGTCAAGGAGGCGCAGAGAGGTTATTTGATATCTGTATTTGGAACTGATGGTATGACTGCTGCTGGAATCCCCTGCCCCCTTCTGAGGACCACAATTCAAGAAGTAGAGGGTTCAAAGAAGAGTGACGAGAATGGTTAAAAGATTAGAAAACCTGCCTTAGTGATAGACTCAAGGAGCTCAATCTATTTAGCCTGAAAAAGTAAAGGTTAAGGGGTGACTTGACCACAGTCTATAAGTACCTACTTGGGGAACAAATATTTAATAATGGGCTCTTCAGTCTAGCACAGAAAGGTGTGGACAAACTGGAAAGAGTCCAGAGGAGAGCAACAAAAATGCTAAAATGTTTAGAACACCTGACCTATGAGGCAAAGTTTAAAAAACTGGGCATATTTAGTCTTGAAAAAAGAAGACTGAGGAAAGACCTGATAACAGTCTTTAAATATATTAAGGGCTCTTATAAAGAGGATGGTGATCAATTGTTCTCCATGTCCACTGAAGGTAGGACAAGAAGTAATAGGCTTAATTTGCAGCTATTAGGAAAATCTTTCTAACTATAAGGATGGTGAAGCTCTCGAATAGGCTACCAAGTAAGACTGTGGAATCCCCACCGTCAGAGGTGTTAAAGAACAGGTTGGACAAACACCTGTCAGGGATGGTCCAAGTTTACTTGGCCCTGCCTCAGCTCCAGGGGCTGGACTTCATGAACTCTCAAGGTCCCTTCTAGTCCTACATTTCCATGATTCTGTGATTATTTTGCAGGACTGATTTATTAACAGATTGGGCCCCATCGCGGTAAGTGCTGGACAAACATTTCAAGTATTATTATCTCACATAATGTTATCTAAGTAGGAGGTTTTTTTGTAATGTGGCCCAACAGATAAGGCAGTGTGCTAGGACTCAGAAGTCCCAGTGCCTGTCTAATGTGACCTTGGACAAGCCACCTTATTTCTCTGTGCTTTCATTTCCTCTGTAAAATTAGGGGTGGCGATACTTAGTTCTCCTTTGAGATCTACAGATGAAGAACCCTTTAAAAGGACCCTGTTGTTGTTATTATTTCAATAACTGCACAGAATCTGGAATTTTCATTGTATGGGAAATTCTGAGAGTTTGACATTTAGTTTAGTCCCAAACTGGGCTGAAAAGATGAAATCTCAAAATTTGTCAAGAAATGAAATATTCTGGCGGTATTTCCTTTTGATCTTATTGAAACGTTTCACTTCGATAAGGTCAAAATATTTCATTTTGACTTTTACTATTTCCAGTATTATATTAATAGTAATATAGCATAAACATCAAAACAGTAAAGTCAAAATGAAATGGTCTGATCATTTTCTACTAAAAATGTCATCATAATTGACACATTCCAGCAAAATGTTTCAATTACATCAACTCAGCATTTTCCTATGGAAAACTGCTCGGTCAGAAAATTTTCTGCCAGCTCCTGGTATCAGTGCTCAACCCGCCAAAGCCAAAATGTGGAATGCACTGTGTGGCAAAGTCCCAAAATGAGGGAGACACCCAAGAAGTGATTCATGCAAGACTCTGACCACACTGCAGTGCAAATCTCTCTTATGGTAATTTCAGTTTCTGGATTCCTCATTTCTATGGCCTGTGTTAGGCAAGAGGCCAGTCTAGACGATCACGATGGTCCCATGTAAAATCTATTATGTCAACTTTTTTTTTACCAATAGAAGGGAGATGGCATCGGCAGGGAAGATTTATAACCTCAAAGTTAGCTGTGTGCTGCCCCTTTAAATGAAACTTCAGAGAGGCAAGATCGGAGCATTACAACTAACACACCTCAGCACCAATAATTACATTAATTTGGATACATATTTTGTCACTGTATTGAGGTTAGGAATGTTAAAAGAACCTAAGGCCTTTTCTATATGGGAAAGTTTTATCCAAAAAAAATAAGGTGTGCATTGGTGATATAGTGAAACCATTGTAAACATTTTACGAAAATTCTTAATTCAGTTTAAGAGTGGCTGATATTAAATCCACTGGGAATAGGTTAAAGTTAAACTGAAATCAACCACTCTTAAACCAGAAGGGTAGTGTCCATGCAGGGGCTGCACCAGTTTAACTCAATCAATTAAAAAAAAACAGGAAAATTAAACCAGTAAAACTTTCCCATGTAGACAAGGCCTAAGGGAGTTAGGTGCTGAACTGTCATGGACAAGTACAGCCTAAATATTTTTGCCCTTAATTAAGGCCAAGCTTCTCTGCCACTAGCAATTCCTGATTTTTTTTTTGAGGCGGGGAGGTGTGTGTGGGGGTGTCAATAGAGGATCCTGTAGACCTTATACATTGAGCTAGTTCCTCAGCTGTTGGAAATCCGTGTGGCTCCACTGATGCTGATTTATGCTAGCTGAAGAGCTGGGGTAAATTTTCAAAGGCACTTAAAGGACATAAGAGCCTAAATCGTATTTTTAAAAGTGGCTTAGGCACTAAGCCTATGTCTTATTGGTAGTCAGTGAGATGTAGGCTGCTCCCAAGTCACATAGGTACTTGAAAATTTGACCCTTAGTCACTTAGGGCAAATTTTTCAGAGGTGCCTAAGTCCCATTTTCAAAAGTGACTTAGGAGCCTAAGTCATTTAGGGCCAGATTTTTTAAGGCATGTAGGCTCTTAAATACGCAGGTTGGTGCCTAAAAACCTTTAATAAGTGCCTTAGATCTTTTGAAAATTTCACCCCTGGCCTATGAACTCTGCAAGTTTTGCCTACATAAGATATGCAAGGTCGGCTCCCAGTTCCACCCACCCCACAAGCTAAAGACATCCTGGAGGGACTTCAGAGAAGAGAAACAAAAGCTGATGAAAGGTCTGCCAAACATGGCCTTGCTAAGAGGGAAGGCTGAGTGACAGAGTTGGGCATGTTCAGACTAGAGCAAAGATAACAGAGCAGAGACATGATGGCTGACTGCAAATATGCAAACGGTTGCTACAAAGAGGACAGCGACCAATTATTCTCATTAGGAAATGGGGAGAGAGCAAGGAGCGGGGCTTATGATGCAGCAGGGAAAAATTAAGCTAAACATTAGGAGAAAGTTTATCATGCTAAGAACAGTTAGGACAATGGAACAGGCTGCCAAGAGCGGCTGGGGGGGTTGCTTTTACTGGAGATGCTCGCGGCTAGAGACCCATTTGTTGAGGATGGCTTAGGAATAATGAAGTGATTCCTGTCATGATGGGATAAGCTGATCACTAAGGGGTCTTTTTCAACCCAAAATGGCTCAGCAGTTCTCTGTTCATGACTAAGAACTACTTGCATGACTAAAGACTACAGGAGAGGTAGTGTGGCCGATGGGATAGGGGCACTGAGGTTTGATTCCTAGTTCTGCCTCTCGTATGCCTTTGAGCAGATCAATTCTTGTCTCCATTCCCCTTCCCTTGTCTATTTAAACTACACTCTTCCGAGCTGGGACTGTCTCTTATTTGGTATCCTACTGTCTCTTTGTTCCGTGTTCGTACGCGACTTAGCATGCTGGGGACCTGGCCCAGGACTGAGGCACCTAAGTTCTACTGTAATACACCTAATAAATACTCCTAGGCTATTTAGTATGCCAAGTGGTCTGTGATGGGATGTTAGATGGGGTGGGATCTGAGTTACTACATAGAATTCTTTCCTGGGTGCTGGCTGGTGAGTCTTGCCCACATGCTCAGTGTTTAACTGATCGCCATATTTGGGGTTGGGAAGGAATTTTCCTCCAGGGCAGATTGGCAGAGGCCCTGGAGGTTTTTCACCTTTCTCTGCAGCATGGGGCACGGGTCACTTGCTGGAGGATTCTCTGCAGCTTGAGCTCTTCAAACCACAATTTGAGGACTTCAATAACTCAGACATGGGTTAGGGGGTTGTTATAGAAGTGGATGGGTGAGATTCTGTGTCCTGCATTGTGCAGGAGGTCAAACTAGATAATCATAATAGTCCCTTCTGACCTTAAAGTCTATGAGTCTATGAGTCTATTTAACAATGTCTAGCACAATGAGGTCCTGCCCCATGACTGGGGCTCCTTGGTACCATAGTACCCCTAATAAATAAAGTACAGCACCTAGAGCAGTGTGTTTCTGGTCCATGACTGCAATACAAATAAATAATAATAGAGGGGCCCTGATCTTAGCTGGGGAGTCTAGCTGTTATCACAGAACATATTAGGGTTGGAAGAGACCTCCGGAGGTCATCTGGTCCAATCCCCTGCTCAAAGCAGGACGAACACCAACTACATCATCCCATGTTACTGTAATACATGCACAAGGAGATCCTACTACTTTCCCTGCTGAAGAACTGAGGTTTGCAATGATGGGGTCTATGGTTTTCCATGCAGCTGGGCAGGGATAGAAATCAGACACAGACCCAAGCCCCATCCAAATTCAAACTTCTCCAGTAATGACTTCCACAATTCTGTTTCAGTACAATCTCTATTGCTAATGACAGGTTTGCATTGAGAGTATGTTATGGCCATTTAGATTGTCTGATACAGCACCAGGAAGGATTAGGACTTTCAGGGACCACTGGGGCTGATCAACATTTTTTCAACTAAACAGATTTTTAATAAAAAAAACAAAACAGAGTCTTGACTACATTAATTTTTGGGGGAAAAGTGTTTGCTTTCTGCAGGTAGTTTTTGTTTTTCATCCAAAAAATGAATACCCCAAAACTGAAATATTTCAATTTGGAAGTGCCTGTGGGAAATGTTGTTTGATTGCCTCAGGACCCCATTTTCCTCTGTGAGCGGGGTTCCTGGCCAGACTATGGCTCTCCTGAATCACCACCAGGGTCTCCCATGATGCACTGCTTCCCCTTTCCCAAAGGGGAGACTATGGTGTATCATGGGGAACTTGGCCCCTAGAAGAGAATAAGACACTATTTCAGAACTGAAATATTTCAATTTTCAGCCTAAATATTTTGGCATTTGAAGTTCTGCTGAAAATCAAAATTTTCTGCAGGAAAATGAAATGTAGAACCATCTCTACCCACAATAATCTTAGACTTTACATAGGGAGGCAGTGTTTCCTAGCAGATAGAGTGTGGGCTAGGGCTCAGAAAACACAGATTCTGTTCCTGTCTCTGCCACTAGCCTGGTGGGTGACCTTGGGCAAGTCACTTTCCCTCTCTGTGCCTCAGTTTCCCTATATGTAAAATGGGAACAATGATACTGACCTCCTTTATGAAATGCTTTGAGAGCTAATGATGCAAAGTGCTGTCTAAGAGGCAGCTATTATTATTATTAGGGAGTCCTTTAAAACACCACAGAGAGGAACCGAACTCTGGTACATTACAGCTAACGTGCATAGAACAAAACTCCATTTCCAGGAGTAGAATAAAAGTCCTCAAATCATCTCAAGGCATTTGTAATATGTTCATTTCCAACCCGGTCACAGCAACACCTCTGCTCTGAGGGAGGGGCTTTTTCCTGAGATGGGCAGGACTTTGCTATAAGACATTTCGCTTTAGCTTGCTGTTATTTTCTTCTCATTCTGAACTACTAGCACACCCCAGTGACCATGAAACAGACAACCGGCTGGCTTGAGGCTCATAATATGGGAAACAAAGCAGTTAAGGGCTGGGAAGAAAGTGCTTACAGAGGCGACTGTAACCAATCTAGACCAATGTGAGAATGGTCCCTCTAGCTAACACACAGTTCCTAATGAGGACAGGAAGTGCTAACAACGTGAGCGGGAGTAAAGCTGAGATGACAATCCAGCATGCCAATTGGTGATGTTTCTTGCTCTAATCGCCCTCATAAAATGTATTTAAGCAACCAGGCTGAGACTTTCTGATGTTTTATTTATTTATTATTGTTTCTGGCCTTATAACTCTTCTCTTAAAAAGGCCAGTGTCGTGTGAATGAAGCATATGCAGAGATAGGGAAAGGGGCTGTGGTGGGATCATTGCATTAATTCATGCCTCAGTTGGATGTTGTACTGAAAGTTTCAAGTTGGACTCTAACTGTGCCGCAAAGGAGAGCAGCTGGGTTTTCAAAGGTGCTAGGAGAGGTAGGGGCACCAATCTAAGCCCATTTAAAATTCCCACTTGTTTAGTTTGTTCACTCTGCTTCTGTGTACTACCCCTTGCTCCACCCTGTGTCTCTCTTATCCATTTAGGCAGGAATAGGGTGACCAGATGCCCTGATTTTATAGGGACAGTCCCGATTTTGGGGCCTTTTTCTTATATAGGCTCTTATTACCCCCCACCTCCTGTCCCGCTTTTTCACGTTTGCTGTCTGGTCAACCTAGGCAGAAACTGTCTATTGCTCCGTTCAGTGCCTAGCACAGTGGTTAGTCCTTAGGCACTAATGCAGTAAACACGATTAATAACCTTTCTAGTTTAGCTGCAAGTTATTATTTATACAAATGACTGATTTTCTTTCTTCCTCTCTGAACATATAATACACATTGGCATAGAATGATATACAATACAAAAAACCCACAACAAACTCTACATTAAAAGAGCATCATTTTGATTGCAAAGTCAAGTGCTCCAAAGTTAGTAAATGCAAATTTTGTGAGACAAAGAAAAGGCTCTTCTGTAACCTGAGGGTTCCGCCTCTGGGAATTTCAAAGCCCTGCTGCAAACCATGGACACATCCTAGCTGAGCTTCTCCGTTACGCAACCTAAATATAGGGGTTGCTATCAGCTTCCCTTGTAACGATATAACTGCAAGGTGGAAGGATGGATACACCTCTCTCTCCCTACAGCAGTCTTATAACTCATATTTAATTAGACCCAGAGCACGATGTCTTTGTATTCAAGGTACCTATCCGCGGTAAGGACAACCTGGACAACATGGAAGTGATGCTGGTGGGCGGGTGGGAGAACCCATCTAGAGGAGATGGCAGGTGTAATGTTTGCTCCTTGTAGGCAGGATGTAGTACCTTTTGCTCTTTGCGCAAGAATATGGAAAAAGCCACATTGTTTCGGAATAAGCTTTGCTAAATATATGCAAAAGTGTACATATTTTACATGTTACCTAGCTACTGTTGTGTGGTTGCCGTGATTGGGTTCTGGTGGCTTCTAAAACACAGTGAGCACCTCTTGAGGGCTCACAAATTATCTAAAGGATAATATCCTATTATTACACACTACAGATGGCTCGTCCATCTATCTATTGACCTGTACCACATCGCTATGGTGTTTCTAAGGTGCCTATCACTTTGGCATTTGTCTTTCGTTTCCTCCCCCTGCAGATTTTGGCAGATTCTTGTCATCCTGGCTTACAAAGTTATAGGCTAGATGGTGGTGAACTCTCTGGTTTGTGTTATGCAGGAGAGTCAGGCTGGATGATCATAATGATCTCTTCTGCCTCCCTCCTGGACCAACAGCCTAGCAAATTTGGAGCCTTTTAATTCAGTCATTTCCAGGGGTTGTTCACGTGAGGTAAAAGACTATTTTGTTGCACAATCCTGAGCTCATAAATATCTGAGTAACTTCCCTCAAACTTCCATATTAATTTGCCTCTGGGTTGCACTGACCCCTGCGAAATTTCCGCCCAAAGGGAAAATGTGTTTCCTCCAAGATGTGAGCATGTGGAAACAGAGGCCTGTGCTGCAAGTATCACCCAAACGAGAGCAGAGTTTGCTACTATGAAAGCTGGAGACCACACAGCAAGCTTTGCCATCTGCTTGCTTGCGTGTGGGTATGCTTAAAGCTTGGGTCAGCGTGAGCCTGAACCTTTTGGTCGTCACGTGCACTGGTACCAATGGAGCACAGAGCAGGTGCGATAGGCCACCAAAGAGCGCAGCCTGGTTGTCATTGACACTATCAGCACTCGACGCAATTCCAGCAGTGACTCATAGACTTAAGGTCAGAAGGGACCATTATGATCATCTAGTCAGGCCAATGCAGGCCACAATGCAGGCCACAGAATCTCACCCACCCACTCCTGTAACAAACCCCTAACCTATATCTGTGTTACTGAAGTCCTCAAATCGTGGTTTGAAGACCTCAAGCTACAGAGAATCCACCAGCAAGTGACCTGTGCCCCACTCTGCAGAGGAAGGTGAAAAACCTCCAGGGCCTCTGCCAATCTGCCCTGGAGGAAAATTCCTTCCTGACCTCAAATATGGCGATCAATTAAACCCTGAGCATGTGGGCAAGACTCACCAGCCAGCACCCAGGAAAGAATTCTGTGTACTAATTCAGATCCCACCCCATCTAACATCCCATCAGTGCACGTGGAAATGACGCACACACTCACTGGAAGGCCCCTGCCCATGGCCAAAGTGGTGTGAATTTCTCCTCTGTTCTATAAAGTCTATAGGAAGATAGGACTGGAAGGGACCACCTGGGTCATTGAGTCCAGTCCCCATTACCAGAGACAATCCTGTCTTAGGACCCCACTCATACACTTATCAAGCTCCATCTTAAAACTAGTTAGGCTGTTTGCCCCCCATGACTCCGATGGGGAGGCTGTTCCAGCATCTCCCTCCTCTGATGATTAGAAACCTTCTCATTTTTAGCCTAAATTTACCCCGGCCAATTTATTACCATTTGTTCTGGTGCCATTGATGTTCTTTAGCTTGAAGAGGGCTTCTTGGTCCCTGACATTTACGCCTCTGATGTATTTATAGGTAGCAATGACATCTGCTCACACTCCTTTTTATTTTTATTTATTTATTTATGTATTTTGCTGGGAAAACAAAGCCCAGATCTTTTAGTCTCCTCCTGTAAGATCGGCTCTCCATTCCCCTAGCAGCCCTTTGTTGCACCTGTCCTGACTCCCAGGCTGAATTCATCTTTCTTGAACATGGTTGACCAGAATTCCACATGGTATTCCAGATGAGGTCTTACTAGATGAGGCCTTGTAGAAGGGCATTAATACTTTCCTAGCTCTATTGGAAATACCTCACAAAATACACTCTGGGATAACATAGCTTAGTGGTTTGTGCACTAGCCTACTACAAGCCAGAGCTGTAAGTTCAATTCTTGAAGGGGGCCATTTAGGGAACTGGGGTAAAAATCCATCTGGGGATTGGTCCTGCTTTGAGCAGGGGGTTGGACTAGATAACCTCCTGAGGTCCCTACCAACCCTGATATTCTTTGACTGTTTCTAACATTTGCCTTTTATTTATTTTATTTTTAACACAGCCACATCCCATTGGTGGCTCACGGTCACCTTGTGATTTTGCTCCTAGGCTATTTAACATTTTTAATAATGACCTGGAATAAAATAGAAAATCATCCCTGGCAAAGGTGGCAGATGACACCAAAATTGGAGGAGTGGTAAATAACGAAGAGGACAGGTCACTGAGACAGAGTGATCTGGATCACTTGGTAAGCTGGGCACAAGCAACCAATATGTGTTTTAAAATGGCTAAATGTAAATGACTGCATCTGGGAACAAAGAATGTAAGTCACATTCGTATGCTGGGGGACTCTATTCTGGGAAGCAATGGCTCTGAAAAAGATTTGAGGGCTGTGGCAGATAATTAGCTGAACATGACCTCCTAGTGTGATGCTGTGGCTGAAAGTGCTAATGCAATCTGTGGTGCAATCAGGGGAATCAGACAGGAGCAGGAAGGTTATTTTACCTCTATATTTGGGACTGGTATGACCACTACTGTAATCCTATGTCCAGTTCTGGCGCACACAATTCAAGAAAGATGTTGATAAATTGGAGAGAGTTCAGAGAAGAGCCACAAGAATAATTAAAGGATTAGACAACATGCCTCACAGTGAGAGACTCAAGGAGCTCAAACTATGTAGCTTAACAAAGAGAAGGTTAAGAGGAGACTTGATTACAGCCCATAAGTAGCTACATGAGAAACAAATATTTATTAATGGGCTCATCAATCTAGCAGAGGAGGGTATAACACCATCCAGTGGCTGGAAGTTGAACCTAGACAAATTCCAACCGGAAATAAGGCATAAAGTTTAAACAGTGAGAGTAATTAACCGTTGGATCAAAATCAAGATTGGATGTTTTTCTGAAAGATCTGCTCTAGGAAGTTTTTTGGGGAAACTCTATGGCCTGTGCCACACAGGAAATCAGACAAGGGCCTGGTCTACACTACGCTGTTAAACCGATTTTAACAGCGTTAAATCGATTTAACGCTGCACCCGTCCACACCACACTGCTCTTTATATCGATTTAAAGGCTCTTTAAATCGATTTCTGTACTCCTACAAAACGAGAGGAGTAACGCTAAAATCAATATTACTATATCGGATTAGGGTTAGTGTGGACGCAAATCGACGTTATTGGCCTCATTATTTTACAGTAGCTACCCACAGTGCACCGCTCCAGAAATCGACGCTAGCCTCGGACCATGGACGCACACCACCGAAATAATGTGCCTAGTGTGGACGCGGACAATCGGCTTTATAATATCTGTTTTATAAAATCGGTTTAAGCTAATTCGAATTTATCCTGCAGTGTAGACGTAGCCAAGGTGATCACAATGGTCCCTTCTGGCCTTGGAATCTATGAATTTATGACTGATCATGCCATGCTCAGCACCACAGTGTCTGAGCACCCCATGGCCTAGTGTAAATGGAAGTCAGTTTTACAAACACCTTGCACTTGTGTAAATGGTGAGACATGGTGCAGGGCAATGCCAGATCAGGGCCTATCCCTCTGTCGACCCAGGTTCTCAGATTGGCATCCACTGCTGTTGCATCTGAGAATATTTATCCATCCATTCATCCCCCTACTCATGCCTGTATCTCACATGTGTGATAAACATAATGAGGGGGCTACACATAACCTATATTTTGTGTGTTTACACAAAAAGAGAGAGACTCCCACAATTTTTGTCTCCTTGTGCTAACTGTAAGCTGTATCTATCCTTCCCAGTCTATGCTGCCTCTTATATTGAAGTAGGAAGCTCAATTTACAGCAAAAATTGCATTTAGGTGAAATGAGAGAAATCCTGAGTGATACTAAAAGTCCCCAGAAAGACCAATTTTTTTCAGTGCAGACTCATTTACCCAATGAGGGGAAAAAAATGAAGAGAACCTTGTCAGTTCCTCATCGCATTTTCCACCAGCCTCTTCTGACACCTCCATACACCCACTAGACAATCAGAACATCATGTTGGACATTGCACATCTTCCTTCTTCCAATCCACCGGGGGACTGAAGACTTTTTGATGTTCCTCATTCTTCTTTCCGGCAGATCTCAAATCGAATTGTGCTATATACTTGGAGTTGTGGAGGCACCTTAATCAAAATTGAAGATGACATAAAAAACGATGGTTGAGGCACAAAATTTGTATGTGTGTGCGCATGTGTATGTGTAGCGTTATGAATCACACCATGCAATGCTCTCTTTAAACTTTTGGACTGTGGCTTTTAAAGTTCTTTGTGTGAGACTTAACAGCCCCTTCTACTATTCCATGCACAATCACTCTTTCTCTGATGCCTCACCTATGCTCCTGTAAAAATCGGCAACACCATCACATGATCCTCCTTCAAGTCCCTCTATAAAACTCACCTCTGCAGTGATGCATATAAAAACCTCACAATAAGGGTAGGCAGCTGGTGTGCTGCAACCACTATCGATTGTGCTGACCTTAATACCTTGGGATCCTCCTAAGTCTGATGTATCCACATGTTATTCCCCATCTTACTCTGAGCTTGTCTACAAAGGGGAAACTGCCCAAAATGGCTGTTCTGGAATAGCTGCCCATGTGAACCCTCTCTTTTGGAATGAAAGTGACTTTTATTCTGAAATAGAGAGTCCACCGGGAGAGGTATCCTGGAATAGATTTTCCACAGTATCCTATTGCGGTCAATTTCCTCCCCAAAAACAAGCTGTTAGGCCCCAATCCTGCAAACACTTTGGTTATGTCTACACCAGGAGGCCTTTACTAGGCTAGGAATACCAGCATACGATACAGGCAAAGTGCTCCTAGTGGGGAAGCAGCTATAACCAACAAGGTTGTGTTTTGTACACTGTAGTAAAACTGCCCACCATGAGTGTAACAAGCTCTACCAGAAAAGGTCAGCTTCATGAGGGGGTTCTGTTGGCACCTTTATTGCTCTGGGGCCACTCCTCTTCATGCCCCTGACTGACAGAGCTATGTCAGCAGAAGTCTGTAGTGTAGATCCGGCCTGCACTGCCATGAGTAACCCCATTAAAACTACAGCACTCATGGTAGTAAGTTAAATACTTGTGAAAGGCCTGGTCTATGCTGCAGAAGTTGTACCAGCATAACAGCATACGAGAGGGGTGTAATTTTTTATGGGTATAGTTATACAGATATAAGCCCTTGTGTAGATGCAGTTAGAATCATAGAAGATCAGAGTTGGAAGAGACCTCAGGAGGTCATCTAGTCCAACCCCCTGCTCAAAGCAGGACCAACACCCACTAAATCATCCCAGCCAGGGCCAGGCCGCCCAGAGGATTCCAGGGGCCTGGGGCCATCGGCGGCAGGCGGCTCCGGTGGACCTCCTGCAGGCGTGCCTGTGGAGGGTCCGCTGGTCCCGCGGCTCCAGTGGAGCATCCGCAGGCATGCCTGCGGGAGGTCCACCAGAGCCGCGGGACCGGCAAGCGGCAGGGGGCCCCCCGCGTGGCGAAATGTCTAGAGCTGACCCTGTTCAGAGGCGGGGGGCCCTTCCGTTCTGGGACCTGCTGCTGAAGTGCCCCGAAGACCCACGGCGGGGGCCTCCCACCGGCGAATTACCGCCGAAGCGGGACTCGCTGCCGAAGTGCAGCTCGCTCTTCGGCGGTAATTCGGTGGTGGGGGGCCCCCGCCGCGGGTCTTCGGGGCACTTCGGCGGCAGGGTCCCTGAATGGAAGGGCCCCCCGCCGCCGAATTACCGCTGAAGACCGGGTTGCACTTCGGCGGCAGGTCCCACTTTGGCGGTAATGCGATGGCGGGGGGTCCTTCCGTCCCGGAGCGGAAGGACTCCCCCGCCAGCGAAGACTGGGAGCTGAAGAAGCTCTGGGGCCCAGGCCCCGCAAGAGTTCTCTGAGGCCCCCGAGCGAGTGAAGGACCCCGCTCCAGGGGCACCGAAAAACTCTCGTGGGGGCCCCTGCGGAGCCCGGGGCCTTGGGCAAATTGCCCCTCTTGCCCCCCCCTCTGGGTGCCCCTGGCCAGGGCTTTGTCAAGCCGGGCCTTAAAAACCTCTAAGGATGGAGATTCCACTACCTCCCTAGGTAACCCATTTATCTCAGTATAAAGATGCCTTATACCATGGTAGCTTGTTTTGCCTCCCAAAACAGAATATAGCTTATTCTGTCCACATTAGGAGGGGACGTGGTCTCTTTAACTCTACAAGGAGCCAAACTTTTACCTTATATCTGCAAACACTTAGGCTTGGGTTATGTCTACACTATGAGTACTGCTGCAGTTGTGGCCCTGTAGTGCCATAGCGTAGATGCTTCCTACTGTGACAAATAGGTTTTTCCATCAATGCAGGGAATCCACCTCCCCAAGTGGTGGTAGCTCGCTCTGTGGAAGAATTCTTCCATTGACCTAGCAGCACTTATGTCAGGGGTTAGGTCAGTTTACCAACAGCGCTGTTTTGCCTTGTAAATATTATCTTATATTGCGAAACATCAATTGTCTATGCTAATCCATTATGGTTTCTTCCCTTCCCCCTCAATCACCACCCAACCCCATGTAAAATATTGAGTTTAATATTAAAAAGTATGGTGGTGGCTTATACAAACATTGCTACATGCGCTCTGTGTTTACGAGGGAAAGGCCCTTTTCCTCTAAGTTTCAGGAGAGATGGCGATTTTAAGCTTCTATTAATTTGGCTGCAAGTTTATATTTAATTGCAAAACTGCCCATGTTTCTCTGGAAGCCAAGGACAATAGCGAACACACCCAGCTTCTTAACATCTGCCATTTTTAATATGTAATTGGCTAGGGATTAAGGTTGCAAAGGAAGGTCCCATTGAAAGTATTTGATAAAGATATTTCTTTCCTTCACAATACACCCCCCCACCCCTGCCACCCCATGTCTTTAGTTAGAGACAAACACAAACCTGGAATGTGGCTGCTCTTGGGATTATTAGAAATGTAAATATTTGGAATTCTCCTAAGAGTTTATGTTGATTGTGGACACTGGAAACTTGCTATTTCACTTTTCCTACACACACGCGCGCACACACACGCCCATGCAATGAACATACACTGTTTGTTTGCATTCAAGAAGGGTGGAGGCCGGAATTCAGATTTCACTGAGCTTGCTAAAACTCACAGTGGCCCTAAAATTTGATCATGATGAGCCACTGCGCAGGTAGATGGCAGATGTGGCTTGGCTCCTAATATAAAGTCCGCTTCTTGAAGAAATGAATGCTGCTACCTATTTGGATTGGCTGTGTCCAAAAAAACATGGAGACCACATGTGAAATAGAGCAGGTGCATCAGCATGGAGTAGGCCTGGCTGAGTAACTTCTCTGATTCAATTAATACAGCCCTGGAGTGCTTCAGACAGAAGCCCATATAGACTCTTGTTTTATTCACATATACAAAGCCTCTTCCCCCCGCCCCTTCCCTTTCTAGTGCAAGCTTTCCTAGGTGCCATCTGCATCCAGATTTCAGTTGACAAACAAGGGGAGAGCGCTGCTGAATGAATTAAAGGGACAGGACCTTGTAAATATTAATCAAGATGCTTTTTTTCTCTGTTTGGCTCTGCAGGAAGTAAGCAGATGGGGAATGGGACGGCCCTTTTACCCAGCTGAAGAGTGGGGATAATGTCCACCTAATGAATTCCACCAGCAGAACATTTTTACATAAAATCAATAGCTGGGTACGAGGTTTAAATATTTATTAGACCTTCAAGTGGTCAAAAAATGTCTAAAAGTGGAGGAAATGCACCCAAGTCTTTGCTAGTTTTGTGCAAATGTCCCAGATCTTGTGTAATGAAAGGGGGGTGGCTTAAAGATGGGACGAGGGCCCTTGGAGATTGAGAAAGAAGAATGAATGGAAGGATTGCATTCCATAATTAACAGTTGGAAATAAATTGGCTCACTTAAATTCTACTCAAGTTTCTAGTCATTCAGGTGTTTCACTAATTCACTGATGTCTTGTGTGGTTCTTTCCAGCAGATAGTTTTGTAATAAATCATTACACACAGATTTTTCCACTAGGGGAAAAAGTGCATTTCATTTTGCACTCTGCCTTTGGTAAAAAACAAAAACAAAAACTCAAACCCTGTTTTAGAGAATGGTTTCTTCAGAGAATTTTCTTCTCCATAACTAATAAGAAAGGCAGAACATAAGAACATTTTAAGCAAAAGTCTTATCTGTTAATTTAATATAACAAAATGAAATGAATTATTTTAATGCCAATTAACTTGTAGCTGTCCCTTATTAATAGTAATTCAGATTAATATTTCTTGGAAGCAGGAACACTGGGCTCTGTGTTACGTGCTTGGAATATCAACTGGAGAAGAAAACGCCACTTTGAGTCACGAGTTGAGCTCTTTCCTTTTTTTCCTTCTTCATCTGGGCCCTTGTTTTTTCAGTCAAAACTCAAAAAATACATCTTTTTAATGGGCGACTGTCTCTACAGGTTGCTAGCTTAAAAAGACAAGAGGATCATATTAAAAAGGCTTAAAAACTATCCCATAAAAATTAGATTTCATGATTTATCCAAAGCCTTCAGTTTCGGGGTCATTATATTGATGTATAGATAGATAACCACCTTTAGAAGACTGCTAACAATCAAAAAGTGTAACATAGTCTCTACATGCCTAGTATCTTCTTATTTCAATTAAGATAGGCCAATAGATCAAAATACAATTAAATTAAAACTATTCTGCAGAATCCACCTTCCTATAAGGTCTGGCTGATGAAGCCAGAGTATAATTAATAATAAATTTTCTTACCCACTTATTCTTCCAAAGAAGACTTAGCTTGGGAGAGAAGAAAGAACACCCAGACATCTGAAATTAAATGTTATTGCTGGAGAAGGTGAAGGGGGGGAATTAACCAAGGTAGTTGACCATGGCTTTAAGAGAAAGAAAAGAAAGAAAGAAAAAAAAGACATTGAAAGACATAGACATAGATTGAAAAGTTGCCTTATAGGTATCAGTAAAATCACTTTGGGATTTCTATTAAGTAGTGTCCACCTGATCTCTGCAGAAAGTTTGTTGCGTTTCATTGCTAAACTCTCTATCACACACACACAAGCATGTTCATCCATTTTCATTGCAAAATTAATTTCAAACTTCATCGGCTAAATGAAGATGAAACGGTGTATTATGGTTGGATACAGGAGAAGGGAGGGGGAAGAAGGGGAGGGAGGGATGCTCTATTTAAAAAAACAAACAAACAACAAACCCACAGCAAGAAGATGCATGCAAGCGAACTTGGGAGTGTGAGAATAAAAAGAGATTTACCTTGAGCATCCCAGCAGATATTCCAGGAGGGTCTGGTGGGGTGGGGGGGAGGGATGAAGTCATGTCCATTTCTCGCAGCCCAGAGAGAGATCTGCTGTAGAAACTGTTTCCTATCATCCCTCTTGTGTGTTTGCCCAGAGAGAGACTGAAAGTTACAAATTGCTGCCATTAACTCATCAAACAGTGCCTCTCCCAGTGAACCTTGGCCATTGGCCAAGAGCCGGCCACGTGATCCCTCCTGCCAATGTATCGAATTTCAGCTGGCTTTTCCCCGGGCTCCTGGCCAGGGAAGTGCCCCATTTGACATGGTGCAAGGCGGCCCGGGGCGCGGGACAAGGGGGCTAGCGCGGGTGGGGGCCGGGAGCATGAGAGGAGGATGAACTCTCAGCCAGAGCTGGGCTGGGGGGGAGAGAGCAGGGCTGGCTATGCAGGGACCTGCCCGGGGGAGCAGAGACTCCAGCATTCGCAGCAGAGGCCGCGCAACATCAGCTGCGCTGGGGAAGATCGCTGCGTGCCGGGAAGGGAGCTCCCAATTGCAGGGCCCCACCCGCCGCATACCCCCTCCCCGGCCGGCCAGCCCCGTCCTTTCCCCGCTCCCTCTTGTTATCCCGCGGCTGGGCCCAGGCCCCTTTACGCCCCCAGCCAACCTCCAGGCGCCTCTTTCTCCCCAGGTTATAACTCATCCTGCTGCAGTCCCTACCTCCGCAGCTCTCCTGACCCCGACTTTCCCGGGGGGGGCCTGCCCCCCTCCTCCTCCGCCTACCCAGCTTGCCTTATTGGACCCCGCTCCGGGGGTCGGGGAGTGGATCGGTACCATGCCTGTAGCCAGGACCCCCCCAGCTGTAACTCTCTGGTGGTGCCAGAAGATAGAGGGAACCTCTCTCAGGATGTTTACGGTGACACGAAAACTTTTGAGTGGATGAGAGTCAAAAGGAACCTTCCCAGAACAGGTGAGTCTGAGATAGAGGCCAGTGTATTTAACTGGGGGTGGCAGTAACGTCACTAGGTAATAAAAGTGCAAGATATTCAGGTGTCTCCCCCCCACCCCCCCATAGGCGCATGCCTGTCTCTAAGCAGATCTATTTGCCTTAAATTCTCTCTCCGTCATGATGTTTGTTATGATTACCTACAGTCCTTCTCCCGATCTGATCGTGACTTTCAGAACTTTTTTTTCCAATTAAAATCGTCCTGTGTCTAAGATTACTGTTTTCTTTAAAAAAAAAAAATCATGCAGGGGGAAACGAAACTTTTATTTTTTAGAAAACACGAGTTAAGAGGAAGCTGACAAGTTTGTCTATCATTGGCCAGAATGGTCCCCAAATCAGTGTCTGATCTCATAGATAGCTATAATCGTAAACATATATCAGATATGTATTTGATCTGTAATATATATATACACCTATTCATATGTAGTTTGAAATAAATTTTGACCACGGGGATTCGGAATGTGTGTTTTTGAATTGGGTTCCCGTTTCCTTGAAAAATGAACCGTTTTTCAATATCTTAAAATGAAATTAACAGGAATCTACCTTTTGTCTCGTTTTAATTCAGGCGCGACAATAACACCTGTAAAAGTAATTTAGCCCCAAATAAAAGAGATGACACAGCCTCCTACTTTGGTATAATATTAGCAGGTTGGTAATTAGCAAGTCTTATTTTTAGTTCTGTGCGCTGGGAATTTAGCTTCAAAATTATTCTACAAAAAAAAATCTGATCTTGACAACGCGCAGTGCATTGCAAAATTCAAAGGGTAGCAGTTATATTCGTTCAGATTACTCCCCAGAGGAAAGTACATGTTTTATCTTTTTCAAACGGAGAGGCGGAAAAACTTTCTCCAAATATTAAGCCTTGTAATGAAACCATTTTCGGAACTCATCGCTAAAATCAGGGTCTTAATAGATAATTAAAAGTTTCTTGTTTACTTCCAGCTATATCTGGCTCCTTTCATCATAAATATCTTCCAAGAGATTTATCGCTGACATGTTGCTAAATATTGTATAACTTGAGGGATTTTTTTAAAAAAAAATCAAACTTCCTTTAAAATTACCATAGTAGAACCATCTATGCAAACAGATTTGCATTTGCTTCAACCGTTTTCCTGGAAAGTTTATTCCAAGCTTTTGCAAATTTCTGGGTGACGGTTTTTGTTTTTTGTTTTTGTTTAAGCTAAATGTTGTTACACAGTATCTCTAACTCACTGGCTGTGAAATGCTGTATTTTCTCAAGTGAGAGGGGTGGCAAATGCACATTTCATCCTGGTTTTAACCTCGACAAAGGAGATCGTTTGAGGTTTCCAAAGGAATTGATATTTTCAAAGGCAATCCAGAGGAACAACCCGAGATTTTAATGTTTTTTTTGTTAATAATCAAACCGAGTTCACTGCCTCCAAGGTATTTCCTCCGCCGTTCGTGTTTAAAGTTCTTTTGACAGCAATAGACAATGTGATTTTCCAGTTTTTTGGAGTCTGAGTGAAGGGGAACAGATTTTACGCTTTGCAGATAGTGCACCAACTGATGTTTGCGTCTCTCCTGTAACTTTTCTGGTGGTGTCCGTGCAGTTATCTCTGCTGATGATCTGGGTCTATAAACGGCTTCCGTCTTCCGAGCACAGGGGAAAAGTTCTTCAAATAACCAAGAAAGCGGCCGCGTGGGGTTAATATATATATATATTTTTAAGGACCAGCTAAAAGCTTTCTCTTTGTTTCGTGCCTTGTCTCATTGTTTCACCTTCAAGAGGGGAAGGAGAGGAGTCGGTTAACTGTCATTCACCGAAAGCAAAAATATAACAAGCTGAGGAAAGTTCTTTTTATTTTGCGGATCCTGGCTATATATATAAACAAGGATGCATATATATAGCCAGTATCCGCAAAATTTGTATATATATATAAACAAGGATGCATTTGAACATTTGCAAAACGAAGGAAAAAGGCAAATAAAAGGCAAATGCTTTCAGATGTTTTTAGTGGGATTCACATACATTGAAAATATTTTTTTTCACGTATGCCCATTTTTGAGCTAGATACAAAGGCGGAGGGGGGGCTATTCTTTATGCTAAAGTCTAACAAGAAGTGTGTGTGCGAGAGAGAAGGTGAAAATTAGAAAGACACAGGAATGGAAGATGAGAGACGGAGAGAGAGATTTGTTCTTTGAGTCGAAAGTTAAGATTATGCTGCTATGTAAACGCAAAAATTTAGACGTCAGACTCAAGTCTGCAGAAACAGATGATCTGCTAAATCTCTGACTCAGCGCTGCTAAAAACAGATGCAGATGATCTCCCAAAGTGCATCGCTTTAATAGCAGGGTTAAGAAAGCAAGCAAGCTGTAAATGGAGATGCGAACTTCTGCTGCGGCCTGGAGCACGAGACTGTATCCCCTCAGGGACGGGGGGGGACCCAGTGGGGCTCTAACAGGGCAGTTGGCCACTCCAAGGGAAGAGTTGAAAGTGAAACTTCCTGGGGGTAAGTTATGGCACCAGAGAAGCGAATGGCTTGTAGGGTAGGCAAACCTGGTGCGTAGGGACCGAGGCAGAGAGTTGAATCTGCTGCACTTTCCCCCCGCGGCTTCTCCACCCCTCTCTGCCCTGACTGTCTGTGAAACCGTCGTGATGGGCATTAGTGTCACTGCAAAGTGAAAAGAGCTGTTAAGGGTTATCCCCCCCCCCCCCCACACACACACACGTGTTTCCCTCAATCTGACTGTTTCCGGGGAGAGAGAGAGAGAGAGACAGACAGACAGACCCGGCCCCTTTCTACCCATCTCTGGCAAGTTTCCCATTATAACCACCTTTCCATTCCACTTCCTTTCCATCAGGGATGGTCTAGACAGTATTTGGTCCTGCCATGAGGGCAGGGGACTGGACTCGATGACCTCTCGAGGTCCCTTCCAGTCCTAGAGTCTAAAACTTTTCTAAAACTTTAACCCTTGGGCTCCCGCATCCTGCGCGTGTCCCGCCGCCGCCAGGACCATTGGGTCAGCCTGATTATCGAAACCTGAAAACCCCAGAGCCCCAGAACAGGGCATCGTACCGCAAGACGGGGTGTAAAGTGCGCGTCTCTGACTTTTATTCTCTGCGCCTTCAAAAATCCCAGGGCCGCCCGGTGCCTTTCTAGGAACTACAGAGCGCAAAGGACTGAAGCCCACGAGAGTTTAATCAGTTTGTTACTTGTGTTTTCTATAATGAATATATACAGAATGCATGGATATAGGCACGTACACACGCACATATTTTATAACACACACATCTATGTACACATAGATGTATAATTAATATATATTCCAAAATATACGCATATTACAATACATATGCATTCTGCAAAATAATCCTATATACATACATATCACTGTTTTTCACTACATATATTGCAAGAGGCACGTACATATATACCTATTGCTAAGCACACTCATATTGCAATATATGCAGTGGAAAAAAGAGGCACCTGTATATGATGATTTTGCAGAATAAATGCAATTGGAGTATATTTTGCAACAGGGATCTATGCATATGATAAAGAAAGATAATGGAAAGTCTGTGTGTGGGTGTTGGGGGGGATATTACTCACGAAAAAGGTGTGTTTTATTGGGAGGGGTTAAGAAAGAAAGAAAAAGTTAGCTGGAAAGGGAGCCTCCTAGTTACTAACCTCATGTGTTTTAATAACCATCTCCTCTCCCCCCCCCCTTTGTCTCCAGTGAAATCAGGAGACTGTGGCTTTGCTGGGGAGACACACGCAGTCTCCCCCAGGACAAACTTCAGCACCAAGCAGCTGACCGAACTGGAGAAAGAATTCCACTTCAACAAGTACCTGACCCGGGCCAGGCGGGTTGAGATCGCCTGTGCCTTGCAGCTCAACGAAACCCAGGTGAAGATCTGGTTCCAGAACCGCAGGATGAAGCAGAAGAAGAGGGAGAGGGCGAGTTTCCCTGAGGGATCAGCTGGCTGCAATGGACCGGAGTCCTCCTCTGACAAATCAGACATCACCTCCCCGGCTACCTCTCCTAGCAGAAGCAACGAGGCTACCACGCCTCCAATCTGACCGAGGTTCTCGCTTTGTTAGAACTTCTGATCTTGGGCAGAGAAACAGCAGAGAGACTTTCCCACCGGTAAAGATCCACTCAGCCCGTGGCATTCATCTTGCTGGGGAAGAGAGAAGGGGGCAGTGCTCCTGGCAAACTTTGCAATGGACTTGGGGATGAAAGCACATCCCAAAAACATGAGCAGAGACTTCCAAACTCACCACCATTACCACCACCAATAGCAAAGGTGCCAGCATTGTGCGGTTAAATCCGTGTCCTTCCAATAGATGCAGGTGTATATTAATGAATGCCGTGCTTAAAAAAAAAAAGCCACTTTCCCCTCAAAATTCGTAGCGCAGAGGTGAATAGGTCAATTTTCCCCCCAAAACATGAACTTTTTACAAAAAATGCAGCCAACGAAAGGTTTTCACTCACTCTCAATTCTTTCTGAGTAGTTGTGACATTTTTTCCACTAAAAGTTTCAATTACATTTTTATTCACGATATATGTCTACTTTTTCCACAAAAAAGTTTCTACAACACCTTTAGTCACAAAAAGATTACATTCATTTTTTCCACCAAAAGGCTCATTTTTCACGGAACGGTTCGATGACCTTTTTTTGCTAGAAGTGTTGACAAATTTTATGTTGACAAATTATTTCCTCCCCAAAAGTTTTGACATGTGCTTTATTCACAATGAGGTTGGATGAAAAAAATTTCCACAAAAATTCTTGACAACGTTGTTTTCGATGAATTATTTTCACGAAAAGTTTCACCATTTTTTTTTCACCGAATGGTTCAGTGACATGTTTTCCACAAACAGTTCTGACAACAATTTGGGGAATGATTTTTTATATTTTAGCTCTAATTCCAAATGTTCCTATTTCACTGAGCCCTTTTAGGAGGAATTAGAGCAATTATCTCCTGGGAGTAATTATTTTAGAGATATGTAATACTGTTACATACCATTTTGGTGAAATTTCTAGGGAGAATAATGTTCTTCAGAAGGATTTTTAAGACCAGGACATTTTTTTCCTGAACTCAGCATTCTGGCCACAGACAGCCATTCTGGCCAAGGCTGGTTATCACATTTTCTTGACTGCCATCTCTACTCTTGTGTCCACACATCTAAATGATACCCTAGTGGGTGAGTTAACCTTCCCTCTGATGTGATACTAAAGGGGCAAGAAGAATCTGGTCTCAAGCCCACTGAAGTCAGTGGAAAGAATCTCGTGGTCTTTAATGCACTTTGGATCTAATCCATCTGAAACAAGTTATATGCAGTATAATCAGTCGGCTGACACAGATATTTGATCAAGCAAATATGATGTTTCCCCCATCTTTTAAATGTGCTTTCCTAGGCCAAATGCACCTTCAGCACAAATGGATAGGAGAGGAAATGTGAGTTCAAAATCAGGCTTAGAAATACAAGAGACATGGTAATTGTGCTATAAATAACCCCTTCAGTCAGTAAAAGCTTAGAAGTGTATTATTTATTTTCACATTTCCGAGGTTCTTCATTAACATTTAAATCTCCTAACAGCTGGGAAGAAACGCACTCTTCATATTAAAAGTCGATTTAATTTATAGCAAGGAGTAGTTGAGTGAAAGCAACAAAGAAAATACGAAAATCAGGGGGGGTTGTCGCAGAACTTTGACAGGACAGCGGTGATGGGATGGAGAGTGGGGAATAGTTGCCTTTTAAAACCTTAATAAAGAATTAAATGGAGGCCAACATTTTGTCAAGAACAATCAATAATAAGCATTATAATAACCTTAGGTAACGTTAGAGCCACTTATGCTGAGACAAAGTTTGCACACAGTGCCTCACTTTGGAGAAATAATTGGTTAGTTTTCATCACCACGTTTTTTTATTAATTATTATTGCTATTAATGTTTTACTATCAAAATATATTTGAGAAATGCCTTTTGTGCATGGAGAATACTGGTTTATTTTCACTCAGATCATATATTACAAGAGGCTAACCCAATGAAAGGACTTAGGTGGCTGAAAAGTACATTTGATTAAAAAATATACACGGCATTCTTCAACAGCCGCCGGATTTATACCCAATGTTCTGCTAACCAAACTTCCTTGCCACTCATCACTGAAAGGATTAATGGGGTGGTGGTGGGGTTTCAGCACCTCTAAATAATACACCCATCCGTGGAATTTCAGGCAGGACAACCCCCAGAAACTGTTGCCTTTTTAATCCAATCTTGAAATTTGCAGTTCACTTCATTTTGCTGGCAAAAAAAGAAAACACACATGAAACGATAGCTAGGAAACCAAATATGCTAATTTGTCACCAATGCTATTATTTTGTCTTTCCCTGTTGCAAAATTCTAATCACACTTTGGAAATGAGCTGTGAGTTGTTCACTAAAGTACTCATGGTGAATTAGGGTTGCCGCTGTGTTTTTAAATGATTTTTCCTCGCACTGCTATGTAACTAAATTTTTATCTTCTTGCCTGTTTAAAAATTCTCCTAATTTGTTATTTTAAATTACTCCATGCGGAAAGAAAAGGTAAAGTCAGACATTTTGGTGAAACCGTAAAATGTCTAGAATCAACACAGGAAAGAAAGAAGAAGTTTAATTTAAAATGTTTGGAGATTGCAAGGTGTCGTTATGACCACAATCTAAAACTGGCACATTGTCCTTTAAACCAAAGATGTATAGTGAATCCAGCTAAATTCATGGAACATGAGACTTCTTTTGACACTGGAGAATATTTAAAAGGCATGTGAAAATGAAAGGAGCTATTGCAAAATGTCTACCTCTTATTTGCCAGGACTATCAGAATGTATGCAGTGTTGTTGTAGCAGTGTCGGGCCCTGGTATTAGAGAGACAAGGTGGGTGAAGTAATATTTTTGTTTTGGAGCAACTTCTGTTGGTGAGAGAGACATGCTTTTGAGCTATGGAGCTCTTCTTCAGGACCTCTGTGTAGCTCGAAAGCTTGTCTCTCTCGCCAGCAGAAGTTGGTCCAGTAAAAGATATTCCCTGACCCGCCTTGTCCCTCAGGACTGTCGGAAGGCAGATATGGATTTATTTATTGATTTATTTATTTTCTTTCAATATGAAGTGGGATGTGTGTTGTGGTGGGGAGGGAAAATGGACATGTGAAAGGATAACATTAAAAATGGTCTTGGTTTGATTCTATTTGTGTTACCTTATTGTTGTTCTTTCTTTTATTCATCATCTATGTTAAGATGGCACCTCGGCTCCCGTGAGTTGGAATCTCTACGTTACAGTGTGACTGGGCGCATTACACGCATATTGTAATAGACAGTTCCGGCCTCAAAGTCCTTGCAATATTGCATTGTGAATCTAACTTTCTCCCCTGCCTGGAAAATGGATCGCTCTGGAGCAAATTTGCTCCAAAGAAGCAAAACTCGTACAGCATTTTGGAAAACACAAGTGGGGATCTGCAAAGATATCATTCACATTTCAATAAAAAAAATTGACGAAATTTCAAAGTTAAAAATATATACACCAATCAGCTTGAAATAAAACCCCTGACCTCTTTTCGCTGTAAGTAAATAGGTTGCAAGTGTGAGATATTTCATACCTGCTGTAGGGATAAATTCCTTGAGGCATGGCCTGCGGCTTCCAAACTTGTATCAGTTCATGCACCACCTTCTTAAAATTGTTGTGACGTGAATTGCTGGAACATCAAGTTTAGGAGAGGAGAGGGGAGGGATAGCTCAGAGGCGTGACCATTTGCCTGCTAAACCTAGGGTTATGAGCTCAATCCTTGAGGGGGGCCACTTAGGAATCTGGGGCAAAATCAGTACTTGGTCCTGCTGGTGAAGGCAGGGGCTGGACTTGATGACCTTTCAGGTCCCTTCCAGTTCTATGAAGTAGGTATATCTCCATATATTCGGGAGGAGGGATAGCTCGGGGGCTTGAGCATTGGCCTGCTAAACCCAGGGTTGTGAGTTCAATTCTTAAGGGGGCCATTTAGGGATCTGGGGCAAAAATCTGTCTGGGGATTGGTCCTGCTTTGAGCAGGGGAGTTGGACTAGATGACTGCCTGAGGTCCCTTCCAATTCTATGTAGCACAAGTGGTACATGTACTACAGCTGGGAAATCCCTGGTCTAGACTCATAGATTCCAAGCCCAGAAGGGGCCATTATGATCATCTCATCTGATTTCTTGCTCAGCACACGCCAGAGAATTTCACAGAGTGATTCCTTCACTAGGTCCCATAATGTACAGTTGAACCAACAGCTTGCAAATGATTGTCCACAATGTACAGTCACATGGTTGTAGGTGAGGTCTTTAGGTGTACATCACCTCTAACTTCTGGAATCCTAAGGGTACATCTACACTGCAGCTGGAAGTGTGATTTCCATCTTGGGTAGATGTAGGTGCACTTGTTTTAACTGAGCTAACATGCTAAAAATAGTAGTGTATCCCAGGATGGCAAGAGCATTGGCACAGGCTAGTCACCAGAGTACAATCCCATCTGAGTCCCTCGGTCCATCCTCAGGAGGCTAGCCCTTGCTGCCATAGCTCCACTGCTATTTTTAGTGTGCGGACTTAATCAAAGCTAGCACATGTACATCAGCCCGAGCTGGAAGATACAGGTCCAGCTTCAGTATACGTGTGGCCCATGGCTCATGCTCATGTCTGCATAAGGCAGTGAAATATTGGCAGCCACAAGCCTGCCCACCCCATCACAAAACGGGCTTAAAAATCATGAAATTTAAAGCAATAATAATAAATTTGGGGGATCCCTTTAGTTCCCTTCTTGTTTCTGAGCCTTTCGGTGTCACATTTTCTGGCTTTTTCCTGCCACCATAAGGCCAGAAACTTGCTATTTTCTAAAAATGATAGCTGAGAGGCTCACACAAATCCCATGATTCCAGGAGCTGGGGCTTTAAGAAAAAACATCAAACTCATAACGAAATCACCAGATTTTGGCAACACTGTGTATGAGGTACAAGCAAGTTTGGGGAATCCCTTAATAAGAAGGTCCTTTGCTGAATCAATTTCTTTTGTCTTAGCATTGTACACCCCAGATTGTGTCTACTGCATTTGGGCCTGTTAGAACATTTCATATTTTCTCTGTGTTGTACAGGCTTTATTCTAAAATTACAGCTGTCTTACAGAAAATCCATACAGGCCTACTCTTCCTTTCACCTCTGACTTTTTGACCTCTTCCTTGCCTGAGGACAGAGTTGACCCGGTCATTGACTAACCCTGAGTCAATAAGTCTGCCTTCATTAGCATAAAACATGAATCTAGTGGCAGCTTGACAAATTATAACTTCAAGCTAAAGATCTGCCAACTAGCTAACTCCTGTAACGACTATTTATCATTGGAAATGGTAAATCATAGGAATCTAGATGATTCAATTATTTGGGCAGAAAGAAAGAAAGAAAGAATTCTTCTTTGCGACAGGATGGTTAAAGACAAAGCCTTGCCCCAAAACATGAAAATGATCATGAAGCAAGGATTCTGTTCTCCCCCTTCCCAGATCTATCTTTCTGTCTTTCTTTCCTCTGTGTTTGTCTCTTTCTTTTACTCATTCCCTCTTTGTCCTTCCATCTCATTTTTCTTTTTCTTTGTCATCCTCTCTTTGCATATCTCGCCTTCTCTTTGTCTCTTTCATCCTTTTCTGCTTTCTCTTTGTCTTTATTTCTCTTTTTATCTGTCTCATTCTTTCTTTCTATTCATCATTCTCTCTCCTACTCTCCTCTCCTCTCCTTTCTTTCTTTCCAGCTCCCATCCTCAGACACTCCCATTTTTCCAGCTTTTTCATCCTCCTCCTCACCAAACTTCTCCTTTTCCCCAGAGTGCTGCTTTGCTGATCCACAGCCCTGGCTGAGGAATTGACATAGAAGGGAACAGAAGCTTTTTCCAGCCGGATCGGGGCCCACAGAGGGTCTAATCCATACCTCCAGGTATGAGCCAAGCTGCCTTTGCCGCTGCTGAACTGTTGAAATTGATGTCAGCAGCATTCACTGATGTGGCATCCTGCAGCTCCTCCACAGTTCATGCAATCCTTGGTCACTGAGCTGAGGATAAAGCATTATCACCCATTGCACGCTCCAGAACAAGTCTCCTCTCTGGCTTTGTTCATTTTCCAAAGGGAACTAGAAGTTTAACAAAACTGCAGGCTGGAGACAGAGGGGTCCACATAGGAGAACCAGTCTGATTCCTGCTTTGCTTTGTATATGGTGTGCAGACAATAGGCCACAATCCTGGCCTAGCTCCTTGTGATGCTACTGACGTCAAGGGGGTTGTGAAAGATCTAAAACCAGGAGGGAAAGACACACTCACCCAGAGAAGGGGAGGACACTAAAGAGCAAGAAAGCATCTAACAGAAAAAAGCTTACAAGTGAAAAAGAGAAATCAAAGATCAAATCTTGTGTGGATTAAGCCAGGTTCAATTTCCTGCTCTGTAGGGATCAGTTCTATTGTCCCATGCGCTGGTATAAATATACAATAGCCCTCATTGATTCCACTGCAGTTATTCCAGTTTGACACCAGTACAAACCAGAGTAGAGTATGCCTTTAAAAATTAAGGCTAATCTCAAAGGCTGATTGCAGAATTGTAAAATGCCTGACATTTCTCTCCCTTCTGCTGTTTCAATAAATATGTCCTTTAAACCAGCCTTGAAATAAACACCTGGCCCTAAAATTACCCATTAACTCCAGGGCAAATAGCTTGTCCTGATCTCAGAAACACTGGCTTCCAGTGGTGCAAATTTCTCTATCATAAATCTCAGTTTGGGGCCAGATTCTCCACAGCCATAGCTCGACTGAAGTCAATGGGGCCAGGTCCCCAGATGGTGTAAATCAATGTAGCTCCACTGGAAACAGATCCCCAGCTGGTGTAAATGGGCGGTAGCTCCACTGGAGGCAAGGGGGACAGATTCCCAGCTGGCAGAAAGCAGCCGTAGCGCCACTGCAGTCAATGGAACGACATCGTTCCAGCAAAGAATAAGGTCCTTTATTTCTCAGGCAGTTGTGCTGACAGACACAATCCCCTCCCAAATTCCCGAGCAAGAACATTTCACCCTTTAATTACATTTTATTGTTTCAAATGAAAAGAAAGGAAGGAAGAAAGCAAGAAAAAAAGGCAAAGTTAACATGAAACACCACACAAGCACTCATTTAAAAATATACACTGCACTGAGATTTATGACTGAGGATGCTTCCTATAAATCAAGCCAGACTTTCTTTCCTCTGCTCTATGCAGCAATGTAAACACCTGCATCTGATTATTTTTAGTTTAAACAGAAAAACAGGTGCAGACACCTCGGTTTTCAAAACAAAGACAATAAGAAATTTAAATAGATACCCATGTAAGAATATATGGTTGTGTACGTGTGAATGTGTGTGTATGTGCATATTAGCCACTAATTTAAATATTATCAGTGACTATTACCATAAATACTCATATAGACTTAAAAGAAAAATTCTTATGTATATTTCCATTATTATTTCTATTACCATAGTGCCTAGGAGCCTATCGATCTATCTATCTAATCATTATAAAATATATAAGCTCAAATTTATCTCTGGTGAAATTCTGTGAAAGTCAAGGAAGTCTGAAGAATTATATACATATAGAGAGATAGATAGATGGATGTGTATGGGGATAGATAGACAGACAGATAGATTTTACCTAAGTGTGCTGTGGGCATTAAAAGTAATTTTGCTATGCTCAGCTCAGGGCTGGTGGTGTTCGGTGCATTGCCGCATTGATAGAATGGATCACTATGGTGGTTAAGGAGTAAAAGTGAGACACAAGCTCAATCCCCAACTCTGCCAAAGACTTCCTCTCTGGCCTTGGGAAAATCATTTAATTGCTTCTGTACAATGGGGCTAATTGTATTTTCCTAACCTCACTCTGTGTGTGTGTGTGTGTATAGATTAATATGCTGATGACTGTGAGGTCTGTAGATGTCATGGCAATGGGGCGCCGGATAGGTACCTGCGGGTTTGTCTGCACAACACGGGCACAGCCCCTGTAGCTCTGCTGCTGTTACCCTGCAGTGTAGGTGCAAACTACAGCATTGGAAGAGGTTTCCCTGTCGCTTTAGGATTCTCCAAGTGACCTACACCCTGTGTCTACACCAGTGGGTTAGTTCACCATAGCTGTGCCACTCAGGGGTGTCGATTTTTCACATCAACCTAGTTTTAAATGTTGAGTGGGCCTAGGACAGGGGGAGGGATCACTCAGTGGTTTGAGCATTGGCCTGCTAAACCCAGAGTTGTGCATTCAGTCCTTGAGGGGGCCACTTAGGGATCTGGGGCAAAAATCTGTCTGGGGATTGGTCCTGCTTTGAGCATGAGCTCCAAGGCAGCTCCTCCCCCACGAGCAGGTGTTCAGCAGGGGGCCCTGGGAGGGAGGAGGCAGGATCAAGGGCAAGGCATGCTCAGGAGAGGGGGCAGAACAGGGCAGGAAGAGGCAGGGTGGGGCCTGGGGCAGAGCAGGGGTCAAGCACCCCCCAGCACATTCAAACGTCAGCACCTCTGGAACCACTTATTTTTTTGGCCTCGCATCGTTTCATTATAAACTTGTGGGTCGAGCCTCTGCTGCAGTTGGCCTCGGAATACAACTGCCCTTCCCCAGCTGAAGGAACCTTTCACCCCCTACCCCTCCATCTGCTCACATCCCCCATCTCCATGGAAGAGCCTGAGATAGTTCTCTCCCACAAAGAGCCCATGTAGGTGTTTACTTAGTCTGAATCACCACAGCATCTGAGCACCTCACACTCATTCATGGATTTTACCCTCACAACACACTTCTAGGTGTCTTGTCCAAGGTCACAGAGGGAGCCCAGCTGATCTGGGAGTTGAAACTAGGCGTTCTGAACTCCTGGTCCATGGTCCACGTAATGCTGAATGAGCGCTTGGATATCATGCCTGGCTCAGCTATTCTATTCTGCACAGGGTCTTATACTGTGTTCATCACCATAGCCTCTGACTTTCATGTCTGGCCCAAGGTCACGCACAACCTCTGCAGCTGAGCCAGGAACCAAGCTGAGATCTCCTCATGCCAGCGCCCTAGCCACCAGCCTTCCGGCTCCTAGACTTCTGATCTCCACTGGCTTCCGTGAAACGACTCGTGATTTACACCAGCACAAGGGAGATGAGAATCAGGCCCGAAGTGCCCTCTCCGCAGGAGAGACCCCAAGCAAGTTGGCTCGCATTTTCATTTTGTCTAAGTGTGTCAGTGGGGGCGGGCGGGGATAACGAAAGGTCCTTGCTTCAGCGGATTGTGAGGAAGAGATCAATAGAAAGAGACGGATTGGAGACACATTTCTATCACTCTGTATTGCTGGCTCAGCACTCCTTTCATTCCCTGCCAGGCCCAGGGAAGGCAGGTGCAGCCAACAGCTCCCTGCCTTTCCAATTCAAACAGGTTTCTAATCCCTCCACTGGAGGGTAAACAGCATTGAGTCACGCCTGGGATTAACCACACAAATATCTCTAATGTATTCAAATGCACTTCTTCAATACCACATTATAAACAGGGGTTACTAATGAGGAACAGCTAGGGCTATGGGGAATCATAATGACTTCATCGTGTGCTAAAAAGCAAGCGGCCTTTTCCTTTAAAGGATTTCTTTCTTTCTTTCTTTCTTTCTTTCGTTCCATGCCAAGATCAGGGAATGGGAACATCTCATGTAAACTAGGTAGTTGGGTGGGGGAGGAGAGAGAAGAGATGTTTTTTATTGTAAAAGATGACATTTTTATTGTCTCTTGTATTGTGCTATTTCATTTTTTATTATAATCCAGCTCCAGCTTTATTTTAGCTGCAAACAGAAGTGAAATTATTTTCCAAAGAGATCTCTTTTTTTTTTTTGCATAGCTAAATTGTCTTTTTAAACACTCTATTAGAAAAATATTGCTTAGCAGCTGGGATGCAGGCGCAGAGAGGGGGATAGGTGTGAATGTGGGATGGGGCGGGAGGCAAGCAATAAAAAAATAAAAGGGACCTATAAAGATTAATTATCTAATTAACTGAAACATAAAAATATAGAGAGGGATAAATAAATGCCTTGCCAAAATTTGATTGGGAAATTTGACACTCTTAGTTAGGGCTGTTGAAAACTGGACAACATTCTCGCTTCATTCGCCCTGGTGTAAATCAGGAGTAACTAGACTATAAACAGTGGGCCTGATTCTGGAGTAAATCTGGATTAATTTCCCAGTGTAAACCAGGAGTAACCCAAGTGGCATCTGTGCAGCTGGTTCTGATTTCACACCAGCGTAAATCAGGATCAGCTCCACTGCTGTCAGTGGGGCTAGTTCCCATATAATTTACATCAGTGTAAATCAAAAGTAACACCACTGGAGTCAGTAGCACTGACTCGGATCTCACGTGCACCTGTGTAAATCAGCAGTAGCTCCACTGCAGCCGGTAGGACAAATTCCCCTTTTACACCGATGTAAATCAGGAGTAACTCCACTGGAGTTACTCAGCCTGATTGTGCTCTCACACCGACGTAAATCAGGAGTAACTACTGACATTCTCATTTTGCCTCATTCTTCTTTCTCATTTTGCCTCTTTGCGCTATTTGCCAGGAGTAACGGGGTTTTAAAGTGGAAAAATGTAACTGATACTCATCTAAAGGTTGTTTGCAGTGGTGGTGTAGCTGTGTCAGTCCCAGGGCATGAGAGAGACAAGGTGGGTGAGGTAATATCTTTTATTGGATCAATTTCTGTTGGTGAAAGAGACATGCTTTTGAGCTGCACAAGAGTTATTCAGGGCACTTCAAAGCCCCTTTACACGTCCAGAGTCATGCAAAGTGGCCTTCTTGTAAATGCGAATCAAGTGTAAAGTAAGAGGAGAATCTAGCTCAGGGGTAGGCAACCTATGGCACATGTACCAACGGCAGCACGCGAGCTGATTTTCAGTGGCACTCACACTGCCCGGGTCCTGGCCATCGGTCCGGGGGGGCTCTGCATTTTAATTTCATTTTAAATGAAGCTTCTTAAACATTTTTAAAACCTTATTTACTTTACATACAACAATAGTTTAGTTCTATATTATAGACTTATAGAAAGAGACCTTCTAAAAACGTTAAAATGTATGACTGGCACACGAAACCTTAAATCAGAGTGAATAAATGAAGACTCGGCACAGCACTTCTGAAAGGTTGTCACCCCTGATCTAGCTCCTTGTTCTAAGCAGGGCCGGCTCCAGGGGTTTGGCAGCCCCAAGCAGCCAAAAAATAATAAAAAAAAAAAAAGCCGCGATCGCGATCTGCAGCAATTCAGCGGGAGGTCCTTCGCGGCAGTGAGGGACCCTCCGCCGAATTGCCGCCGAATACATGAAAGTGTCGCCCCTCTCCGGAGTTGCCGCCCCAAGCACCTGCTTGATAAGCTGGTGCCTGGAGCCGGCCCTGGTTCTAAGGGACAAATTGTGAACCCCTTGCGAGAACATGGTGATCTTTCACGAGAAATCCTTGATTTGATTAACTTTCCCCCCTGGTTCCGCCTTCGAGAACTGCCGACCAGCAGATCCTGGGATTCTCCACTGTATTTGTTATTGACACAGTTTGTGTGAAGTTCCTGCCTGCGTTCGGGACTGTGTGCCAGTAAAATGGGGGTGATACCTTTGTAGCAAGGCGGCATGGCCTCCCTCAGAGACTGATGGCCATTCATTCCCACAACATTCCTATTTTATATGTGTGCTGTGGCGGATTAATGATTTTGCCGTCCCTAGGCCCTGAAATAATTGCCGCCCCCGGCCCCATATAAGCTTGTTTTAGTGTTTTTACAAATTCGTTTGAACTAAAATGAATCTAAATATCATTAAAATAATTGAAACATTTACAAGTTTTATTATAAATAAAATTACAAGTACAGCGGACCCTCACTTGAACGCGCATCTGTATAGTGCGATTTTGCTTATAGTGTGGGACCACACATGGATCCAAAACTGAGAACTGCTTAATTTCTTCCTTCCGGTCATATTATTAACATTTAGGATTCTCAGAAGTATGTTTACTAAATGGCATCGCGCCATCATTGGTGGTTTCAATACGTGCAATGATTGGTAGAATCATGGCGTCACTGATGCCGCGAATACAAAAATGCAGCTATTATAAATTTGCCGCCCCTGCAAATTTTCCGCCCTAGGCCTAGGCCTTGTCAGCCTAGGCGATAATACGCCACTGGCTGTGCAGCTTAAAAGCCATTTTTGATTTGATCAACTCAAGGATGGTGGTGATAAACTCCTTAATGTCACTTCTATGGGCCAGAAAGGCTTGGTCTGTACTATGAAGTTATGCCAGCCTAGCTATGTCGGCAAGAGGTGTGAAAACCTGCACCCAGCCCACAGCTACGCTGACGAAAACCACAGTGTAGACACGGCTATGCTGACAGAGGTTAATGTCATTTGAGGAGGTTGTTCTATGTTGGCAGAGCTTCTGTCAGCATCCGCTATGGAGTGCTATGCTGGCATAAGGTCTGTAGCGTAGTTTTGGCCAAAGCAGCTTCATCTTCCTATGTGGAAACTGGGGTGCTTTGGGGTTCACCCTGATCTGTATGGGGTTCATTTACCACCTACCTTGCAATTGTGGATGCTAAAATGCTATGTTGTCATGACTCACAGCTCTGATCTCAACAGCCAGCATACAAGTATGCAGGTCACCCCCTGGCTTCCACCATCCAGTTGCTCTTTGCAGGGGGACCTCGACAACCCTTCCAGCCCCAGTTGTCTTCTAGAAGAGTCTTTCTGCAGTGCTCAGCCTGCCCGCAGCCCTGTAGCACTCTCAACACCTGACAAGTTCGCTGCTCCTTTAAAGAGACAGTACACAGCAGCCTGTTACCTTAACTGGGGTTAACACACCCTTCCCATCAGTCACAGCACTTACTGGTTTTATAGTAAAAGTAAAACACATTTATTAACAAAGAGACATAGGTTTAGGTGATCTCAAGTAGAAGGAATAGGAGTGTAAATGGTTACAAACAAACGTGAAAATACGCTACTAAACCTGAAACTCAACTTAACAAACTCAAGTCTTTTGTTCGACGGTTCCTCTCTATAGCCCTTCTTCCAGCATGCCTGGCTCGCCCTTACCCAGGATCCAATCACAGAGCACAAAGCATTTGGTTTTCTTTGTCTCCGCAAGTGAAGGGTAATTTCGGGATTCTCTCCCCCTCTCTTTATAACCCCCTGAAATGTATTCTTCTGCAGTGTATCCGCAGGTACAGTTCTTTTCCTCTGCTGGGTGTGAACGCCAAACTGTCTCCTGCAATCTCCATCACAAATGATTAGGCAACTGTCCTTGGCCACACCTCGCCTGAGGTGTCAGCTCCTTTCCTTTGTCTGGAAAAAGCTGTTCATCAACGTCCCCATACGTGCCCGGTTTACACAAGCAAGATTTAGTCACATATTTCCAGCACTTCTATAAAATTTGTTGTAGGTTAACAGTCCATATGTCATGCAAGAACATAGGCGACACCTCCATGGGTGCTTCGGGGCTGGAGCACTTATAGGGAAAAATTAGTGGGTGCTCTGCACTCACCGGAAGCCAACCTCCCTCCCCCCCACACCTCCGCCTCCTCCCCTGAGTGTGCCATGTCCCTGCACCTCCGCCTACCTCCCAGCGCTTGCTGCTGCCAAACAGCTGTAGCAAGTTCCAGGAGGGAAGGGGAGGGGAGCGGGAATGTGGCGCACTCAGGGGAGGAGGCAGGGAAAAGGCGGGGCCAGAGCAGGGATTTGGTGAAGGAGTTGGAATGGGGGTAGGAGGGAGCGGGGCAGGGGTGGAGTTGGGGTGGGGTGGGGGTAGAGGGGGGTTGAGCACCCACTGGCACCAGTAGAAGTCGGTGCCTTTGTGCAAGCATATTAATGATTATGGAGTTATCCATTTCCAATGCCTTTTCGATAAATATCATGACAACACTGTGCGAGGTGCACTGAGTGTGTCAGGCCTGACCAGAGTGGCTGACACAGCTGTGAACTACCAATAGGCCTCTGTATCCCAGACACTCCATGGTGCAGGGGCTGAAGAGGGTTTGGCCACAGAGTACACTGCACTCCAGCTAGTCTGGTTTCTGGATGGTTCCATGGGCACTGTGGAAACCAAAGCATCAGTTAGAGCAGCCTCTGGGGCTGCTCTGTCTTACACCAGAGGCCAAAGTGGTCCCAGGATCTCAGAGGATTGAAGCCAATGGGCCTGATTTAAGCTGCACTGGCACAATCAGAATCAAAGCCATAATCTTCAGGTCATGGGTAAAGAGTTTGGGGAGAGTATTTGCCACTTGCAATGAATGCCGTGCACGCTAGACACATAAATCACGTGAGGATGGGAACTGTCTATGATTTCTTGACTGTAGGCTGCATGTAACTAACCACACAATGCCACTCTCAAACACTGACTATTGCAACCAAAAATACCACATGGACTTTGCTATGGGTGAATATTTGGGCATTCAAGACAAACACTTGGGCTGAGATTCTGAAAGAGATATGGCTGTCCAGCTCTTATTAACATGAATTGAAGTTCACATTCATGAATTCATCCTCATGAGAAACCCATGAGATACTATTGTCCTCCTTTGGGAAACTGAGGCACAAAGCAGTGACACGACTGGCCCAATATCACACAGCAAGTCTGCACAAGTCAGGCTCCAAACTTAATCACAGGATTGGGTTAAAAATCATGACATTTTATTTAAAAATAATACAGGTGGAGGTTCTTCTTCTTTGCCTTGAGTATGTACCGGGATCATGTTTTCAAGCTTGTCCCCGCACCCATAAGGACGAGACATTTGTTTTTTTATGTAACAGCTGAGATTCTCAGGTAATCACTCCAGAAGCTGGGGCTTTAAGAAAAAGATCAGCTATTGTGAAATTCATGATAAAATGGTGAGAGCTGGCAACACAAGAGTTTCTGCAGAGCTGGGAGCTGAATGCAGATTTTCTGCCCCATAATCATCAGGCTAAATGGCCTGTGACCAGATCATCAGGCTAAAGTTGATCTAGAAAAGAAATTTCAGTTCTGTGGGAAATTCTGATATTTTGAATTTGGTTTTAGTTCCAATCTGGAATGAAGATCTGAAATTTCAACATTTCCTGTGGAATGAAGATTCTGAAAATGTTTGATTCCAGATCATTGAACCATTTCATTTCAATAATGATGAAACAATAAAAAACTATATAATAAGATTCCAGAATTATCAACTCCATGTGGCACTCTAAAGCCTAGAATGTCTGTTGAATCAGTGTGACAGCTGAGAGCTACATTTGTTCAGAATATCACCAGATTCAATCATCATTGGGATTCACAGTCTGCTACTGTTGAATTTTAAGTTCTCATCCATTTTTTACTTTTTTACATGAACGAATTTACGAACTCTACCCAAGTGACACCTACTAGTATAGTGTAAAATATTCAATAATAGTATATAACATATTAAATACAATATATAAATCTGTGATTCAAATTGTTACTTTAATACAATATTAAAGTTGAAACAACAGCATCAACGTGAAATGATTTTATCATATTGAATAGGAACTTTGACATTATCGAAAATGTCATCAAAATGAGCACATTGCTGTTAAATGTTTCAAGTTTATCAAAGCTGCCTTGTTCAGTGGAAAAATATTCCGCTGAAAAAATTTCAACCTGCTACGAGACCGTCCTTTCTCCGACAGCAGACCTCCTTCAAAATACATTATCCATAAACGCTTGGATCTCAGCGTGCTTTGCAAACATGAATTAATTTAGCCTCATAGACTCATAGACTTAAGTTCAGAAGGGACCATCATGGTCATGTACTCTGACCTCCTGCACAATGCAGGCCACAGAATCTCACCCACTCACTCCTGTAACAACCCCCTAACCTATGTCTGAATTACTGAAGTCCTCAAATCGTGGTTTAAAGACCTCAGGGTGCAGAGAATCCTCCAGCAAGTGACCCTGTGAGGTTGTTCAACATCACTGTCCTCACAGAGGCATAGAGTATGTGTCTACACGAACACTTGGAATCATTGTTGACTAGAGATTGGTTGACTATTTTCTGGCCGGTCACTAGAGGCCAGTCATCAGAGGTTAGGATTGGCAATTTTTCTTGGACATATTCCTGGAGGTTTCATCACAGGACATAGTCTTTAATTAAACACTAATCTTTAATTCCTGGAGACTCCAGGACAAATCTTGAAGGGTTGGCAACACTACCAGAGGCCAAGGACCCTCACAAGCAAGGTGGGTGGGACAGGGAAAGGAGTTTGTCAAAGCTGGAGGATATGAGGCGGTGAGCATCTGAGCTGGCAAGTGGGCCAAGCCCAATTGCAACAAAGCAAGTGATAAAGCTTGCACAATCCAGGGCTATCACGGTGTGGCTCTCTGTCCTCGCCTAGTGACCACCTTGCATAGGTTAGGAGTCTGTAGCTACCGTTTAGCTAACAGAACTGATTTCAGAGAGCTCCTGCTTCTGGCTCCAGAGTTCCCTCTCCATAGCTTCCCCAGGGGTGATGTTGCAGTAAGCAGTGGGAATAGAAGTGGTTTTGTTGAAAGGAGGTGGGACCGGCAATGTTCTGGGCCTTCAGTCTCGGCTCAGGCCTGAGAGCTGGGGCTTCCCGCTTAGACCCAGACAAAACTTATTTTTAATGAAAAATGCAGATTCAGCAGCACCAAACCGTTTCCCACATTTCTCTTGGTTTTGCCAAGCTGGTCATTTCGGTGGAAGGGGGAGAGGGAGGGAGGGATTCCCCTCCCTACATTGAAACATTTCAACATGTTTGAAATGAAACATTTGCATTTGAGGTTTGAAATGACTTTGTTTCAAAATCTCCTTTAGTTTCACGGGGGGGGGGGAAATACTTTTAAAAAGTCAAAATTGAAATAAAACATTTCATTGGACCTGATTGGGGTGAGGGCCTTTTCAATTCACCTAAAATTTCAAACATTTTTATTTTCAGTCCAACTTTTGAAGTGTCAAAATTGCCAACAAACCCAAAAGCTCCATTCCTGACTTCTAATCCCAGCTCAGGAATTGACCTCCTGTGTCCCTCGGGCAAGTCACTCACCTTATTTTTAAAGAGGGATAGGAATATTTGCCTTGCAGAGGTGTTCTACTCCATTGACATCAGTGGCACCAGAGTAGTCAGGGATTTGGTGCACATAAAAGCCTTTGAAGATGGCAAATATTACATTGAGCGCAATCCTGTGAGGTGTGGCGTAACCCCTGAGTGGTGCCGAACGTTGTTACTGATGCCAAATGCTGCTGATTTCCACCCTGGATATCCTCAGAGCCACACAAAATCTGGAAATATTATCGGCTGGCATTTTCAGACAGACCTCTGGGAGCTAGGTACCCAACCACTATTGATGGTCATAGGGTGAAATCCTGTCCCTATTTAAGTCAGTGGGAGTTTTGTAGATGAATTCAGTGGGGTTGGATTTTCACCCACCGATTTTAAGGCCAGAAGGGAGCATTATGACACCCTGCGTAACACAGGCCAGAGAATTTCGCCCAGGGATTCTTGCATCAAACCTGTAACTAGAGCTGGGCGCAAAATGATTTTCACATCCCATGTAAGCATCTGAGATTTTTTAAAATGTCCTGTTCTGCATGAGGACAAAACTGAGAGCTTTTGCATGAAAAACCAGAGAAAGAAAAGCTGCTGTCCCCAGAGAGCCAAGTGCCTGGTAGTCAGAACAACTTATCGAGCAAGCAGAAGACCCAAGTTCAAATCCCTCCTCTGTCCGATTCAGAACTGGGCTTTGAACATAGCTGTGACGGGGCACGACTCACCACTGTGGCACCTCCTGCTGGCTGTCCGGGGAATTAGCACTGCACTCTCTTCTGGTGGAGTCTCCCCCGCTGTCACCTCTGTTCATGGACCCATGTCACTCCTAGGACCACAGCATCCTTTTTAGTGAATCTGTCCTCTGATGTGCCACACTCTATGTCCCCCCACTTCTAGGGGGACCTGCAGGCCACTGTCCGGCCAACTCCCTTCAATGGCAAACTGCAGTCCACTGTCTAGCCACTTCCTTCAGTGGCTCCAGCACCCTCTTTGTCCTTGCATCAAGGCCTCAGCCTGCAGATCCCTGCAGCCTACCAGGAGCTGCCTTTAGCCCTCTGGGTCTCTTCCTGCAGCACTGCTCGGTCCAGGGTGCTTGCTGCCCTCCGCCTGCATAGACTCCCTAGGGCTGCTTTTAACCCGTATTCTGCCAGTGTGGGGCAGACGCCCCATCACACTCTCCTACATCTCAGCTGAATGTCCTAGTCACTGAACTATTGGCTATTCAGGGTAGCACATTCCCTTTGCTTTTGAACAGAAATTCCAAGCAGGACTTGAGAAAGTTTAATCAAAATGGCCCCTTTCCTGAGAAAAAAATTAAGTTTAGACAAAAAGTCATTTTGGTGGAAAATTCCCACCCAGTATTACCCATAACTTCTTGATGAGCTATGCTGTATCTTTTAGAGAGACCCCAGCCTGGATTTAAAGACTCCAGGTGGAAGAGAATCCACCATGTCCATTGGTCAGTTGTTAGGCCCCCGCCAATATAAGGATGTCTCCTGGCCATTTTCTCCCAGGACGTGCAAAATTCCTGGAGCTGGAAATGTAGCGGTAAGTGGTCACTACCCACAGATCCAGTGAGAAGGCAGGTTTTATAGATCAGTCAGGGAGGATCTACATGGCCTGAAGAGCTCAGAGGGCAGTTTCTCATGTCAGTGTGCTTGACTTCTACGTGCAAATATGTACACATTGAATCCCTGCTTCCAGGGCTGTGCCATTTTTCGTTGGGAAACAGAAATACATTATGCAGCTCACCTGTCACAGCCCAAATAGCCAGATCAAATTCCTCTAATGCCGCCTCACATTTTTGTGGGCGTGTGTTTTGTTTTAAAAATTCGGCCCTCAATCATTCCCAAAAAGTGTTCCTCCCCACCAGCTAATCAATCCCACCCTTTAAAGGGACATCTGGCAGCCCCCCCCCCCCCCACTGAGCCCACAACTTTATAGCGTACATTCGAGGCGGTTTTGACTCATATTAAAGCAATAGGCTCTTTTTAATCTGTTGCTTCTATATGGAAATGGGATAATTAAAAGCACTTGTGCGGTGTATATCTTCCCCGCATGCTTATTCATCCAGATGTTTCGCAGTTGTGCATTTCCTAAATATGCCATTCCGCCCTGTTTGACTTGGTATTATTAAATCATCTACACATTTTCAAGCAGCAGCCCGAGCTTAAAGTCTTTGCAAATTTCCACACATGGGGTCCCCGACTCTCAATGCCAAAGTCTCGATTCACTTAGCAATTTATTTATCACGGTGCCATAAAAGCACCCTCCACATTTAAGCCTGCATGAAAGGGAGGCTGCATTGAGAATGGACCTCTCAGCAATTTGTTTAGAGGAGAAGTGAAGCATTGCGTGTCACTCTGAGCTGGATCTTGGGTTCTTTGCAGACAACAGGAGTATTGAGTGTGCAAAGGAGCCGGCGTCGAGGAGACTCGGGTTGACATCTGGGTGCACAAGACCCAAGATCTTCTGAAGTGGGTGTCTAAAGGGATTAGTTTGGGGAGCAAGGCAGATGCTCGTGTCAATTGGGAGCTGCCGGATCCTTGGTACATTTGAAAATCTGATGGGCCCAGGTGCCTGCATAAGGAGCTAGGGTTGAGATTTTTAAGGGTGCTTAAGGGAGTGAGATGCCCCAATCTTTCTGTGGAATAGTGGGATGCTTAAGGGAGCTAGGCACCTAATCACTTGACAATCCTACTAAGTGCCTATCTGCATCTTTCTAAACCTATAACCCTGTTCCTAAATAACTGAGGAGGATAAACCCCCTTAATTTTTGATCCATGCCCCCCTCCATAATATCTGACTGCCTTACAATCTTTTGACCATCCCCTGGGAGGTAGGGAAGCCAATTCCAGTTTACAGACGGAAACTGAGGCACGCAGCAACTAAATAATTTGCCCAACATCACACAGGAAGACTGTAGCAGATCAGGGAAGCCAACCTAAGTCTCCCAAATGCTTGGGAGAAGTGTCTTAACCACTGGGTCATGCTTCCACTTTGCCAACTTTTTCCACTGGCCTTGTGATCTTAACTGGGTCACATAAGTGTTTTTGACCATTTCACCCAGGGAATGCCGTCGATCATCTCAGCATAGTAGTCTACATTTAAGCCACCTTTTTTGAAACTCTTGGCCTTGGTTTCCAGCTAAGGTAAAACTTAGATGGGTCATCGTGTTAAAAAAAAAAAAAAAAAAAAAAAGGAACAGGGTAAAAGTAACATCTATGACATGATGATTTATCTTATACCCTGAAAAGATGAGCGTGAACCAGAATTCCAGCTCCTTGTATGTTAGTGCAATGCTCATCCAGTTCCTAGTTCTCCTATTGCCACTGAGTTTGGCCCATGGAAGCATCAAGTAAGGACTGCAAGATTTGGCCCTTTGATATTATTCATTATCTGGCCAGTGCACAGGGCTGTGTGAGTATAAAACAAAACAGTCTCTCACCCTGCTGAGTTTATACTTTGCCTGTGTAATTCTTCTAGAAACATCTCAACAAAATCTGCAAACAGTCCAGAAAAAGAGTGAAGTGAAGTAAGGCCCCATCCCGCAATGTCTTTGATGTCAGGTGGAGCCGTTCTAGGGTGACCAGATATCCCTATTTTATAGGGACAGTCCTGACTTTTGGGTCTTTTTCTTATATAGGCTCCTATTACCCCCCCTACCCCTGTCCTGATTTTTCACACTTGCTGTCTGGTCACCCTAAGCCGCTCAGCACATTCCCGGAGGCAGCTAGGATGTCCCAGGATTGGACCCACAAAGCAGGAGGAAGCTGGGGCTGAGAGTGAGGGAGAACATCTGGGATATGTAAGGAACTTGAGAGGCAGCTGGGTTTCTTTACTCGTGTCTTATAAAGTCCACGTTTTCCAGATCAGCTTTCCGCCCCTAAATCCTGAGCGTGCCATCTGCAGCGCCCCACCCTGAAGGGATCAGAGGGAAATGAAAAAGTTCCTTAAGCCCACCAGGCACAGATGTGCAGAGCCTGGGAGCTTTGAGAAGAAGCACTTGCATGACTTGGATATTGTTTTACTGCTTCTATGGTGAGAAAAATCACCTCCTCCGTTCCACTGCACACTTCAATTTCCCTGGGTCTTAATCATTACATTTATGGTGCCTGTGTAAATACAAGGAAACAGCAATGGAAATCAAGCAAATCCTGCAAGGAGATATTTCTCCAGGGATTTACTATCAATTCTCTTCCTCCAAACCTGCGAAAGATGCATAGGAGGGGAAAAAAAGATTTAATTGAATACAAGGGCTGTTAAACCCAGTGCTCTGGCCAAATTCTAATTCCAGTAATTACATTCTGCCTGATTAAAATTTCTCCTTCATTTTCAATTGCTTTTGGTATCCCTCTTTGTTTCCTGTTATACCATGTTGTGTGGCATTTCTGTGCAATGTTACATAGTTTCTGGGTTCTACCCCAGAGACAGCTGCATTTCTGTGGCAAATGAAGTAGATGATGGACAGAGATTCCTTGCTATCTGATTACTAGAAGCATTATAATAAGATCTAGTTCCTCTATACCACTTTGTGTCTGTAGATCTCAAAGCTCTGTACAAAGGAAAGCAGTATCATTATCCCCATTTTACAGATAGTGTAACTGAGGCACAGTATCATCCAACAAACCAGGGACAGAGCTGGGATTAGAACCCAGGTCACCTTAGTGTTAATGCAGCGCTCTACTCACTAGGCAACAATGCTCTCTTCAAAGCAATTGGACTGTATAGCACTTCCCTACCTCACAGGGCTGTTGTGAGGCTGAATATGTTAAAGTGCTCACATACTGAGGGTGTGGGGGGGGTTGAATCAGTGCCTTAGATAATTTAAACCCTACCATTTTGTATGTATAGTTGGGATTATGTTTCCCAGTGTGCATTGCTTTTCATTACCTCTTGGTTATCTCAAGAAAGAGATCTTGGAATCGTTGTGGATAGTTCTTTGAAAACATCTGTTCAATGTGCCTCAGGAATCGCAAAGCTAATCAAATGCTTGGAACCATTAGGAAAGGGGTAGATAAGACAGTAAATATCATAATACCACTATATAAATTCATGGTATGCCCACACCTTGAATTCTTTGTGCAGATCTGGTCGCCATCTCTGAAAAAATATATATTAGAATGGGAAAAGATACACAGAAGGGCAACAAAAATGATTAGGAGTATGGAACATCTTGCATACGAGGAGAGATTAAAAAGACTGGGACTGTTCATCTTGGAAAGAGACAAGTAAGGGAGGATATGACAGGGGTCTATACAATCATGATTGGCTTGGAAAAACTGAAAAAGGAAGCGTTATTTACCTCTTCCCATAGCACAGAACGAGGAGTCACTTGATGAAATTATTAGGCAGCAGGTTTCAAACAAACAAAAGGAAGCACTTCTTCCCACAATGCACAGTCAACCTGTGGAACTCCTTGCCAGGGGATGTTGTGAAGGACAAAAGAATAACTGGGTTCAAAAAAGAACCAGATAAGTTCCTGGAGGACAGGTCTATCAATGGCTATTAGCCAAGATGGGCAGGGACACAAATTCATGCTCTGAGTGCCCATAAACCTCTGACTGCCAGAAGCTGGGACTGGACAGCGGGGAATGGATCATTCAATAAGTGTCCTGTTCTGTTCATTCTGTCTGAAGCATCTGGCACTGGCCACTGTCGGAAGACAGGACACTGGGCTGGATGGACCATCGATCTAACTCAGCAGGGCCATGCTGATGTTCTGATAGGTAGGTCCCGTACACAGCTTTCTTAGCTCTATGTGGGGGTGTTTGTTTCATTGGACATAGGAGAGAACTCCCAGCACCCCCACTTTGGCCCTGGGAGGAGGATCAGAGAAGGAGATGAAGAATTTATATGGACAAATTCTGCTCTCATCATCCCCAGGTAAATCTGAAGTGACTCCAGTTAAGTCAAATGGAGATCGCCCCTTACAAAGGCAATCAGAGTCAGCCCCTTATAGCCTATATATGCATCCTGTAACTTGAACACCATGGTATGAGCATGTAATGGCCACTCTGTTAACGGCGACACAGGAACGGAAAGCTGGAGCTGCTCCAGCTTGAGCTAAAACGCTGCAACCAGCAGGGTAGCTACTCATAGCCTCTGTGGATCCCCCTTCCATCCCTTCATTAGTTAATAGCATTTCTGTTCCTTCTGCATAAGCTACAGTCTCACTCCCCAAACAGCACAGAGAGCCAGCATCTCCTGTCCAGGGGTAGGGTGACCAGATGTCCTGATTTTGGGGTCTTCTTCTTATATAGGCTTCTATTACCTCCCACCTCCTGTCCTGATTTTTCACATTTGCTGTCTGGTCACCCTATCCAGGGAATTCAACCCTGGGGGTTGCCCATTTCTGGAGCTGCCTCCCCTGTTAGTCTCAGGATTGTGGTTTAACACACCAGTAGACCTCACCCCCAGGCACCCTCCATTCCCTCTGACCTCACGGGAATTGGGGGAAGCTCTTTGCGCTCCTTGAACACAAAGGCCCAGTGAGAAATTTACAAGGGACTGCAGTGGGAGCAGGGCATTACTGGGCCTGATCCTGCAGGGTGCTGATGAGAGCGGGAAGACATTTTTCAACCAAATATTTTATCCGGTAGAAAAGGCAGATTTGGTGACACTGAATTTGTGGCAATTTCACTGAATTTTCCATCGAGGGGTGAAAATACTAAAAAAGAAAAAGAAAAAAATGAGGAAGAAAGGGGAAGATTTCAGTTTTTCAACTGGAAATGGCTTTTGGGGTAGAAGATTTCCATTGAGTTTATTGTAAATGAAATTTTAAAACATTTACAAAATTGTCAGCAGTGAAATGCAACGTTTCATTCGACCCAAAACACATTCCCCCAGCACAACGTTCTGATTCTCTGAAAATTCAGTTTGACCTGAATTGAAATCCCCCTCATTTTCCAGAACTTCCAGGGAGCCAAAAAATCCATGATTAGCCCAACTCTAGTGGTCAGTGCTCTCAGCTCTTACTCACATCAATGGGCCCCATTCCCAGATGCGTGACCAGGGCATGAATCAGGGGCTTTAGTGGGAAAAGAGCACAGCTGTGCAGCTTCAGCAAAGCGACCCAGTTCCACAGCTGGGAGCAGTAACAGATCTGCAGGGTCAGGCACAGCGGGGTGACATGCAATGTATGCAGCCCAGTGGGTGACATTAGGTGCTTGGGGACCAATCTGGCAAGGCGCTATGTGTCTCCCACAAGCTACTAGCATAACCCAGTGGTGAGCGTGTGTTATAGAGCGGCTCTGTGCCAGTCCACAAGGGTTAGGAGTTATTACAGGCCCTACTTACAGAGGTTTGACTCACGCTGTCACCATTCCTGCTTTTTAGCTCTGGGGTTCCCGCTAGATCCCCGCTGAGTCCTAGCCCGCTGCACTCCCACCTGGTTGAGTGGGAACTGGGATCAGTGGCAAAATCTTCATGCCAGGGTCCCAAAATGCTTTCTGCAACTCTCACCAAGTCAGAGGGACTAGTGGAGGGCACTGAGCAGAATGAAATCAGGCCAATTTCATCTCCCTAATTGCTTCAAAGGTGCTCTTCACTTTATTGGCACACTGCCTAAGAGAGGCTGTTATGGGGGCACTCGACATTTCCTGAATGTCCCTCTCCAAAGGCCGAACACCTCTTTCAACAGCAATTTATTTGCATGACTTCCTCCCCAGCATAGATAAGGGGCTGCCTTGCAGCGGGGGAGAGGAAAAGGAGGAGGGGGAGGTGGTATTGCATTTATGATCTGGTGGGAGGCAGATAAGAAACCTCTTGAGTGGCTGGGATGAAAGAAAGAGCAATTGATTTCCCCATCAAGTGTCTTCTTACATCGAATTCAAGTGGACCCTGCTGCAGGTAATAGAGAAAATTTGCTGAGCCTCCCAGAGCAACTAATCACTGAGAGAATGGAATAAAATTCAGGGCAACTGCATTTATCCTCACCCAGGGGATTTCTGGGGTCATGACGACAGCTGGGCAAAATTTTTCACACTAAACTGTTTGTGGTGAAAAATACAGATTCGATAACTCCAAAATGTTTCAAGAATTCGTGACAATTTCACCAAATGGTTTCTTTTGGGAAATCAATACGTAAAAATATTTGGAAAGATTGGAGATGCCCAGTTTGGGGCATTTTCCAAAGGAAAAGTTTCAAGTTTTCAGTTTGGAAATGACTTTGGGTTTCAAAATGTCCTTTAATACCATTTTTTTTAAAAAAATAAATATTTGGTTTTAAAAGCTCAAAATCCAATGTTTTGATTTTGTCAAACCAAAACATTTTCTTCAACACGACATCACTTTTTTTTAATTCAATGGAAATTTCAAAAATTCTGTCCAAACTGAACTGAAGCATTTTCAATCTTTTGAAATTGCCAGCGAATCAAAAAAACTCAATTTTCATCCTCCTCCCCCCCAGTAGGGCATAAACATTCTCACCTTAGTCTATAGCTAATTAGGAAGAAGTCCAGTAGATGGGAGTAGGATCTCAGGATAGATAAGACTGGGTTTAGAACCCCTTGCTTAGACAATTTATACCAACATTTTTCCTCCCCCACTTCCTATATTTCAGTCAAGACCAGCCTCCCCAACAGATAAGTGTTCAGTTTCTTGGCTGAATTAGAACCTGTTATCTATGAACCACAGTCTATGTACTTTTGGGTATCCAATATTTATCTCCTTAGACACAGACTCTGCTGAATAAGCCATCGTTAAGGAGCCAAGTCCAGATTTCCAAAGGTATATAGGCACCTAATTCCCTTTGAGAACCTGGTCCTAAAAAATTAACAGGGACTTCTGGGCTACTGTGGTTTGTAACCAGTGCTTGTAGGGAGAAGTTACCCCAAAATATTGGCTCTTGGTTCCTGACACCCTGTAGACGCACAGACTCATCCCTGCAGTGCCTCCTGCTGGTTGTCCTTGGGAATTAGCTCACAGCCAGCCAGGAGCACCCTCTGCAGGCCAGTGATCCACCTGTCCTCTTGGCCCCCCATGTCCCTTCCTGGTCCCCTTTTAACTGGGATGCTGCCCCCTGGCAGTACCCCCACAATTCTGGGTCTCTCCTCCCTGGGGAACTCCCAAACCACTATGCCTCAGTTTTGGCTATGGCCCAGTCTCCATCTAGCCCCCATTCACTGGGGCAGTCTGCAGTATCAGCCACTCATCATAGGCAAAGGGGTTTGGACCTGCTGCCTTTGCCTACCCCTTGGGCTGCCCCTTTGCAACCCCAGTACCCAGTTGACCTTACCCTAGGCCTGCAGCCTGGGGGGTTTCCAGGCCAGAGCTCCCCAGCTCCTCTTGCCTTCCCCCAGCCCTGCTCCACCTTAAGTACCCAGGTACACTCCCTAGCAGCCAGGCCCTTCTCCCTCTAAAGGTAGAGAGAGACTGACTAGGCTTCTGGCTCACTGCCTCTTATAGGGGCCAGCTGGGCCTGATTGGGACCTGGCCACAGCTGAGCATGCTTTCCCCCAATCAGCCCAGGCTTCTTGCCTCAGCCACAGCCCTCTCCTGGGCTGTTTTAAGCCCCAAAGGGCAGGAGCGGGGGACCACTCCACTACACACCCTTATTAATAAATATTTTTATTAAAACCTCTAATGAGCTTAAGGCCCCATTGTGTCAGGTACTCTACAAACACAGAAAAGAAATATCATCCCTGGCCTGGAAGGGTTTCAGTCTAATGTTTCATAGATTTTAAGGCCAGAGGGGACATCAATGATCAGCAGGTCTGGCCTCAGTTTCCCCTCTTGCCATTTTTCTATTTAGATCGTAAACTCTTTGGGGGCAGGGTCCAATGTTTGTCTCTCACTCCATGTCTGTGCAGCATCTGGCCCAATGGAGCCCTCATTTTGATCAGGGCCTCTATCTGTTACTGTTCAGCCCTGCCAATTCTTGCAAATTTATAATGAGTCTTGTGATATGTGGAGATTTGCTTAAAGCCCCAGGTCCTAGAGACACATGAGCATGGAGAATCTCAGCTTTCATTTTGAAAGCTTCTAGCCCTTCCGGTTTCAGAAACAAGCTTGAAAACATGATCGCCAAGTGCTCAAAACACAGAAAGCTGATAAAAACAACCTGTTATTCTTGTTAAAAAATCTCATGATTTTAAAACTTTTTTTTTAACATTTGGAGTTGGCAATACTGTGTAGCAATAACAATGATGAATATTATCTAGCCCTTTCTTTCTTTAGATCTCAAACCACTGAGAACATAAGAAGGGCCATACTGGATCAGACTGAAAGTCAATCTAGCCCAGTATCTCGTCTTCCAACAGTGGCCAATGCCAGATGCCCCAGAGGGAATTAACAGAACAGGGAATCATCAAGTGATCCATCCTCTGGCGCCCATTCCCAGCCTCTGGCAAACAAAGACTAGGGACACCATTCCTGCCAATCCAGACTAATAGCCATTGATGGACCTATCCTCCATGAACTTATCTAGTTCTTTTTTGAATCCTGTTATAGTCTTGGCCTTAACATCCTCTGGCAAGGAGTTCCACAGGTTAACTGTGGGTTGTTTGAAGAAATACTTCCTTTTCTTCATTTTAAACCTGCTGCCTATTCATTTCATTTGATGACCCCTAGTTTTTGTGTCATGAGAAGAGTAAATAACACTTCCTTATTTACTGTCTCCACAGCAGTCATGATTTTATAGACTTCAATCATATCCCCCCTTAGTCATCTCTTTTCCAAGTTGAAAAGTCCCTGTCTTATTACTCTTACCTCATATGGAAGCTGTTCCATACCCCTAATCATTTTTGTTGCCCTTTTCTGTACCTTTTCCAATTCCAGTATATCTTTTTTGAGATGGGGTGAGCACATCTGCATGCAGTATTCAAGATTTGGACATACCATGGATTTATATAGAGGTAAAATGATATTTTCTGTCATATTATCTATCCCTTTCTTAATGATTCCCAACATTCTGTTCGCTTTTTTGACTGTCGCTGCACATTGAGTGGATGTTTTCAGAGAACTCTCCACAACTCCAAGATCTCTTTCTTGAGTGGTAATAGCTAATTTAGACCCCATAATTTTCCATGTATAGTTGGGATTATGTTTTCCAATGGGCATTATTTTGCATTAATCAACACTGAAGTTCATCTCCCATTTTGTTGCCCAGGAACCCGGTTTTGTACAAAGGAGGTCCATATCATTATCCCCATTTTACCAATGGGCAAACTGAGGCACAGACCTGCCAAATGACTGGCCCAAGTTCACTTAGCAGGAGAAGTGGCAGAGCCAGGACTAGAAAGAAACCAAATGGACAAGTGGCTCACTGCAACCTTTGTCAAGCAGCTATTTGATGTAACATTAGTACAATAACATTTAAGCTATCCTAGGAAAGGTGCAAACCTTTCAGAGCTGGGAATCCACTGACTGAGGCCAGATTGTTTCCTTGCCTCTAACACAAGAAGGGGAGCATGACAGTGAAAGTGACATTTACACCAGCCACATCAGTTCGTGTCTTTATGTTTAAATCCTCCACTGCCTTGGGATTAATCTACCTTTAAAATGTGTGTTGCAGCCCATAACATTCACTGAGGACATTTCAAAGAGCACAAGGACTTCTGGGGCATCTGCTGCCTGAAGCTGCCGTTTATATGGTGCTGCTGTGCTCATTTGGCTTCTCCTTCTCAATCCAACTCCTCCCTCGCAGTGCTAAGAAATTATTTCAGCGGAGACCCTACAAAAAACGTTAGCTGTACCATTCGCTGCATCAGTTGTGAAATACTCCTTGTTTGGTTCTTTATGATGCAGATAGAAGACCTGAAATGTTTTTGGTTTTTACGTTTTTTTAAAATTATTTTATTTACTTTTTTAACCTTTTACAGTCTTATTTTCCCTGTGTTAAGGGTCTACTGAGGAATTGTCTCAGACTCAGAGAGGCCTATCATCAGCTCTCAGGCCTTTTACTAAGCAATGTGTGTAGGTGGAAGCAGACAATTCACACACATTTATAACTTGTTAAGGTCAGAAGGGCTCATTAGATGTCCTAGACTGACCTCCTGGCCAGAGATTTTCACCCACTTACTCCTTCATTGAGCCCAATAACTTCTTTCTGGCTAAAGCATCTCTTCCAGAAAGGTGTCCAATCTTGATTTGAAGCCATCAAGCAATGGAGAATCCATCACTTCCCTTGGGAGTTTGTTCGAATGGTCAGTCACCCTCTCTGCTAAAAAACATGTTTTTTTTTCTAATTTGAAGGTGTCTGGCTTTAGTTTCCAGCCATTCATTCTTGTTATGCCTTTTTGTGCTAGGTTAAAGAGCCCTAGAGTACCTAGTAGTCTCTCCCTGTGGAAACACTTATGCACTGTAATTGGATTCTTTAACAACGACTTCCCTGCTCCCAAGTGTTTATCAGGTGTTTGTTTTAAATCGGCAAAGTTCTAAACTGTGTGGCCACTGCTGCACCTCTCACTCTATAGTGATGGCATAATTCCTACAGGTCACCAGTCATCCATAGGGTGATGTACAGCTAGGATGGGATTTTTGTTGGTAAATGTCAGTAAGCACTGATTTCACATCCACACACCAATGAAAAATATTTCCATAGCTAATAATTGACATTTACATATAGGCAATGTAAGAAAAATGCTGTGTGAGAACTTCTGGGGTCCCACCCTGATGTGCATCAAACGTGTTGTAATGCTGGTGTTAGAGGAGCTGGAGCAGGGGTAGCATTTATGTAGCATTAACTTTTTAAATTTCAGCATCTACTGTCATTAAATAATGATTGTTGTCTCCCTTCCCCCCCAGTTTTTTCCCCCCTGCCGCTATGAAAATTCAAATAACTAAAAATTGGTGGGGGGGAATGCTTAAAAATAAACATTGATATTATCTATTGAAATTATATATATATAAAAATCGCCAATCCTGCGTACTGAGGACAATGTTGGAATTGCGAGTTATCACTTTAAAGGGGCAGCGGACAGTTCCCTGGTTCTGCTTGCAGGCTAGGGGACTCTGGAGGAAAGCGTGAGAGCAGGGCCGCCTGGGGGGGGGCAAGTGGGGCAATTTGCCCCAGGCCCCGGACCCCACAGAGTTTTTTGGGGCCTCTGGAGCAGGGTCATTCACTTGCTCCGGGGACCTTGGAAAACTCTCGTGGGGCCCAGGGTCCGGGAGTCTGGGGCAATTTGGCGGTGGGGGGTCCTTCTGCTCTGGGACCCATTGCCGAAGTGCCAGGTCTTCGGTGGCAATTCGGTGGTGGAGGCCCCCCACCGCGGGTCTTCAGGGCAGTTCGGTGGTGGGTCCCGGAGCGGAAGGACCCTCTGCCGCTGAATTACCGCTGAAGCGGGGACCTCCACTGCCGAAGACCCCAGGCTGCCTGAATCCTCTGGGCGGCCCTAGGTGAGAGTGGAATCGGTCATAGAGTCATTGCAGAGTTTAAGGCCAGAAAGGATTATCAGATCATCTAGTCTGACCTTCTCTATGTCACAGATCACCTGCACCACCCAGCACCCACACACTATATCCAGCAACAGAAATGAGACCCACAGACTTTTACGTGCCATGAGCAGAAATGTGGAGGGACCAAGGTGCTAAAGACCCCTGTAATGTCAGGAAAATGATTAAATGGGATATACCCAGATAACTCCAGCAAGTGACCAGCAGCTGCAAAGGACGGCAAAAAAACAAAAAACCTGAGGACCCTGCCAATCTGACCAGGGAGAAAATTCCTTCCTGTCCTCCAGTATGGTGATCAGTTAGACCAGGGTGGGGAATCTTTGCGAGCCATGCACAGGGAGGGATTTGGGATGCAGGAGGGGGCTCCAGCCTGGGGCAGGGCTTAGGGGTGCAGATGAGGGTGCGGGGTCTGGGAGGGAGTTAGGGTGCGGGAGGGGGTTCTGACCTGGGGCTGAGTGTTTGGGGTGTGGGCTTCGGCAGAGCAGCGCTTACATCAGGTGGCTCCCGGTCAGCAGTGCAGTGGGGCTAAGGCAGGCTTCCTGCCTGCCGGGGCTCCGCACTGTTCCCGGAAGCGGCCAGCATGTCCAGCCCCTAGGCAGAGGGGCCAGGGGATTCTGTGCGATGCACACTGCCCATGCTTGCAGGCGCCATCTCTGCAGCTGTCATTGGCAGTGATTCCCGGCCAATGGGAGTTGCGGGCCAGCACTGGGAGTGGGGGCAGCGTGTGGAGCTTCCCCGATCACCCCTGCTTCTAGGGGCCTCAGGGACATGCCAGTTGCTTCTGGGAGCTGCGTGGAGCCGACCGGACTTTTTAGGCTTGGCAACCTCAGTTTCCCCCTGCAGCAGGGCGAGCCGGCACTCACGGCTCTAGCCCCTGGGGCGGCGCCGAGGCTCAGGGCTTCCGGCCAATGGCGTGGTGACTCGCTGTGGGCTGGATTAAATGAAGCAGCAAGCCAGATCAGCACATGGGCTGTAGGTGGGGTGACCAGATCTCCCGATTTTATAGGGACAGTCCTGATATTTGGGGCTGTGTCTTATATAGGCACCTATTACCCACCACCCCCTGTCCCGATTTTTCACACTTCCTACCTGGTCACCCTAGCTGTAGATTCCTCACTCCTGAGTTAGATCCTGAGAATGTGAACAAGAACCAGCCAACCAAACCTTGAGAGAGAGAATGCTCGGTGCCACCTCAAAGCCCTGGCCCTCCCTCCGCAGTTTCTCATCTCCAGCCCTGGCCATCCCTGATGCTTCAGAGGAAAGAGATAAAAAATTCTCCCAAAATACAATGAGAGGGGCAGGGAAATCCCTTCCTGACCCCTGGGAAGAACTTTGACATAACTTACATTGCTCAGGGGTGTGGAAAAGCCACCTCCTCCCCAGAGCGACGTAAGTTGCAATGACCTAAGCACCGGTGCGGACAGCGCTGTTGGTGGGAGATGCTTTGGAGGCTTTGCCATGTGACTGCTCTCAGCGGGGTGAGGCTAACCTCAACTCGCACCCAGATGCCCTTCCACCTTGCCATGAAGACACACCCAAAAAGGCCCCCAAATCCACTGTTTCCCCCTCCCAAGCACCAGGCCACCCAGAAGCTGCGCTGGAGATAAAATGTGACACAAATAAAGGGCAGCAGGCTAGGTATGGGGCCCTCGAGATGAGCACTCAGAGTGTGCCAGAGCACTCAGAGTGTGCCATTGACAAGCTCTTGAGGGCAGCTCTCCGTTAAACTGAAGAGTGCTCAGTTCACTCAAGTAACCAGCTTCCCCCCAGCCTGGGAAACAGCTGGTGTTTGTGGAAGAGACTGAATAATGTAGAGATCAAACACTTCACAGTCCTACACACTGGTGGGCCAGTCTTGCTCCTGCAGAAAGCAAGGGCAGTTTTGTCATCAGTGGCTTTGACAGGAGAAGGAGAAATCCCTAGGGAAGTGGAACAAAACTATCCCAGGGTGCTGCAGAGCTGAACTAAGGCAAATCGGGGCCCCAGGTACAACCCATGTGGGGCCCCCATTCCTATGTTTTGGCCCTAACCTTGTGTCACAGCCCCACCCCTTGTAGGGGTAGCAGCAGGTTTCAGAGCTAAGATGAATGAGCCAGTTCACGCCTCTTGAAGCTATTGTTTCAGGCTGTCTGCAAACTCTGGCAGGCATCGGTCACTCTCAGGTCATGTTTTCAAGCTTTTCTTTGCATCCATGAGAGCTAGAAATATACATATAAAAGCTGAGATACTATTCTCATATGTTTCCAGGAGCTATGGCCCAAGACATGGATCTACAGTGCCTTTGTCTTAATCCATTGACTTCACATGTCTAAATCACAGGGAGAAAGTGCGGTCTATTGCTAAGTTTGGGGAGCAGGTATCAAGACTGCCTTGTTCTCACCTTGGTTCCACCATTGACTCAAGTTGCATCTTGGGGCAAACTCCTTCTCTTTGTGCCTCAGTTTCTTCATATGAAAAGGGAAATAGCATTTTCTCTCCCTTCCAAGGATGTTGTGGTAGTGTTGAGAATTAAACAACAGTCCTGTGGGGAAGAGATCTCAAGCAGATTGTACGCTGTAGGGGGCAGGGACTGTCTCTCACTATTTGTCTGTACAGTGTCCAGCACAATGGGGGCATGATCATAGTTGAGACCTCTATATGCTACCACAGTACAGATGGTTATGATTATTGTTATGGCAGATGGTGCTATTACACATAATCTCCCAAATTCTCTTTCTTAGCATGTGAGTGAGTTTGGAAGAAATGCATGTGTTCTTAGTTTTCAGTTTCATAAAGGTTCTGGGTTGAAGGAGCTGCACAAGCAGCAGGAGAATTTTCTCTTTGCTTTGGTGTTTGATTAGAGTCCATTCTTGAGGCAGAGTTGCTCCCTAGTAACCAGGCACTGGTGTTGGGCTGAGAATCCCAGAAGAAGAGATGCTGCTGTTTGACTATCTCTGTTCCAGGACTGCTATGTGTGTGTAAATAAACTTATACTTAGGATATATCTGGGCTCTACGTCACTGCTTTTTCCTTCACTGGGAAGCCAACATATAAAGCCTTGACACCAGATACCACTAGGCAAAGAGGAACGGAGCATCAGTATTAAACAATATTAACAATAATAATAGAGAATAAACCCAGCCTCCAAAGGAAGCAATCAGAAAAAGGCGAGACCCAAGGAGAAAACCCCAGCATGAAAAGCCAGACCCCAGCCCTGACAGCATTATATTTCCATCTCCACCAAATCCCAGATGTTCCAGGACAGTTTACAGGATCAGCAATTTTGTGCAAAATAAACGCGCTGCCGGCCACAAAGCACCATGCTCAGCAGTTCTTGAGAGGAGCTTTGTTTGCTAAGGGCTGCTCTGCAAAGAGCATCCTGCGTGAGGGGATGTTCTCCCAGCTCAGGAAAAGAAGGGCTCCTCGGGAGTGGCTCTGAGGTGCCTGTTTCGGGGTTGGTTGTTGCTTTCCAGTTGATGCCCAGGCTGAGAAGAACAAGAGGGAGAAGGGAGGGCATTGGGGCTGCTAATGCATCTCTTCTCTTTATACCCCACAAGAGGACTTCCCACATTTCAGATCTGATGTGCTTCCTCATGAAACTTGTGTACACTCCGCCCCCGGCCACTACAGGTGTCATTTTGTCCCCCTCTAGTGGGGGACTGGTTTTATGTTCATGGCCTACACCAAGAAATTAAAGTAATAACCTACAATTCCAACACAATTTTCAAATACTCCACAGCTGGGCCACAGACAGAGGTGGAGGAGCCTGCTACCGCCTTGTGCTAACAGAGCCGAGTGTTTTAGCTCAGGACGGAGAGGCTCACGTGTTGAACTCTAGGCAGCCCAGGTTCAATCGCTGATGATGATGACCCAGCCAGTGTTACAATTGTAGGAGCTCTGCTGCAGCTGGTTACCCTCTGTAGCATGGCGACTGGACCAGTATGATGCTTGGAACAGGGAAAGAGGGTCAGGTTTCAGGGGGTATCAAAAGGGCTTTGAGTCCAAACTGCTCGCTCCCAAACTGGAGACCCTCTGTCTGTAAACCTCACCACACAGCACGCTTAACCTAGATCTCTTTCCTACAACTCATCCCTGACTGCTGATGCAACACCCTCCCCTGGCACAGGCATGTAGGAGCTGCTAGTACCAAATCAGACCAGAGAGAGATAGAATGCACTCAGCCCATTGGCCAGTAGCCAATATTTGAGTCTCCAGAGGGCTGAGCTGGGAGCTTTAAGTCACCTTTGCTATTCTGGAGCCAGGCAGCTCCTGCCAGACAAGTGTAAGTTAGAGCAGCTCCTGGGCTGCTTTAGCTCACACTCTGCTTCTGTGACCTCTGATGGTCCCCAGGGAGCAGAGAATAAGTGACCACACTCCCAATCTGCCCCCTATACCAGAGGCTGGGAGAAGGACCAATGCAGCGCCCTTACACCAGCCCCATACTGACTGAGGAGCTCCCCTATGCAGGTGGAATTTTCAGGGCGGTGGAGGCATTTATGCCCAGTTTTGAGGCCCCTTTACAGCACAGGGCAGCTTAGTGTGACTGAGGGCATGTCTACACTTAGGGTGATCAGACAGCAAATGTGAAAAATCGGGACGGGGGTGGGGGATAATAGGAGCCTATATAAGAAAAAAACCCAAAAATCGGGACTGTCCCTATAAAATCGGGACAACTGGTCACCCTATCTACACTGCTGCTGGAAAGTGCAATTCCAAGCTGAAGGGGACATATCTGTGCTAGCTCTGATCAGAGGTAATGTGCTAAAAATAGAAGTGTAGTTGTAATAGTGGCTAGCAGGATCGCAGGCAGGATCGTACCCAAGCCAGCTAGCCCCTCCTGCAGCTCCCGTCACCACGGCTACAAATCTGTTTTTAGCAGCCTAGTTCAATCAGAGCTAGCGTGAGGATGTCTACAACGGTTCTCCACAGCTCCTGTAGACATACCCTGAGAATCAGGCACAAGGCGGAGCTGCTGCTGCCCATGGGACACCTGTTCTGAGGATAAATGGAGGCCTCCACTCTGCAGGGCCATCAATGAATGCGGCGCCTTCCACGGTGCTCTGAATTCACTTTTAAAAGGGGAAAGAGAAAACAAGAGCACAGATCCAGGAGGGAGAGACAAATCAAAATGACGACCGTGTTCCGAAGCCCTAATAAATTACAATTGTAAGTTTCTCTGGAGACATAAAAAAGACTCAAGACTCAAATATAGATATATATAAAATACATATATTTATATATATAAAATCACGCTCCTCCAATGTCTTCAAGGGAAGAATTGTAAATTACCAGGCCCATTTCACAGGGTTGGCAGACAGCTAAAAATATAAGAGAAAGAGACACATTTGTTTCTAGCAAATGGACGGAGGGCTGAGTTTTCCCCTCCCCCGACGTAATAATAAGTCAATGGCATAAATACTGAAGATGACAGAGCTGTTAGTTTATAGTTACAAATAAAATAAGGAGATGAATGGAGATATATGGGGAGCTCTTTAGAATAAATATCTAGTCAGCTGCCATAAAACACAGGAACACGTTGTCTCTGTTTATTGGCAGTGTACAAAAGAGAAATATGTGCATTTAGGGGTGTAGAGAAGAGCCAGAAGAATGACTGGAAAAGATGCTTTAAAATGAGACTTAAGGGGTCAATCTGACTAGTTTATGGAGGGGGAAGCTGAGCGACAACTTGATCCTGGTCTATAAGATTTGCCATTTGAGTCAATGGAAAACTTCCAATCAGCTCAAATGGTACAGGATCAAGACCTAAGTGCCTATATAATAATGATGATACCGAGTGCTTAAAAATGCTTTTCATCAGTAGATCTCAAAGTACTTCCCAGTCCTTCTACCATGTTCATGTTTAAGCCTCACCACACCGCTGTGAGGTAAGGAAGTATTTTCATCCCAGTTTTACAGATGGGGAACGAAAGCACAGAAAAGTTAAGTGACTTGACTTAGGTCACATAGGAAGTCTGTGTCAGAGCAAAGAATTGAGCTGGGGTCATCTAAATGCTAGGCCAGTGCTCTAACCACTGGAGTATCCTTCCTCCCTCCAGCCCCAAAAAACCTGGATATTAACCAATTGAAAATGGGTCAGACAAAAGTTACAAGAGCTGGCTGAAAAATTTCCATTGAAACTGATTTTTTAACTGAAAATTATTACTTTCAGTTAAACAAACATTTTTGCAGAAAGCATCTGCTTCCCTAGAAATGTTTCAGTTCTGAACATCCCCAAACCAAAAAAAGTTTGGTTTTCAGTGGGTTTTGCCCAAAATATTTTCAGCTTTGGACCAAAATCTGGGGGGGGGGGGGTTCAGCAGTTTTCGTTTGAAAATGTTTTGTTTTGGCTGTCAAAAACCAAATAAAATTCATTTGGGGGGGGGGTTTGGCATTTGATGACAAGTCAACATTTTCCACGAAAAATTTCAATGAAAATGATTTTTTGTTCTGATCAGCTCTAGATATGAGGTCCGGAAAACCTGCCTCACAGCGAGTTCATCCAAGAACAGGTTAAGAGGTGACAATAAGTACTTATACAGGGAGAAGATTTCTTGATAGCAGAAGGCTCTTTAATTTAGCAGCCAAAGGGAAGGTGAGATCATATAGCTGGAAGCTGAAGCTAGACAAATTCAGACTAGAAATAAAGTGCAGTTTTTTTAAGGTAGGGTGATTAACCATCGGTACAATTTACCTAGGGATGCAGTAGAATCTCCATCCTTGAAGTCTTTAAATCAGGACTGTCTCTAAAAGCTATGCTCATGCTCAACCAGAAATTATGGATTGATGCATGCATCACTAGTTGAAGCTCTGTGGTCTGTGTTAAGCAGGAGGTCAGACTAGCTGATCAGAGTGGTCCCATCTGGCCTTAAATGTCTATGAATCAGACAAAGGGATAATCAGATCCAACAACTGAAAGTCAAAACGGGACGAAATCAGACTTAGAAATAAGGTGCCATTTTTTAACAGGGAGAAGGATTAACCATCGGAACGACTTACCCAGGGATGTGATGGGTTTTCCATCATGCCGAATCTTTAAATCAAGATTGGATGTCGTTGTAAATGAAACACTCCAGTTCCAACCAGAAGTTATGGGCTTGATGCTGGGCTCAGCAGGTGAAATTCTATGCTCTGGGCTATGCAGGAGGGCGGAATAGATGATGGTAATGGTCCCTTCTGGCCTTAAAGTCTATGAATCTATATGAACTTTCCATCTCCAGGAAAACCGCCATCAAAGTGCCCCTGCTACTCAGCTGTCCCGTAATCTAAATCCTGCATTAATGGCTTATCAAAGCATACCAATGTGCCTCAGATCAACTTACTGAAAGCAGTCGCTAGACGTTTCTTTAATCCCCTGGGTGTTGTAAAGTTGTCTGCACATTCCTCTTGGTGTGATTCAAACCCGCCATGCCCACTAGAGGCGGCACCTGGAATATGCCATTGCTTCATTAGGAGGGATATTTGTCATTTCAACTCCCACTCCAGGGGCCCAGCACTGCAAGGAGCTAAGAACGGGTAGGTTCTGCCCTCAAAGTGGCATGAAGCACAGGGAGACACATCACGAGAGACAGTCCTTGCCCCAGGGAACTTGCAATCGAAATAGACAAGGCAGAAAAACAACAGGAGGGGAAATAATTTGCCAAAGGCCAGTGGCAGATCCAAAGAGAGAATCCAGGTGTCCTGAGTTTGAGTTTAGTGCACTAAGTCACACTGCAAAGCATCAAGCTCTTCTTCCAGGGCGCTGGTTATTGTTTAACATTTATAGAGCAGAAATGCTTCAAGGCCACAGCTGGGGTGGGCCCGATGGGCTAGATGCTGTAAAACCTTCTAATAAATGACAGTTCCTGCCCTAAAGAATTTACAGCCTTAAGAGTTACTTCAACGCCCATTGGTTTCACTGGGTTCTTGTCTACATCCTGTTCGAATTGGGGTAATAAACACAATGTTCATTGTGATTCGGTACGGGCAGGCACAGTCACGGGTAGCACCAACACAGCCTGGGCAGGTTGCTTTAGGATGAAGGGGCTCAGCATGTCAGACTCAGATTATGATGTGTAATGTTCATACCCCAGGCAGGGGTGGTGTCAGCCGTCACAGGGCTCAACCCTGGAATCTCTGGATAAGAATGCATGAGCGGCTCCAGTCAGAGCTGAACAGTCAAGCCTATTTGAGGCTCATCAATCTCTAGTTAACTGCCTCCTAGCCACCACCAAAGGGGGACAGAGCACCACACCAAGTGGGGCATGATTTACAGGTGTGTAAGTACCTGGCTGGGAAGAAAACAGTGAGGACTAATGGGGTTTCTAATCTAGTAGAGAAAGGCCTAACAAGAATTCACAGCTGGATACCAAAGCCAGACACATTCAGCTTAGAAATAAGGACATCGGTTTTAGCAGTGAGGGTGACTGACCACTGGAACAACTCCCAAGGGAAATGGAGGATCCTCCATGGCTTTTCAGCCTCAAATCTGGAGGAGATGCATTGGGTCCTTGGGCTCAGTGCTGGGGTAACTGGGTGAAATTCTCTGGCCTCTGCTACACAGAAGAGGCTCTACTGATCCCTTCTGGCCTTAACAGCTCTGAATCCCCGACTTCTCTGCAGCTTGTGTTAATCACTGAGCCTAGCTCAAAGGCGGCGTGGTGGCATTTCACACTCCCTTGGCGCTGGTGAAAATGACTAACAGAACAGACAGCATGAATTAACTCCAACCAACCAGGCAGGATCCCACTTATTTAGTACGATCATTTCAGCTGCAGGCCCCTCTCAGCTTGATGCTGCACAGACACAGAAGCAGACACAGCCCCCCTAAGAAATCCATTGTGTGTTTACTCCTGGAAATTCTTTACAATCAAAACGGTGCCTCTAGGAGCCCCTGCTGTCTACCCTGAAGAAACAGATCATGTTAAAAATTCCCTGCATGGTGACTTTTCTTCCCAAGTATCAACTGGGCCACCTCAGGCTGGGATCAGCGCAGTTTTCACAAGCTCAACAGAGTTGGGGTTGGCTCAGCTTTCAAAAAGTCACGACTGGGTCCCCTGTTATATTATTCCCAATAAAACAAGAGTGCTGGAAAAATTGGAATCTCTCCAGTTCGGACCTGCTCTGCAACTTTACAGGGGTCTCCCTGCTCCCCCATTCCCCCTGTGCTCTGGTCCCCGACTCAGTACCCTCCATCATCACAGCCCCCTCTCCCTTCTCATTTTCCTCTGCCCTCCGTCATCACAGGAGCTCCTCCACCTCTTTTCTTCTGAACCAGGCCTGGAAGAAGGCTGAGAAACAGATACCAGAGCCACCTCCCCAACCAGAGCCTTGAAAAATGAGGGAAAAGGTTCCATCAGCTTAGGCACCAGCTCTGGTTGCACCGGGTGTCCTGCCCGGCTCCTTGAAAAATGGCCTGACCGAGGATGGCTTCCAAGGGAGGCCTGACTTGCCAGGAAACTGTTTTCATCATTAGAAGACACCTCCTCCTTCCAGCGGGCGCCATTCCAGCCGGGGGTGTGATGGGGAGAAGCAGCAGAATGAAACGACACTTGTGTTCCCTCCGTCCTTTCAAAGCATCTGCAATTTCAATTGTGCAAGGGATGAAATTTACTCACTGGAGGAGGAAATCAGCACTCTCTCTCCCTCCCAACAGACCTTGTCAGGCTTTTCTCTCTCTCTCTCTCTTTTTTAATATAACCCGCAATGCTGATGCTCAGCAGAGCTGCAAAGAAAGGTCACCTGGCCTTTCTAAAGTGCATTTCTCCCCTTGTTAGGCAAAACAACAGCCTCTGAGCTGTGACCGGAGCACATTGGGGAAGCTCATAAAGGTAACTGTCCTTGTCTCTTTGGGAATGTCAGAAAAAGTTCAGCTGTTCTTGGGAGCAGATCAGTTCTTGATTGGTTTCAGTACAGCGGGGATTGAAGAGCTGAGGCTCTCTGTTACTGAGGCAAAAGAAGAAATCTGCCAGGTCTGAGGTTTATAATGTCCAAAACTAGGCTAACCACACAGGTGAGGCCTAGACAGAAGAGCAGTGTTGTCTAGTTGATAGCACACCAGAGTGGGACTTAGGAGACTGGGTTCCATTCCTACCACTGGCCTGAGTACTGGGTGACCTTGGGCAAGTGTCATCACCCAGCTGTACCTCAGTTTCCCTATCTATAAAATGGGGATAATGCTTCTGCCCTCCTTTGTAAAGTGCTTTGAGATCTGTGGTTTAAAAGCATAAGAGCTAGGTATTATTATTATTATCATCTATCTCTTACCTATTTAACAACCCCCCTCACCTTAGCACCTGGCAGTGTTTAGCCCTGTGGATAGGACATATTAGTCTCATTTTATGGAGAGGGAACCAGTGTTGACAACTCTTGTGGTTTTATCATGTCTCACAATGTTTGTGTGTTTTCTTAAATCCTGAGCTCCTGGAGTCATGTGAACACATCAGAATCTCAGCTTTCATTTTAAAAATAATGTTTCTAGCCCTCATGGTTGCAGAGAACAGCTGGAAAACTTGACCCTGAAAAGGTGCAAAAGCCAGAAAGCAATGGAAAAAAAGCTCAGATGTATTATTTGTAAACCTCATGATTTTTAAACCAAAATCATACTGAGGGACACAGGACAGATTAAATGACTCAGCCAAGGTCACGCAGGGAGTCAGTGGCCAAGCTAGGAACTGAACCCAGGTATCAGCGCTCAAAGTGCATCAGGTTGCAGGCTTGGGAAATACAATTTCTAAGTTGTGCGCCAATGTGTGTTTAGGGGGGAGGGAGGGTGGACCTCCTCTGATTGGCTGCTTTCCCCACTTACCTGCCTCCTGGGGAAAAACAGCCAGAGCTTTCGATCTCCCGTCAGGAGCTAATACCATTCTTCCAGGAAGGGCAAGGGGAGCAGAAAGAGCCGAGCAGCTCAGGGCAATTCCACTGCCCCTTCCCCTCCCGTGAGCAATAGGACATCTCCTCTGCTTCCCCACAATATCCAGCCTGGGAAAGGGCAGAGGGGACCCCGCTGCAGTCTCCCAGCCTGGGAGACGGGTTGAAGAACCGCAGGAGTTGCAGTGACGTGGGAACTGGGAGGAGGGGATTGGTTTGGGGGTTGGGGGCAGTGGGCAGGGGAACAGGCAGATGTAGGAGTGATGATAGACACCCTGGCTCCTTTTTTTCAGGACACTTTAAGCCCTTCCAGGTATCCCAAGTCCCAGTCCACCCTTCCTGCCCTGAGAGTCATGGAGAATTTCACCCCAATGTCATTGTCAGGAATCCAGACTGGGGTGATCCATCGCTAACCTGGTCCAGCAGCACCTATGATCTGAGCTGGGGCTCTCGGGTCTAGTGCCTAGCATGCGTGTGTTCCAGATGACCCCCCGTGACTGGCACTGGATTTATACCTGTGGGTCAAATTCTGCTTTCGCTCATTCTGCCATAGCTGGGGTGTCTTCAGGGCAGTTGCTCATGATCTATGTCAGTGTACGTGAGAGGATGCTCGGGATCCCCGTTGTTTCTAAACTCACCAAAACAGCCCGAGGCCCAGAGACGTGGTCTCCCCAGGTCAGGCTCAGGATTAGAGTCAGGCTGATGTGGGCTCAGTGCCGGGGATTCTTGCTCTCCCCCGTCCATGTTGTACCCACCGTGGGCTCAATGCGCACTAAGACCCATGGAGGGGGTGGCACTGAGCTTTATCGCCCCCTAGTGGAGCAGGGCTGCATCTAGCGTGCATGCTGTGCATTGTCCCTGAGGATCCATCTGGATGGTGCAACACACAACATGCCATAACACACTCCCTGAACCAGTCCTTGTGTGTGTGTGTGCGTGGGGGGGGGTCACTAGGACCACATCTCCACCCCCTCCCTACCCCTTCCCAAGTGACAAGGGCCACCATTACTCACAGGAATGGTTATTGCGCAGGTTGTGTGGAGGAGGGAAACTTGCATGCTCTCACTCCTGGCGTACTTGGGCAGATCCCAATTTAGCTCTCTGGGGTTAGAAGGGGGAATTTCATCCTCCTATGGTGCCAGCTGGGTAGGACCTTTCATCAGCTCTAAATATACAAGAAGCCCTCCTGAGCCTTCCCTCTGGCGCCGCAGCGTGAGGTAACAGTGCAAGGGCAGATTGCGAGGTAATTAATTGGCCCAGAACTTTGGAGGGGGAGTTCAGTTGCAGAGGTTGAACCTGGCTGGATAAACCATTTCTAGAGTGTTTGAACAGCTGCTTCAAGGATATAATTCACCACAAGAATCCAACCTGGATCAGTTCTTATATGAAGGCACCAAGGCTGCAGCTTAGGATAAGCCCAAATTGCTGTCATTTTCACGGTCCCCTTGGCACTCATATCCCACCTCCCTACACATGACTGTTCCTTTCATCTTCCCTTCCCTGCAATGCTACATGCCGCTCGAGGGCATGGAATCAAATTCTGCTCTCAGCTGACACCAGAGCCAACGGGAATTGAATCTGCCTGTGTGACAGCTGAATTTGGCCCTTTGCCTTTATAAGCACCGGAGCTGTGGCTGATGCTCTGCAAATACTTAGTAATAACGTTGCTGAGCAAATCATTTGCAAGGGCTAATTTAAGGGAGTTTTGCCTCCTACTTCCGTTCATGAATTGTCTGTGAGCAGATCCAAAAGTTCTGCACTGATTCTTGGTCTGCGGGTGGGTTGGACTGCAGGTTACGAAAGGTTAATGTTACAGCTGAAGATACATTTTGTGCTGTCCTTGAAGCAGTTGGTGGGTGGAATCATAATGTGTAATGCAAACAATCTGTTAAACTAACATAACTAACCTATGCAGCACAAATTTCAAATGGTATAGTCTCATATTCCCATTTCACCGTTAGCTAAGGGCAGGGTGAATCGGGAGGAAGAGAAGTAATCCAGTCTTAGAAGAGAAGCAATCCCATATTTATTGCTATTACAGTAGTGCTTAGGAGCTCCAGTTAGGGACCAGGACCCTATAGCGCTAGGTGCTTCACATTCCTTATTAGGTGCATTACTAGAGCATCTAGGAACCCCAATCATGCACCCAGACCTATTGTGGTAGGCACTGTACATTATTTATTAGCAACAAAGAGTCCTGTGGCACCTTATAGACTAACAGATGTACTGGAGCATAAGCTTTCGTGGGTGAATACCCACTTTGTCAGACTTTGGAGGTCACATGCATCTGACGAAGTGGGTATTCACCCACAAAAGCTTATGCTCCAATACATCTGTTAGTCTATAACAGAGGTAGGCAACCTGTGACATGCGTGCCGAAGGCGGCACGCGAGCTGATTTTCAGTGGCACTCACACTGCCCGAGTCCCAGCCACCGGTCCGGGGAGGGGGGGTCTGCATTTTAATTTAATTTTAAATGAAGTTTCTTAAACATTTTTAAAAACCTTATTTACTTTACATACAACAATAGTTTAGTTATATATTATAGACTTATAGAAAGAGACCTTCTAAAAATGTTAAAATGTATTACTGGCATGCGAAACCTTAAATTAGAGTGAATAAATGAAGACTCAGCACATCACTTCTGAGAGGTTGCCGACCCCTCATCTATAAGGTGCTACAGGACTCTTTGTTGCTTTTTACAGATCCAGACTAACACAGCTACCTGTGTGATATTATTTATTAGATGTAATATGGTAGCACCCATGAGCCGCAGTCATGCATCAGGACCCCATTGTACTAGTTTATTAGATGCATTACGGTAGCACATAGGCACCCCAGTCGTGAACCAAGACCCCACTGCATCTATTAGATGTATTATGGTTGTGTCCATGAAACCCTAATGTGCTAGGCACTGTACACAGAACACAAAGATGGTCCCTGTCCCAAGCAACTTACAACCTAATGAGGTTTATACATTGTAATAAACCCAGCATGAACCTAGAAATACAAACTGGGAACTTTGCTGTTCTGTTTACGGTTTGACATTTGCTTTTGGCAAATATTCCAGGCGAAAATGTTCTGTTTGAGACTATTCACCTGGAGAAGAACTCAAGAGGCCAAACGTTCACGGAAAGTGAACACAAAAGGTTTATGGGCTTGGCTTCAGAGAAATTTGCTTTATGTTTCCAACACGTGGCCATGGCAAGTTTTTGCCAGCATTTTCTCAGCTCTGACAATAGTGTCCCAGGGAACGGATCACCTGATCCTCAGTGATTCTGAGCAGGTCATTCATGGTGTTAGTTCTTTCTAAGGAATGGCAGCCATCACCGTACCCCCTGGCCAGAGTCAGAATCAGAAAGGCAGGTGCTCTGTCCGGGCTGAAGCCTCCAGAAGGAAGGAGGTTTTAGGGGCACTCATTTCCTATTGCTATTCACAGACCCAAGCCCGTAACTGCTATGTCAAATGGCAACATGGTCTAATGGGTAGTACACTGCATTGGGTATCACAAGACGTGGGACATGATTATTCCCCTCTAGTCGACATTGGTGAGGCCTCATCTGGAGGACTGTGTCCAGTTTTGGGCCCCACACTACAAGAAGGATGTGGAAAAATTGGAAAGAGGCCAGCAGAGGGCAACAAAAATGATTAGGGGTCTGGAGCACATGATTTATAAGGAGAGGCTGAGGGAACTGGGATTGTTTAGTCTGCAGAAGAGAAGAATGAGGGGGGATTTGATAGTTGCTTTTAATTACCTGAAAGAGGGTTCCAAAGAGAATTGATCTAGACTGTTCTCAGTGGTACCAGATAACAGAACAAGGAGTAATGATCTCGAGTTGCAGTGGGGGAGGTTTAGGTTGGATATTAGGAAAAACTTTTTCTCTAGGAGGGTGGTGAAGCACTGGAATGGGTTACCTAGGGAGGTGATGGAATCTCCTTCCTTAGAAGTTTATAAGGCCTGGCTTGACAAAGCCCTGACTGGGATAATTTAGTTGGGAATTGCTCCTGCTTTGAGCAGGGGGTTGGACTAGATGACCTCCTGAGGTCCCTTTCAACCCTGATGTTCTATGATTCTATGATTCTAAGACCTCAGTGCTAGTCCTGCTTCTGCCAGCAATCTTGGGCAAGCTCCTGCAGTTGCGCTGGAATGATTTTTATAGTGGGGGTGCTGAAACCATTGAACAAAATGGAAATCCTGCACATGCCAGAAACCACTTCAAGTCAGGGGGTCCTCCCATGTCCCTAGTTCCAGCACCCCTGCCTACCTGTGTTTCCACTCCTAACTATTCTCTGTGGATATTGTAAGCTCTTCAGGGAAGGGACTGTCTCTTACTATGGCTTGTGCAGCACTCAGCACAGTGGCTTTCTGATCTCAAGTTGTGGAAATGCAAATTACAGTAATAATAAAAGCAAACTCAAGAGGCATCTATTTGCTCTGGCTGTGGCTAGCCTTTGCAAAGTGGAGTATTTTCACATATTTCAAGGGTAAAGCAGAGAAAAGCAATTTGAGACAGCAGAAGAGGCAGAAGTATGGCCTACTGGGTAAGGTGCAGGGCTGGGACTCAGGAGTCCTGGCTGCTGCCATTGGCCTCCTGGATGACTTTGGGCAAATCCCCTTTCTGTGCCTCAGTTTTCCCATCTGGAAAATGGGGATAATGATACTTACCTCTTTTGTAAAGTGCTTTGAGAGCTAAAGATAAAAAGAGCTGTATAAGAACTAGATATTATCATAAAACGGAGGGGGTTGTAACTCTGTCATTAGCCAGAGGTCCTGTTCATAGGGACCATACAAACTTCCCACACACAGATCTACCAGCGCTCTTCAGACTTGCCATTGTTTAACTCCTGCTGCCCCCATCTCTCTGCCCATGCACTTCATTGCAGACCACCTGCAGTTATCCTAATTATGGGCCTCTCTGCCAACGCACCTCAGCCCTGATCCATAGTGCCCTTTGCTGGTCTAGTCACCAATCCCCCACAACTGCTTTCTCAATGGGTTTCAGTCCTACCTTGCTGTACCCCTGCTAGTCTGTTCCTGAGCTGCTCTACAATTTCTCCAGTGCAGCAATGGCCTGGCTCACCTGTAATGCCCCATTGCTATTCCCGCTCCTGGATGTCTCTTAAGGAGAAGTGCCAACTGCTCAGTTGTGTTATGGACAAAGGGACACTAGGGTGAGATCTACCAAACACATCCTCATTTATGGGCCAAGGCTGGAATTTGCGAAGAGCTCGGAGGGGCCAGGGTCCAAATCCCACTGGATTCCAAAGGGAATTCGGCACTTAACTTCATTAGGCCCTCTTGACACCCCAGCCTAAGACAAAATTGGAACTCAGAATCTTAGTGGAAAAAGAGCCAATGTGCATTAGGAGTTGCATGGCCTATGGGTATGATGCTCTTTCTTGGTGCCAGTGATCCTGAGCCCAAATCTTGGAGATACCTTGGCAGTGGTGGGTAAAATCTATGGTGGTTTTAACGTTGTTATTGAAACTTTTTATTAAGGCAAAGTTACAACAAAATGTTACCATATGACTTCATATATGACTTATTCTCTATTCAGGAGCAGGTTAATATTAAAAGCACTGGGCTAACAACTGTGGCTGGCTGGAGAACCCATTACAAGGACAGTCCATACTTGACTATGCCATGATTCCATAGGAGAAGAAGTCACATTTTTCCAATAACGTGCAATACAAAGTCTTGCTGCTAAGAAGACAAAAGAAATTAATTTGTAGTACTTTTTAATATGTAGATCCTTTACTGGAGCACTAAATAAGCAGGTGAAGGGATCTCTAGGAACCTGGCACTTTGTCATAAGATGAATCTCTAATAATTTCCTCCCAAACCCATAAAACCTAAGGATCCATGAATCCCCTGAAATTATCTATCTATCTATCTATCTATCCCAATATGTACATACCTTTATTTATCTATCTATATAAGCAGATGGGAGATAAAACACAGCCCCATGCTGCAGAACAGACTGGAGCTGTTTATTGCATTACACATACCAGGCCCCTGACCAGGCCTGGCTGCAGAGTTAATAGAAGCATCTGACAGTCAACAGGAGGGATTAGGACCTGCCTTCGTGTGTCTCAACCACAGGAATTTGCATTCCATAAGGGCAGCGCCTCGGTCCCAGCCAAGAAAAACGGCGGACGTTGGTTTATTTTCGAGTGCAAGCCGAAGTGCCATGTTCACTTTGCATTAAAAGTCAGCCTTATTTAGTCTCCAGGAAATTAATGATTCCCGATTCCAAAAGGTCTCCAATATTTGAACAGTCATTTGGCGTCTTGACAGAGGCGCGCAGAAAGAGAGGTAGTCAAATATGACAATTGGCTTGAAATATGAAGGCATCTAGCCCTCGGTAATATATGGACTGCATTCCCTGTAAAAATTATTTATTAGGAACTTTTAGTTACTGAGTGGCACCGTGATTTAGTGCTCTCAGAACGATCGCTGCTTTTGCCTCTGGGACCCAGGGCTCTCATGCAACTTGCGAGGCTGAACTTAAACGATGCTAAAAAGTTACTGAGGCTGTCTCGGCTCACTTGAGGATGGACCATAAAACTGTCATAACTGGCTTAAATCAAGGTTCCCTTTTGCTGCACTGGGAAAGAAGCAATGCAAAGGACAGTGGGTGAATGGGTGGGGGCTGGTCCCAAAGTGGTGTTGGAAGATCCAGATTGTGATGGTCATTAGCCAGAGGCACTATGCAGGGACACCGGAACAGGGGGAACCAGGAAGCCATAGCCGGATCAATTTTAAATATGGGAGGGCTATGCCCTTCCACTTTTTACTGGCCATAAGAGCAGCCATATGGGGGAGGGGGCGGAGAGGAGTGACGGGGGGGCAGGGTCAAGAGGCAGTGTGAAAGCTGGGCCTCAGGGGAATGGGTGGCGTGAGGGTGGGGGCTCAGGTAGAAGGAATGGCTTGAGGGCGGGGCCTCGGGAAAGGCGTATTGCAGGGGCAAGGCCTCGGGGGAATGTGTTGGCGAGGGGCCATGGTTAGGGCTTATCTACACAGAGCAATTGACCAGAATAGTTCCCAGTGTGGACACTCTGTTCTGGAATGAAAGCGATTTTATTCCACCAGTAAGATGGGAGAATGGGCACTGTGGACTGATAGAAACCTTCAGAAACCTTCCAGAGGAGTTCCTAGATTCATAAATTCTAAGGCCAGAAGGGGCCATTGTGATCACCTAATCTGACCTATCGCACAGGTGATAGAACTTCCTCAAAATAATTCCTAGGGCAGATCTTTGATAAAGGCATCCAATCTTGATTTAAAATTGGTAAGCGATGGAGTAATTCACCATAACCCTCAGTAAATTGTTCCAGTGATTAAATATTCTCACCATTAAAAATGTACGACTTATTTCAAATTTGAATTTGTCTAGCTTCAGCTTCCAGTCCTTGGCTCATGTTGTACCATTTCTCTGCTAGATTGAAGAGCCTATTATTAAATATTTGTTCCTCAAGTAGGTACTTACAGACTATAATAAAAATGTTAAGACTTTCTCTTTGTTAAGCTGAATAGATTGAGCTCTTTGAGTCTACCATTATAAGGCAGGTTTTCTAAACCTTTGCTCTTCTCAGAACCTTGTCCGTTTATCAACATTGTTTTTGAATCACGGGCACTGGACACAGAATTCCAGCACCAATTGCACCAGTGCCAAATATTGAGGTGAAATAACCTCTCTGCTCCTACTCAAGATTCCCCTCTTTATGTATCCCAGGATTGCAATAGGTCTTTTGGCCACAGCATCGCAGTGGGACCTCATGTTCAGCTGGTATCAACCATAACCCCCAAATCTTTGTTGGAGTCACTGCTTCCCAGGATAGAGACCCCCATCCTGTAAGTATGACCTATGTTCTTTGTTCCCTGATGCACACTTTTACATTTAGCTGTATTAAAATGCATATTTATTGTTTGCTTGAGCTCAGTTTACCAAGCCATCCAGATCACTCTGAATCAGTAACCTATCCTCTTCATTATTTACCACTCCCCAATTTTTGGATCATCTTCAAACATTATCAGTGATGATTTCATGTTTTTTTCCAGGTCATTGCTATAAATGTTAAATAGCACAGGGCTAAGAATTCAACCTTTAGGGTCCGCACTGGAAACAGAACCACTTAACGACAATTCCCCATTTGAGACCTATCAAGTTTTAGTCCATTTAATGTGTGCCATGTTAATTTAATTTCAGAGATAGACTGGTCATCTCCCATTTATACATGTGCAGACTGGGCCTAAAACACTATGGTTATGCTGAAACATGATGGTGGTGCCATCAGGGAAGTCTTGCAAACAAAGATGATCACAGGCTCATTAAAGTCAATGGCTGGGCAAAGAATTCTCCTTCAGGCTCAACAGAAGCAGCAGACAAGCCCCTTTCCAAAGAGCTGAAGAAATTGACGGGCCTGCCCAAGGCACTAGCCTACAAGGCAGGTCAGAGCTGAACCACACGGAGTGAGGTTTTTCCCTGGTTGCAGAAGCAGGAGCCAGGATATCAGTTGTAAGTTGTGTTTGGTGGAGGCAGGAAACCAAGAGCAGGACCTGCGAGCATGACCTTGAGATAAAGCAGAGAGACAGAGTTTCCTGGGCACAGACCTTGGTGGCATGGCAGACTAGGGAATTTCTGAGCAAGGAAACTGCCTGCTGTTGGAAACAGGATTACATCTCCCATCATGCTCTACATTCTCCCCCACTGGAAAAGGAAGGTGGTGATTCATGAGAGTCCTTGACTATGCAACATGGAAGACAGAGTCCAGCCAGGGAACCTAGTCTATAGATGAGAAGGAGAGCACAAAGCACCTAAATTATCACTCCCATGAGGCACCATTTCCAAATCCAAATACTTCAGTTTTTTATTAAAATATTTTTGGGGTTTTTGGGGATTCGGTTCTTCAACAGAAAATCACCTTTTTTCCATGGAAAGTGGACACTTAAAAAAAAAAGTAGCTGCAAATCCAATTTTCAATGCAAAACAATTTTGGCAGAAAATTTTCAACTAGCCTTTGTTAATATTAATTTAAGGGGAAAAATAGAGGCTATGAGATCCATAGCAATTATTGGGTGGGTTTGTTTGCCATACTACAAGGATCTTTAATTAATGCAAATTGGGCCCTGATTCTGCTCTAGGCTGCACTAGTTAAAACCATAGCAAGAAAGACTAAAGTAAGGACCCTAGATTCTTGTTTCCCGCAAGGTGGGAGGAATTTTAAAGCACCACCATTGTGTTTCTTGAAGTTATACAGTCTCTATGCTCTCTTCAGTCTCCCATCCATCCTTTTCTCCACTTGAGAAGTTCATACCACACTCAAAGACCTTGTGATGCAACTCTCTGTGTGACTCAACATCAAAAGTTTCTGCTAAACAAGATAGTTACCTTCCCTCCTCAAACAATTCTCTCCGACATGGCAGGTGCCTTTTCCCCAGGGTGGGACCATTAATTGAACCCTATTTCCAATAGCCAGGAGAAGGAAATTTAAAGTCACCAAGAGTGATATTGTGGATCTGGTAGGAGCTGGAAGCTCTGATGAATTTCCCTTTAACTGCAGACAATACAGCACAAATTATGTTGTGTCGATAATATTTCATGAGATTCCCACTCCAGTGTCCAGGCCTCAGGAGACAAGGTTTGAGGTTGCCGTTTTCTGTATATTTAATGACCTTGTTACCGTAAAGATGCTGATTCATTAATGTTGGAACTAATTAAGCATCATAAATTTGCCAGTGATATTCTTGTTCGTGCCCTGTTTCAACGAAGCCGGGAATGGTTTCATCATGAGTAGAGACAGGGGAGTAATGTAAAATATGAACTTTTTCAAAATTTCCCTTGAACTTTGAAGCCTTTTCAGAAGTTTGATAATATCTCAGGATGGCCTGTTTGTATTTCAATGAAACCAGCACATTCCTCCGTACAGGTTCTTAAGTACAGCTGCGCATATAATGGATTTTTCAGTTCATTGGTCGTTCCCAAAAACTGAGAAAAAAATTGTTTTAGGTCAAGTGGAAAAATTTTTTTTTTCAAAATTTTCAGCGAATCAAAAAGTGTTTAATAAACCATTTTGGATCAAACAAAACATTTCATTCAAAATGAAATGTCTTGTTTTGATTTCAAGTGGTTTTTAAAAACATTTTTGCCTTTTAAAATAAATAAAATTGAGGGAATTGAAAAATCATAATGTTTTAACATTTTCAGGGTTTTTTTTTTTCTTGGATGGTGTGTTTTCAACATGAACAATCTGATGAATTTGCCAGACATTCCAGGGTCATCAAATCATCATATTTTACCGAAATAAAGTTTCGTCCGAAAATTATCACCCAGAACTACTCTCAAGCTTTTCTTCTATGCAGTTCAGTTTATGGACTGGAATTTTCAGCTGCACACACTGTTAGCCTAATTCTGCTTACACTGACGTCAATGTCAAAACTCTCTGAATACTAATAAGGAATTTGGTTTCAAAATCGCTCAGCTCTGAGCCTCAATCAATGTTTCTCCAAATGTACCTTAGACTTTTTTGACCCAGAAAACTTGTGAGACAAGGAAATTTCATGAGATTTCTAGTGTGTCTTGGTTCTAACCACATCGGAATTATTATTGTTATAATAATTTGTATTGTGGCAGACCTGGGAGCCCCACTCATGGCAGGGCCGCTCAGAGGATTCAGGGGGTCTGGGGTCTTTGGCGGCGGGGGGCTCCCACAGCCGAATTGCAGCCGAAGATGCAGCACTTCGGTGGCGGGTCCTGGCAGGGCCGGCTTTAGGCCTATTCCACCAATTTCCCCGAATCGGACCCTGCGCCTAAGAGGGCCCCTCACCTAGTGAGAATCCCTTCCCTGGCTAGAGATGCCTTTTTGATTTTTACTCACCTGGAAGCACTCCAGGTCTTCAGCAGCACTTCTGCGGTGGGTCCTTCAGTGCCGCCGAAGACCTGGAACGAGTGATGGACCCGCCGCCGAAGTGCTGCCAAAGACTCAGCACACCACCCGGTGAGTACAAGCCCCATGTGTTTTTTTACATTTTTTTCAAGTCATCCTTGCTGGGGCCCTGCCGAAACTGTTCAAATTGGGCCCTCACTTCCTAAAGCTGGCCCTGGGTCCCGGGGCGGAGAGACCCCCTGCTGCCAAATTGCCACCAAAGACCTGGAGTGGAAGAAGCTCTGTGGCCCGGGCCCTGACGCATGGACCTGCACCCCATTGTGCTAGGTGCTGTACATTATTGGGGTATTATGGTAGTGTCTAGGGGCTCCAGTCATGGACCAGCAACTCATTGTGCTAGGTGCAGTACATTATTTATTAGGTGTATTATGGTAGCACCTAGGTGCTCCAGTCATGGACCAGTGCTAGGTGCTGTACAAACACAGAACAAAAAGACAGTCCTTGTCCCAAAGAGCTTCCAATCTCAGCACTCCTGAGAGCAGATTTATTCTGTTTAACTGGTAAAAGAATCAGATTAGCGCTAGCCAGGAAATGTTTTTTTCCTGTCCTATGAAAACTTCATGATTTCAGCACTTTTCCCATTCTGCAGTGGGATGAAACTGAGACCTTTGGAATTTTTTCACAAAAAGCAAGGTAGATCAACTCAGAGCAGGGACCAGAACCTGGGCTTACACCTTGTTATGGAGTGGCCCTAACTACTAGCTATTCTGAGGGGAGAAGGGGGTTCCTCTCTCATTCACACTTGTTGGAGCTGCTCCAGGGTGTGGACTAGAGAGACTAACTCTGCAGCCTGCTGGTTGGAGCATTCAGTTGGGGTGTGGGACATGCCAAATGAAGCTCCTGCTTCTTAACCTCAGTCAGGTTAGAACCTGGGTCTTCTACATCACCTAGAAGGCATTGAGCCATTAGCTCTTCCCAAGGGGAGTTCTCTTTTGCTCAGTGGAAATTCCTTCCTGATCCACAGAACACCTTGCAGATGAAAGTTTCGTCAAAGCCAACCTTTTCCTGCAAAAAGCTCTGTTCTGACAAATCAGCGTTTTCCCAACAAGAAATATATTGCCTCAAAAAATTCCAGACCAAGATTTAAGTCAATTTTATCATCAGTCTTTACCTGATGTTTGGAGCTTCTTGTGCTTTAATTGAGCCTTCATGATCAGCTTCATCCTTGCAAAGATTATTATATTAAGCATAACTTAAATAGGCATCTCAAAGACATAGAATTAGGGGATTGGACTAGATGACCTCCTGAGGTCTCTTCCAACCCTGATATTCTATGATTCTAAGACAGAATTTACAGTCTAAGCCCGCAATCCTGAGAAAACTTGAGCACAAGCTTAACTTTGCAAACACAAGTAGCCCTGTTGACTTCCCAGGTACTGCTTGTAAGTTTAAAGTGTGTACCTCTCTGTAGAATCAGGGCCTATAGAGGCAAAATAGAGAGTGCACAAGGGAAGGGAATGAAACGCTGACACTAGCAGACCAGGTGCCAGCTCGTCTCCATGTGTCACCTGAACACTCATAAATATACAGCTGGAATCAGTTAGGCTCACCAGTGTGTTAGTATGGTTAAAACAGGTATTAAAATTACAAGTAAGTGTTTAGAATGCTTGTAAGTGCTGACTTACTTTCACTTATTGCATCTGGATCCCATATTATAAGATAATATTTGAGCATTTGCATTGCAAGCCTCTGTAAGTGTGTAAATCACCTGGCAGGGGGAGAGACGTTAAATTGCTGGCCTCCAACAAAAGAGGTTACGTTTTGCCCATCAAGGAAGGCCCATTGACACCAGACGGGCTAGTGTGGAACATTAAAGAGGACAAAAAAGCTTTGTTGTTTACACTCCTCACTCCAGGAAGATGAGTCAGGCAAGTGAATTCCATCCGTCCTCTGAATCTGCAGGTCAGAGCAGAAGGGAGGAAGGGAATAAAAATCCATAACAAGAAGGAACTGAATCTATGTGCTGCTTGGACTCAAGACCAGAGGTGATGGTGGGGGGGACATGCAGGGCAAATGCTTCCTCTTCCCTCCCCTCCGATTGGCCTACCGGGGAGGGGAGGGAAAGGGGCTCTGTCCTCCCACTGCACTTGCCCGCCTGGCACTCTCGACCCCTGTCCCTGGCAGCCCAGCCCAGGTAGAGAGTGGAAGCGGCAGGACCAGTCGCTTCTCACTCCAGCCACTCTGGTTCACAGTCTGAGAGATCCTGCCTGGGGACACAGCGGCCCTGGGCCTGGCTGCCAGGGATAAGGGCCGAGTGAGATGAAGCTCCCTTCCCTGCCAGCACATTTCCAGCTCATTCGGCCCCTGTCTCTGGCAGCTGGGCCCATGCAGGGAGCGGGCCGCCACCACCGCTATCCCAGCTGGGCTCTCTCTCAGGCATCTGCTGCGCTGCACAGAGAAGCGACCTGGAGGAGCCAGTTTGAGCCACATGAGAAGCGGCTCCCTCCCACTACCCACCTAGGCCCAGCTGCCAGGGAGACCGACTGAACATGCCGGGAGTGGGTGGCGCAGCGGGAGAAGGACAGGACCTCCCTCACAGGTAATGTGGGGCAGAGAGAGCATGGTGTCCCAGGGCTGGCACAGGGAGGGGGTCACTGGGCAGAGGGGACATGTGGGGCAGTCACATGTCCTCCCCTTTAGATTGTGCCCCTCAAGTATGAGGAGGCACAAATTGTCTATGTTCAGGGAGGCAAGGTTTTCTAGGCATAAGGAATCGAATCCTAGTGCTTAGCCTGGGTTAGCCATAAAGGACATATAGAGCTTGCTTACTAAAGAAGCTTCTATTTACCTTTTGAAATTTAAGATTGTAACTCATTTGTGTGGGGACATGTTAACCTGCTTTAACCTCGTAAATAACGCTCTTGTTCTCTTTTCCTATTTAATACATATTTAGATAGCTGATTATAGGACTGGCCACAAGTGTTGTCTTTGATATGAGATCTAAAGAGCATCTGACCTGGAGTAAGCGACTGGCCCTTTGGGACTGCACGTAACTGGAATATTGCTGTGATTCTTGGTGGAAGGGACCATCTGTCACAAAGGCCGGCTTACCTGGGTGACAAGACAGATCAGAGTACCCAAGGGGACTGTCTGTGAGTCCATCTGAAGGGTGTTATAGTGCCTGAGGAGTTCACGCTTGATCGTTGGTTGGTGAAATCTCAGTACAGTATAAAACTCACAGCCAATTTGGGGTTTGTGCCCTAGTTCGTAACAGTCTGCCCTGAGGTTAGATCTCATGCTTTTGAGCCACTGCAGGACAGCTTGACAAACATACCTGCAAAATGATTTAAGGTGACGTTTGGTATCATCTATGGTACATATGGTCAGATGGTATTGTTTAAAGCAAAGTTCTACATAAGCTAGCCCTCCTGGCAAGAGGAAAGGAAATTACCATGATGCATATTAGAGAAACCATAGATAGATAGATAGATAGATAGATAGATAGAAGAAGTCTGGGTTGAAGGAAGAGAGAGGATGCCTGAGGCTCTCGCACCTGTAACCTGTAAGGGGCACTGTTGTAAACTGTCTATATTTTATATATAAAATACTGTAATAAGACAGCAGTTACCTAGGATTTTATGGATGTCACTATGATGCATCCCACGGCTGCTGAGATCTTCAGGGCAACAGAAGAATAGAATTCAGAAGCTCCCTCTGTTAAAGCACAGGCCCTTTCCACTTGGTGTAAAGAAGAATCATTATTGGCTGCTAGCAGCACAGGGGCTCTGACCTACAGTTCAGCAGTCCCCTGTCCAACCAGACGAGGGCACTATTACACATAAACAATAGCCCTCTGGAGGGCGTCTCAGTTAAGTAGAGTCCAGCCTGAGATCAGCTGTTCAGCTGCATCAACCATGTTCCACACAAGGAATATTTGTTACTAGACGACACACACAGCCCTTGAGGCATAAAATAATCTATCTGACAATGCTTCCCACTGTGTCTCCACGCCCTCTCCCTCCATCGCCTTAGCCCATTTGATTTCATCTAACGGTTGGCATATTTATTCCAAAAGGTGCTTAGCTGGATCTTAACCGTCTGCCTTCTCAGTCTCACTCCAGCTGGAAACGCAAACACTAATTGGGAATTATGCTCTCACGCTTCTGCATCTCCGGGCAAGTCAGCTGAGTTACAAATGGCTGCTTTTCTTACTGGCATGAGATGATGCAAAGCAACTCCAAAGCCAAGCATTCAGACAGGAGGTCTTATTGATTAAAGCATGCAGCCAAGGCAGCGCCTTGCTTGATGGCTTTGGACAAGTGATCTGACCCCTCTAAACCTCAGTTTCCCCATCCATAAATTAGGTATAATAATATCTAGCTCTGAAATAGTCCTTTTCCATCAATCTCAAAGTGCTTTACAATGGAGTCAGCATCATTATTCCCCTTTTACGAGTGGTGAAACTGAAGCGACTTGCTAAAATCATCCAACAGAACAGTGGCAGAGCTAGGAAATAAACCAGGAATGGAGTCCTAGGCTACTGCTTTAACCACTAGGCTACACGGCATGGGAAATGTTGGTTTGGTTTTGGGTTTTTTTTCCCATTAAAAAAGTTTTGATTTTTCAGAACATTTTCCTTCAAAAGAGTTCAGGTTTTCGGCAAAAAAATCGAACCCTCACGTCTCCCCAAATGGAAAATGCTAAATATTCCTTAGTTTTCAGTCAATTTTTTTTGTTTGTTTTCATTAAAAACACCATTTTTTTTTCTTAAAAATGTGTTCCACATGAAAAATTCCAACCAACTCTGAGGATAACACTGATCTACCTCAGGGAGACATTGTGAGGTTTAATGAATGTGTATTTTGACTTTGCCTGCTGAATTCATTATCTAAGTGTAAAGTATTATATAAATAGAACAGGCTATTTGCGCATTCCTCATGTTTCCTAATGGAGGAACAGAACAGAACCTTCACCTACTGTTACGCCTCTTGGAAGTTAGTTCTGATGATGTCATGCTCCCAATTTGCTGTTCCTTTGGCTGAGTGTGTTGTCACTTGACGTCCAGCTGGGGTGGAGTTCCTCTCTTATCAATAAACTCAGTGGGTTTTTTTTAATTATTTTAGATCACCTTTGTTGCTCTAAACACAGTGGCAGTCTTCTTGGGTTCTAAAAACTGACCCAGATATCTGTGCTTGGGGCCAGGCTTATTCAGGGACATTAGAAAAAAGACACAAACATCCAGCTATTGTCCCACATTTTCAGTTTCATTCCATCATCAAGATCCAGATTTGAGAGCTTCAGAGCTCTCAGGGGGGTGTGTTGGTGGGGTGGGACATAGGCAGCTCCAAGCTGCGCAGCATTTGGCTGGGAGAAGGGGCCGTACCGGGAACCATTAAACTCCAAAGGACACCTTGCCCTCATCATGTTTCACATGGGAAATCCTATGTTAAATTTCATTTAAAACCCATCTTTGCCTTAAATTTCAAAATAAACCTTCCCTACAATAATAATGATAAAGCAGGAAGCCACCGCTCTGGACAGCAGAGATTTTTCTTGTTGACACCGAGTTTCCGATTAACGGCAGTCAAACATAAATCCTTCTTCATAATTGCTGCACTTGGGCTCAGTTGCATACCTTAGCAAAATGGATTTCTCAAACACCCCCCCCACACACACACACACCACACACAACACACACACACACACCTTATCTGAGACGCTCTCCATCCCACCTCCAAAGAGAGCAAAGGGAAAGATGCAGAACAAAAGCATTTCCTACTAAACAGCACCCAGCCATCTGTATACTTCATAAACCACCCCTCTCTTCTAGATCACTGGTTCAAATCCAGCCCAGGTCAACCAGTGACTGAAAGCTGTTACCCTTTGGGAAATCAGTGGGTATCTATCTACATGTCTCCCTTCCCAAAATTGGCACCCTTTCTTAGCAGGGAGGAACCAGTGGGTCATAGTAAGTGAGCTCTATGCTTAGTAACAATACCTAGCTCTTATCACGCATAGATCTCAAAATGCTTTACAAAGGCATATCATTATGCCCGTTTTATAGATGGGGAAACTGAAACGTAGGGAGGGGCAGTAATTTGCCCAAGGTGACCCAGCAGGCCAGAGCAAGGAATAAAATATAGGTCTCCTGAGCCATAGTGTAGTGCTCTATCCACTGAGCCACACTATCTCTAAAAGGTGGTCACACCAGATGAGAATGGAGGTATGTTATGCTACCCTCGCTTGCACTCTAGCTACTATCTATTTGCATTTCTAAAGCGTGTGCACATCTTGGAAAGGCGGTGCAGTGCTTAAAGCACTGATTTGAGAGACCCCAGCTCTGCCACAGACTGTCTGACCTTGGGCAATCACTTAGTTTCATAGAGTCATAGAAGGTTAGGGTTGGAAGAGACCTCAGGAGGTCATCTAGTTCAATCCCCTGCTCAAAGCAGGACCCAAGGGTTTTGTCAAGCCGGGCCTTAAAAACCTCTAAGTATGGAGATTCCACCACCTCCCCAGGTAACCCATTCCAGTGCTTCACCACCATCCTAGGAAAATAGTGTTTCCTAATATCAAACCTAGACCTCCTCCACTGCAACTTCAGACCATTGTTCCTTGTTCTGTCATCTGCCACCACTGAGAACAGCCAAGCTCCAGTTTGTCTCTGCCTTAGTGTTCCAGTTGTAAAATGGGGTTAACAGCACCTCCCTACCTCACAGGGGGGTCGTGAGGATAAATATATTACTGTGGGGTACTCAGATGCTGTAGTAACAGTGGACCTATAAAAGCTGAAGACAGATCAGTACTGAACTAGAATGCTTGAGTCCAAACAGCTCCAAGTCAGACAGCTTTAGTAAGCACTAGACAGGCAACATGGTCTGGTAGCTGGGATGGAAGCATGCAAATCAGATTTGGTTTACTAATATTATACGTGTTATGGTAGTCCCAAGATGCTCTAGTCATGGATCAGCCCCCGTGAGCACTATATAAACAAATAAAACCCCAAAGAGCTTAAGATCTATGTAGAGACAAGAGTCAGGTGAATGCAACAAACACTCAGGGGATTCACAAGGAAACAATGAGACAATGCTGGTCAGTGGGATAAGCAGCCATCTCAGCAAACCCCCGTTAGGTCCCATTATTAATATTCTGTGTGACAGCATTATATATTTGCTGGCTCAGGAGGCATCTTACATATGGGGAAGCTGGAGGTGAGTTTTGGAATGAGCCTGGGGAGAGAGCTGAATTTGGGGGTGAACATGCCTGGGGGTAGAGAGGATCTGAGTTTGAGTGTGAGCCATGGGGAAGGTTTGCAGCAAGTCTGGTGTCTGAGTTTTAGAGCTGAGTCTGGGGCCAGCATGTACTTTGGAGTGGAAAGAATATAAAGATCTACAGATCAGTCCCCAGTCTGGGCAAAACTCTGGTATCTTTGAATTTCACATTGAGGTTTCAGTAAATTTTTCCTAAGTCTCCCTTTCAAAAGTGGCTCAGCCTCAGGTCCTTAGGAAACGTAAGCTCCTAAATCACTTTAAAAAATGGGACTGATGGTCGGGAATTTTCCAACCCAATTTTTTTTGGTCAAAAGATGCTAATTCGTCAAAAGCCAAATACTTAGTGGGAAAGGGATGAATCTTCGGATGTGCAAAAAAAATTGAGAATAAGTTACAAAATTGTCAAAATGAATGAAAAGTTCTAATTTTTTTGGTTGGAAACAAATATTTGTTTTGGAATTTGGGTTAATTTCTGTTAAAAAGAGGTCTTTTTTAAAAAAAAGTCAAAATTGAAATGGCACATTTTGAAATGAGCCAAGTAAATTGTTTGAATGGACCCGATTTGCATTTTTTTTCAAATATTTCTTTCCCACCTGGATCCAGACTTAAGCTCCTAAGTCACTTAGGGTAGGATTCACAATGACTTTTAGGCACCTAACTCTCGATGCAAACCCCAGGGAAAGAGAGGCCAAAGCCACCCACCTAAGGCCTGCATCGCCCCTCCACCCAAGATGGCTGAGCTCTCTTAGCCCTTGACATCCCTGGCTGTGCTCAGATGGCAGGGCTTGGTCCAGGTGCATGGATCCTCTGAGCAGCTGCTCATGCCATCCTCCTCTGTCTTCTGGATGCCACCCTGCCATTCTCAGGAAAGGAGTGGGGTGGAGGGGAGATGGGTGTCTCTGGAGCGGGTTGCCATAGAAACCGGGCCTAGCCTGTGCTGTGGACAAACAGCCGTTTTCAAGGACATGCCTTCCCCCATTGTCAGTCAGCTGGAGGGGAGGCTTTTGTAGCTGGTGCTTTCCCAGTAGCCCTTGCTGAATAGGTGCGAGTTCATGAACCTTCCCCGTCGGCTGGAGAAACAAACAAGTATCTGACCTTTGATCTTCTGTTGACGCTTCAGCAACATCCCGCCCCTGGATTCCTGTACCCCAAGATACAAAAATCAGGGGGTCCCTTTAGCCAGTTCTTTGGCTGTTTTCATTTGGACCGACCGTATTAGGGCCCTGAATCTGGTTTGAAAGTCTCCACAGTGAACCTGAGACGGATGCTTCAGATCAACAAAGAGAGTCTAATTCTTTTGTTCTCTCCCTGCTCTCTGAGACACGTACGAAGATTGGGTCCCTTAAACAAATCAGGCACATAGACAAACTTTGCTCCGTAAAGGAACCCAGGCAGGATTTGTGTTCCTTTGTTTTGTCGTCATTTATCACATTATTTTGTCCTTTTGTTTGTGTGTTTGTTTACACTCAGATCCAATGCCTGAAAGCAAAATGAGTTTTACCAAAAGAATTAAAAGAAGCAAATTTCCTTATAGACTCATAGACTTTAAGGTCAGAAGGGACCATTATGATCATCTATTCTGACCTCCTGCACAATGCAGGCCACAGAATCTCACCCACCCGCTCTTAACAACCCCCTAACCTATATCTGAGTTATTGAAGTCCTCAAATTGTGGTTTGAAGACTTCAAGGTGCAGAGAATCCTTCAGCAAGTGACCCATGCCCCACGCTGCAGAGGAAGGAGAAAAACCTCCAGGGCCTCTGCCAATCTGCCCTGGAGGAAAATTCCATCCCAACCCCAAATATGATGATCAGTTAAACCCTGAGCATGTGGGCAAGACTCACCAGTCAGCACCCAGGAAAGAATTCTCTGTAGTAACTCAGATCCCATCCCATCTAACATCCCATCACAGATCACTGGCCATATTTACCTGCTAATAATCATGCATCATTCATCATGCATGCCCATTGGCTTGTTATTGTAGGGTTGCTCCGGAGAGCATGGCCCACTAGTTTGTTTATTGAAGGTTTGCTCGTGAGTGCAGGGCTATGGATTTTTTACACTTGCTATCTGGTCATCCTAGATCAGGAAGCTGATAGATGCCTTGGCAGGCTGTAGCTGGTCACCACACGCTTGGTTTTTCAGATCAACTGAGGTGTGCTGGCTTTCCTGCGATCTGCCCCAGAGATAAGGTGTAGTGGGGGAAGGGACCCACAGATAAATCCTCCTCTTTAAAGGGGCTGGGCTTGTCTCTCACTATGGCAAAGATGGACCTCTACTGAAATACGAGACCCAAATGTCCGTGCCATTCAGATCTGGCTCCACAGTTGCCAAAGCCCCAGATCTGAAATTTCGGGAGATCCAGTTCCAGATCCACACATCACAGTGTGGACCCATGATGATCAATAACAAACCAAGGTGTGTGGCACAGCCCTCATTAGCAACCCTACAATAACAAACCAGATATGGGACCAGGCTGGTAGGTGGAGTGTAGCCAAAACCAGAACCATGTCTCATTAGAGAGGAAGGATGGGCCAGACCCCTTAACCTAGGACTATGGCGACTCAGGTTCAACTCCCTGCTTTCCTACAGACTTCCTAGATGGTGCTGGGGTAATCATGTGCTTCAGTGCCCCATCTCTAAAACAGGGATAATTGCATTCCCCCACCTTCCAGGCATGTTGTGAGAACCCAGATCTCCTGAGTCTCAGTCCATTATGCTATCTACTAGGCCAAGCTGCTGGAAAGGGTATGTCCTATTGCCTACCAGTTGGTGACAGCTCGCAACCTGAGGGGCTTAGTACCTAGTAGTATTTTGGTTTTATTTGCTGCTACTTTGGAGCTTGTTTGAAAATAAAGCTAGCCCAGAAGATAGGATCTAACTTTCTGCCCAGTAAATTTGCCCACCGGGCTACAAAACTATTGGGCAAACTATTGCCACAGATAATATCAAGATTTGATGTCTTCTTGAAAAACGATGCTCTACCTTAACCAGAAATTATGGGCTTAACACAGGAGTCTCCGAGTGAAATTCTGTGCCCTGTGTTATGCAGGAGGTCAGACTAGCTGACCATAATGGCCCTTTCTGGCTTTAAAAATCTCTGCATCTAAACTTACTCATGTTTGAAGATTGGACCTGGATGGATCTTAACACAAGGCCAAAGAGTCACTCAATGCTCGGTAGATCTAGAATAAGTTAAAAGATATATTTTGTCATGCAGCCTGCTGTTAACCTGTGGAACTCCAAGCCACAGGACGCCAGAGGCTGTGAATGACTAATGTAGCTAAGAACGCTAACGTGAACTTTGTACAATGCAGAACACTGTACAATAAATAATAATAATAAATAAGGGTAACCCAGCCACATGCTTCAGGGCATAAACTGACTCCCCAAGCTGAGGATCAGGGAGGATATTTTCCCCTTCATGTACTTTAGGGCATAAACTGTCTGATGCATTAAGGATGTTTCAACAGGGTCAGTTCATATTGATCATTGCCAAAGATGGGCTGCAAGTGATTCAACTGGGTATGGCAGGAGGTGGGATACCCATTAGCATCACAAGGCAGGATCCTGGATCAGTGGAACAGTAGTCTGATTCCATATGGCAGATCCCACGTTCCTCTTGTGTTGTCTTTTATCAGCAATGGACACAAACTCCATAAACCAGGGACCTGTCAGCTCAGCAAACAGTGAGCTGGGACTGTCTGCCAGGTCCCAGCACTCCTCCGGATTTCAGAGAGAGCCAGGCTACCCAGCAGTGCCCATTAAAACAGGTTCCTCCAGCTGAATATCGGCTGATCGGTGCTGGTGTGACAAGCAGAAGTAATTTATATTGGTTGCTAAAGACACAGGCAAATGTGTCTGTTATCAGCACCAGAAAACATTGTCTGTAAATAATGCAGCAGGAGAGAGCCACTCGTTTATTTATTTGTTATGAGCCATTTGTTCAGCTTTTGCAGGGACCCAAGGATGAGATAGTGGAGAAGGGGAGCAGTCCTCAGAGTGGAGGGGAATCTAATGGTTAGAGCAGGAGGCTGGCCATCAGGACTCCAAGGTTCTGTTCTCAGTTCTGGGAAGGGAGTGGGATCTAGTCATTGTGGGTGGAGGACAGACTGGGAGTCCTGGGTTTTATTCTCAGTTCTGGTAGGGGAGTGGGATCTAGCAGTTGCAACAGGGGACTGGAGTCAGGATTTTACTGAGTCACTGTGTGAGTTTGGTTAAATTGCTTTTATTTGCCTCAGTTTCCCCTTTGCACCATGGGGATGATGACACTAAGTGACCTACTTCAGAGTAGGTTTGAGAGCCAGAATCCATTAAAGTTTGCAAAGAACTTTGATATCCTTTGCACTGAAGGACAGAAGATTATTATTTTACTGGCTCAGCCTGGATTTGTTTTGTGTTTTTGTTTCTCATATCAGAGCCAGCTAATTCCAGCTGCCAACAAGCAGTCGCAGCCAAATAACCTCTCACATTTCTACAGCTCATTTCATCCCAATCCACTTTATACCCACGGGCATTGTTTCTCCATTGAAATTCAAACGCCTTTCCACCAACATGTTGAGAACAAGGAGACATTTCTAACCAAGGACACCTGGACAAACGCGTCTCTCACTGACACAGAGGATGGTTTCCTACAGAACCAAGCCCATTAAATTCAATTTATCTTCTACTCTGAGAGGCCAAATCCTCACTTCTGGATTTGAACGTGTGTATCCAGGCCACACTGGCTGCGTGGTAGTTCCAGAACCTCGATGGGAGTTAGGTGCCTAAATCTTGTTGAGGATCTGGGCCGAAGACTGTGGCTGAAAGTGTCCAAATTTCTACAGGGAGCATTGGGTTAGCAATAACTTTGCAAGTCAAATAACTTTGTAATTTATAAGATCTGAAGTGTGAGTTTCGTTGCCTCCCGTCCTGGGCTGGAGTGTCAGGGCAGGTGTGTAACTGCTTGGAAAACAGTAAGGATTTTGTGGGGAAATTCTGGGGGGAGGGTAATGAAAAAAAATTGGGGGAAGAGACTGAAGAAATGTTCTTTAGTTTTTTGGAAAAAATGCAACTGTTTCCAAAAAAACCGTAACCCTGAACCAAAAGCCATGCCCCCCCCAAACACTATAACTGTTATTTTGTATGGTTTTTGTTCCAATATTTTCTGCCCCAAAATCTCCATTTGTTTTTCTGTTTTTCAAGCAAAGCTGAGAAAGAAATAAAATGTTCTGGGAACATTTTCATTTGGAAAAATGTCGTCTTGGGGCAAAAATGAATTTTCAAGTGAAAAGTTTCCACTGATCATATTTAACTTTCAGCCCAAATTCCACTGATCCAGTTTTACCTTTTGGCTCAAAGAGCCACAGATATGTAGGGTTGGAGGGGACCTCAAGACATAGTCCACGCTCCCCACTCTGAGGCAGGATTAAGAATAGCAACTACTACTGCTAATAATAATAATTCCTACTCTTATATAGCACTTTTCATCACTAGATCTCAAAGCTCTTTACAAAAGAGGTCAGTCTCCTTATCCCCATTGCAGAGATAGGGAAACTGAAACACGGAGCTGGTGACTGACTTGCCCAAGGTCACTCAGCAGACCAGCGGTCAAGCCGGTAACTGCCATGTCTACGTTAGCTCCAGTAACAGAAGCATGTGTTTCGTCTAGCTAAATTACAATAGAAGCAGTGTGTTTACGATCTGCTTGGTAATTCTGTTTGTTGCCTGCGCCAGATGGGATCTTCGCAACACCCTCGGCTTTGAAATAGGGTGTGAGTAAGGTTTATTTATTTATTTATTTATTTATTGGGAAGGCTGATGAGAGCATCTTGGAAGCCAGTGCTGATTTTAAATAATGTCCTTCTAAGCAGCGGGAGTGTGAGAACTCTTAAGAGGTCTGGTGATATTTATACTGATGACACATACCTTGAACAATTTCCAAGAATCTTGGCTGCAGTGATGAAGTCAGCAAAAAAGGAGAGAGAGAGAGAGAGAGAAAGGGAGGCCTTCTCTTTCTCACTCTCTTTTTTAACGTTATAACAAAACGAGGAACAATTCATCAAGAGAAAGGAAGAGGAGAGGATACAAAATCCCAAAGATCATTAACCTACTTTGCAATTTCACAAATTTATGTCAGTAATTCCTTCTCCCCTGCAATGGCCAAAAATGTTGAATTCTTGGCCTCCTCTGCACGGTGATGTCAAGGAGAGAAACTGAAGCATGATGTGGTGGGAGAAATGGACAAGATCTGCAGAGGGAAAATGTCTACTTCCAACTTCCACTGGTATCAAGTCAGTGGAGTACACCACTGCTGCTCTCTCTTTGAACTTTCTAGAATAGCATCCGAGAAGCATAGGGCTGTCTTCTAGTCCATCCCCCAGGATTAAATAGTGAAATCAAATAGTGTAGTATCCCTTTACATAGTTTGTGAGCCCCCTAAGTGGTGCCCACTGCATTCTATGTTGTAGAACCAGCCAGAGCTGGTACGTAGGTAGCCAGATCTTGCATTGATTAGGCAGGAGATAAGAGCTAGTGTGGGTCTTTATAGCCAAAGAGAATAGGCCTGGCCCCTGGGTGGTATAGAGGGAGGCAGTATGATTTAGTGGTTAGTGCACAGACTGGCTGCTGTGGAAAGACAGTTCTAGCCCTGGCTCTGCTACTAGTCTCCTGGGTGACGTTGGGCTAGTTACTTGAAGGATAATAGCTATAACACGCTTGGAGGTCTGGTCGGTTCCTATTATGGCTCGTTTGTGTTTAATGAGCGCACACGGTTATTTGGGGCCCAACGCTGCCTGTGTGGGTTCTTCATGTTGTATAAAAAGCAACAGAAATAAGCTCCAGTGACTGAGGGCTGATTCTGCTGTTTCAGTCAGGGGATAGCAGTGTGCTGCTCACTGGCGCACTGTAGTTTCACCACACACGCTATCTCTGTATAGGTCCTTTGGCTTAATTTGCACTTGTAACTTTAAATAATCCTTCGCCTTTCCATCTGAGGATCTCAAAGCACGCTGCAAATATTGCAGCGGCATTTGAGCCTTCATTTCCCTGAGAAGCAGGTCAGGCTCATTATTTGCAGTGCTCAGGAGTTCGAGTGGGTCCACAGCTGTGGGATGAACTGCCTCAAACCTCACCGCTTTCCTTTCGGAGTGCAGGGGGCTCTCGTTTGACCTTGCCTTCAGCAATGAATGCACGCAGCACAGCAGACATGAATAAATAAAAAACAAATAAAACTCCCATCGTGTTCCCCTTAGGGGGAAAGGAGAGAGTCACATGTGCTAAATGCTGGGCACGTCCTAGAAGTCTCCTCGTCTTGAGGGCTGCCGCCCTGGTGAAGTCAGTCTAAGAAGCCCACCTGCATAGAAAGATGTACAGAATGGGGAAACTGAGGCATAAAGCAGGGAAGTGACTTGTCCCAGGCCCCCCACTGAGTCTGTGGCAGCAATGAGCATAGTTCCCCCCACCCCCGAAATCTAGCAGTCTCGGTTAGAAGAACAATGTCACTGTGGTGAAACTGGTCTATGATTCCAGAGACTTGTGGCTAGATCCATCAAGGTATTTATGCGCCTAACTGCCACCTTAGGTGCCTAAATCTAAAATGTCAATCCGCAAAATGGCTGCTCAGCTGCTGCCCTAACCCTGTAGGCACCTACGTTTCTGCCACTCAAGTCCCTTTGATGCCTAATTTTCTAAAATTGGGCATGTGCGAAGACGCCTAAGTCCTGTCCCACTAAGCAGCTTGGTACTTAAACCCTGGCAACGTGTCCCCCACCTACCACGTCGGCAGGGCCAGATCTGGTAGGAATTCTCAGGGGCTGCCTAAGAACATGCCTACTGGATCAGGCCCTGCACCAACCCCAGCCAAGGAGGCGGTGCCACCTCTCATCCTTTAGCAACCCGTGACTGCAACGATCACTCAAGGAGACACACGTTCAAGTCCCCACGCCATTCACTCAGTAGAGGGACTAGATAGAACCTAGCTCACCCACCTCCCATGGAAGTGGCCAAATCACTAGGTGATAGAGTCCTGTGGGGTCTGGGAATCTCTCCTGCTGAAGCTTTTCCACAGGGGTGGTGCATAATGGAGGCTGAAGGAGATTAAGCCTCCCCAAACCTCACACATCTTGGGGGCTGGGGGAGGTGGCAGATTTGGGGCCCCCATAAAAATCTTCCCCTACCATTGCCCCAGGACTGTGGTGGGGACACAGAGCTTTTCCGGTCTCTGGGCCACAGGAGTGGGGGCGGGAGAGAGGGGATGGAGGGGCAGAATACAGGAGTGGCTGCGGTGGAAGGAGTGGAATGGTGGAGGTGCCTCCACCGAGGCTGAGAGCTCAACCCCAGCCAGGCCAAGCTCTTAGCCCTCCTTGCCCCTGTTGCAGTGACCGAGCTCTCAGCCTCCGGAGGCCTGAGAGCAGCAAGGTGAGGCAGAGCAGGGGGCTAGTCTCCCCAAGGGGGAGCATCACCCGCTGCCCATGATCTTCCACTTTGTATAAAACACTTCAATAGTCATGGAGAACGATTCTATTTCCCAGTGCTTAGCGCACTCACCTGGGAGATCCAGTTTCCAGCCCTTGCACCAGTAAATATCTTCTATGTCTGCCCAGTGCTGAGCCTAGGCTGGTGTCACCATACCACAATTAATAATAATTGTCTGGCTTTCCCCTTTACTTGAGCCACAGAACTGTCCTTCTTATCCCACGTAGGTCAGGGATACCCAAACTTTGTGACTCCAGAGGCCACTTTAATAACCTGCCGGGCGCCTGAAGGCTGCACCGAATGTGCTGCGCAGAAGGTTTTGAAATTAAAAAATAAATGCAAGCGAGAGGATTACCTGCTTGCCCTTGTGCTGCAGTTGATAGGTGAATAGAAATTGCTCATTAGATGAGTTCATCAGGAACACATTCACACACACCCCTGCTGCTGCTCAGCTTTGTCCTTCCTGAGAAGTTAGATGGGGGAGGACACTGCAGACTTAGGGTAAAGATTCGCTCCTGCACCAGAGCATTGGTCAAGAGAAGATGAGATCGGAGGCTGTCGAGAAGCCATGTGCACCTCCCTGATTCTCACCCCAGCCCCAGCGCAGCTTAGAGTTGCTGCTGGGCAACTCTAGTCTAAATTGCACCACTGGCTTAGGGTCAGTGTCTGCTCTTGACTCACCCCTGACATGCCTCCCTCCACTGGCTCACGTCTCAGCTGCAAGGCAGATCTGCCAGCAGGGAGCTCCCCTCTAACAGGAGGATTCTCTGCTGGGCATTTGGGGGCTCGATTGCAGCCCCTTTGTGCTGTCTGAACAGCCTTGAGCATCAGGTCCTCCGAGGCTGATGCTGTATTTATACCTCCTCCACCCAGCAAGTGCAATGTTCCCCTAAGTCAAGAGAAGCTTGGCCTGGGCATGGTCTGCAAGTCCAGTTCCTTTGAGCAGCTTTGGTGTTAGGAGAGTCAAAGGTTTTACAACCAACCATAAAGGATTTTGCAGCCATAGCCTGCTCTAACTGGGCCTGATAAACCAAACAAACCTGGAAATGAATACAAGTAAAATGACTGGAAGGACACTAGGGTTTATATCTTCCATGCAGAATGATTCACAACATAGCTTGCGATGGCCCAAACTCCTGCCTTTTGTCAGCTGGCTACAACATTAAGATTATTCTACTTAACATTGAATCCATCTTCCCACTGAGACACAGAATCATAGAATCATAGAACATCAGGGTTGGAAGGGAACTCAGGAGGTCATCTAGTCCAACCCCCTGCTCAAAGCACGACCAACACCAACCAAATCATCCCAGCCTGGGCTTTGTCAAGCCGGACCTTAAAAACCTAAGGATGGAGATTCCACCACCTCCCTAGGTAACCGATTCCAGTGCTTCACCACCCTCCTAATATCCAACCTAGACCTCCCCCACTGCAACTTGAGACCATTGCTTCTTGTTCTGTCAACTACCACCACTTGAGAACAACCGAGCTCCATCCTATTTGGAACCCCCCTTCAGGTAATTGAAGGCTGCAGTCAAATCCCCCCTCACTCTTCTCTTCTGCAGACTAAATGACCCCAGTTCCCTCAGCCTCTCCTCATAAGTCATGTACCCCAGCCCCCTAATCATTTTTGTTGCCCTCCGCTAGACTCTCTCCAATTTGTCCACATCCCTTGTGTAGAGGGGGGACCAAAACTGGACTCAATACTCCAGATGTGGCCTCACCAGTCCCGAATAGAGTGGAATAATCACTTCTCTCGATCTGCTGGCAATACTCCTACTAATACAGCCCAATATGTCATTGGCCTTCTTGGCAACAAGGTCACACTGCTGAGTCATATCCAGCTTCTCGGCCACTGTATTTCCCAGGTCCTTTTCTGCAGAACTGTTGCTTAGCCAGTCGGTCCCAAGCCTTTAGTGGTGCACTGGATTTTTCATTCCTAAGTGCAGGACTCTGCACTTTTCCTTGTTGAACTTCATCAGATTTCTTTTGGCTTAATCCTCCAATTTGTCTAGGTCACTCTGGACCTTATCCCTACCCTCCAGCGTATCTATCTCTCCCCCTGCTGAACCCAAGGTCCTGAGAAGCTGGGATGAAAGATCCCAATGATACTTGTTGCAAACACAAAGATGTCCTGAACAAATCAAACATCTTGAGTAATAATTATTTTCTGTCCTACACTACTGTGCAGAGTTCCTGTATGCTGCTAAGAAGTTGCTGCGTTACACTCCAGAGGTGGCTGCATTTCACTGATAGGCATAGTCATACTATCTAGCACCTAGATAATACAGGGTTCTGTAAATATGAGAGAAAGATACACAGTTCTGTACTGTCAGTATCATCACCTGCACAGAGAAAAGAGATTTTGATAAAGATGTCTCCAAAATAACGGTTTAAAACTTCTGCGAAACTGAAATCAGAAACAGCACCAGCTCCAGCGTAATAGGGGACCAGCAAACAAAGGGTTAACAGCCTCCAGTGGCTGGAAGTTGGAGTCAGCAAAGTTCGCAGAAGACATAAAACATGGATTTTTTAACAGTAAGGGTAATTAACCATTGTCCAAGATTAGGAGAGAAGTGGGGAAGTCTCCATTGCTTGGAGTTTTTAATTCAAGATGGCAGTTCTGGCTAAAAGACACATTCCAGTTCAACTCCAGACTGTTGAGCTCCATGCAGGACTCACTGAGGGAGACCCAGGGCCCGTGCTATGCAGGAGGTCAGACTCGATGATCATAATGGTCCCTTCTGGCCTTGGAACCTATGAATTACCCCTGTTTTAGAGATAGGGAAGGTAAGACACAGAGAGTTTAAGCGGCTTGCCTGGGATCATGCGGGTAAGTTAGTGGCTGTTCTGGGAATGGATATCACATCTCTTGGCTCCCAGCTGCCCTGTTTTAAGCACCTTGGTAGGGACAATGCTACAAAAACATAAGATGCTGGTTATTATTCAGAGGCCTCTTTGTTCTGTAAATGTACATGAGTGAAAAATAGGATGGAATTAAGCAATAATGACCCAAGCGCCCAGGTATTTCCTGGGAATTAATGGCCAGCTGGGAGGTACTGATGGCCCAAGGAGCTCACATGGACCATTAACTCCAGCCGGTCATTAGTCCCCAGGAAATACACTGTGCTTCACCGAGGTCGTCAGTGCTATCACAGGCTGGGAATAAAATAAATCTAAGCATGTTTTTATGGGCGCCGCTGTTTCATGAGGAACATACAGGGCCCGGCTGGGGAATTAATGCCCTGTGCATTAAGCAGACAGATCGCTCCCATCAACCCTCAGCCGTCCCAGCTGGTTACAATACAAATTAGCGAGACAATGACAACGACAGCGCAAGAAGCAGTGTTCTCACTGCGAGTCTGGCCCCGCAGCCAGAGAGAGGGGCAGGTTCGGGGGTGGGAGCGAGAGGAGGAGGCGGGGCTGGGAAGGAGCGGAGAATAGGTGATAATGAGAGATGGTGAGAGAAAGACAAAGCGGGGAGGAGACAGTTCTATCAGAGAGAAGCTTGGTTGTTCATTGCCAAATCAAACCCTCAAACCAGATTAGCAGCACGGTCTAGAGGTTAGGACTCGGGACAGGGAGTTCAGGACACCTGGGTTCTACCACTGACTTTGGGCAAGTCCTATCCCCTCCTATGATATGGCTGGCTTGCAATTGTAAGCTGTATGGGGCTGGGGACTGTCTGTCCAGCGGCCAGCCCCTAGCCCAAAGGGCCTCTGATCTTGGCTGTGGTTTCTTTTGGCTATTGTAATAGCATAAGAGCAGAATGGTCCTACTGGGTCAGACCAAAGGTCCATCTAGCCCAGTATCCTGTCTTCCAACAATGGCCAGTGCCAGGTACCCCAGAGGGAATGAACAGAACAGGGAATCATCAAGTGATCCATCCTCTGTCGCCCATTCCCAGCTTCTGCCAAACAAGCTAGGGATACCATTCCTGCTCCTGGCTAATAGCCATTGATGGACCTATCCTCCATTAATTTATCTAGTTATTTTTTGAACCCTATTATGGTTTTGGCCTTCACAACATCCTCTGGTGAGGAGTTCCACAGATTGAACGTGCATTGTGTGAAGAAATACTTACTTTTATTTGTTTTAAACCTGCTGCCTAGTAATTTCATAACAGTGACACTAATACAGAAGGGGATCACTCTGTGCTGATGTTCATGACGGCTCAAGGTGCACAGCAAAGGAGATGCGGGCCCTCTAACCAAAAGTGTGCGCACACTGCAGTGCCAAGGCCAGCTCCCCAGCTAGTGTATATTAGTGCTCATTTACACTGGTCGAAGATCTGCCTCCTGCATGCAGCAGGTGGGGAGAATGGAAATCCAGCAGAATCAAGAACAGCCATCTCAGGGGACCCCAAGCCAGCACCTGGGGCCCTGAGCACCTGGGGCCCTGCTGCCTGTCTCTGTTCCAGACCCTTTGGCTGCCACCAGCAGTAACTGACTGCCACCTGGTCATTTGGCTGCACCTCCTGAGCCCTCTGAGCAGCACTAGATGCCAACTGCTTCAACTGGTTTCAGCGTGAGGGGCAGGAAGTCAGTACGTGTCTGAATGGGGCTGTGCATAGTGTCCCTGCATTGCATCTCCAGGACCTGCTATCTAATCATGGATCTCTGTTGCTCGGCAGATCCCTGCAGTTCTGCTCCTGGGTTTCAGTACTGCACCTTAAGAAGTTGAGCAGGCTAGGTGGCTATGCCACCAGCTTAGTGTCTGACACAGGGCAAAGCAGCTCAAGCTGACTTGATCTAACTTGAGAACCCGGAGTCCTGCATCAAAATCCCACTCTAGGTGCCAAAATCAGCAGTCAGGTTTTCAGTTGTGGATTTGGAGAAGAGATGGCGATTCAGCACCATGCAGATCAGGCCTTTTCCAAGTGCCTGATTTTTCCCAGGCCAATTTTTCCACTGTTATTCCATTTCCTTGGCCGCCATAGCAGGCAATGGTGATGTATGTCTGGGGCATAAGCATAGCTGCTGGCATGATTTATGAGCCTCCCACTCCCCCCCAGAGAAATAGACCTCTGCTGATCCCCACACCCAGGAAACATTTCATTTGTACTTTCCACACCAGATGAAGGTGGAAATGAAAAGGCCGGCCTTAGGCACAAGCAATTAGGCTGCATGGTATAAAAGACTATACACTTTAGCAGATGAATGCATCAACATAGAGGTATATAACATAATGAATGGTGCAGAGGAGCTCAGCTGGTTGCTCCTTTCTCATACTATGAGAACAAGGAAGGAATTCAGTGGAACTGAGGCCATACACTTCCAACTGCAAAAAGGAATTACTTTGGCACATGATATATAATTGACCTGTGGAACTTACTGCCACATGATGTTGACTAGAGCTGGACAAAACTCTTCAACGGAAACTTTTTGTGGCAAAAAAAATGCAGATTTGGTGACATTGAAACATTTTGGGGATTCATGTCAGTTTTGCCAAATTGTTTGTTTTGGGGGGGGGGGGAAACAAAAAAATCTGGAAAAATTTCAAACATTTGCATTTTTTAGAACATAAGAACGGCCATATTGAGTTAGACCAAAGCTCCATTTAGCCCTGTATTCTATCTTCCGACAGTGGCCAATTCCAGGTGCCCCAGAGGGAATGAACAGAACAGGTAATCATCAAGTGATACATCCCCTGTCGCCCGTTCCCAGCTTCTGGCAAACAGAGACTAGGGACACCATCCCTGCTGATCCTGGCTAATAGCCATTGATGGACCTATCCTCTATAAACTTATCTAGTTCTTTTTTGAACTCTGTTATAGTCTTGGCCTTAATAACATCCCCATGCAAGGAGTTCCTCTTGTTGACTATGCTGTGTGTATTTGTTTTGAAATGACTTTATTTCAAAATTTCCTTTCATTTTTTTAAAAACAAAATCAAAACAATTTAAAAATGGTCAAAATCAACCCCAAATTATTATTTTTTTAATGTTGCAGTTTGCCTAAAAATTCAAAAATATTCAGTTTTGGTCGAATCAAAAACTTTTTTTTTATTATTTTTACTTTTTGAAATTGCCAAGAAGCTGAAAAATTCACTATTTATCCAGTTCTGTTGTTGAGTTCAAGAGCTTCCAGAATTCAAAAAAAGGATTTGATAGCTATCAACAATAATAAGCAGCATAGCCTAGTGGGTAACACCCGAACATCATACCTGGGAGTTTTTGGTTCTGTTCCCAGTTTTGCAGCTGTGTGACCTTGGTAAGTCACGTTCCCTTGGTGTGCCTCAGTTTCCCCATGTGTAAAATGCAGATGATCTTTTGACATCTTCAAATCAAGACTGGATGCCTTTTTGGAAGGTGGGCTTTAGTCAAACATGAGTCAAATTAGATTATCTGATGGCCCCACCTGGCTGTGCGCTCTGTGAAATGCTGGCATCCTTTACATCAACAAAATCTAGCTCATCCACAGATCTCAAAGTACCTTACAAAGAAGGGCAGTACTGTTATCCCCATTTTACAGATGGGTAAACTGAGGCACAGTGCAACGCCATCATTTGTCCAAAGCTACACGGGGATCAGTGGCAGAGCTAGGAATAGTCCCAGTCCAGTCCAGCGCTCTATCCACTGGGCACACGGCCTTTTGTAAAGTGCTTTGAAATCTACACATGAAATCTCTGTAGAAGAGCGAGGTATTAGTACACTAGATACAAGCATATTGATAGCAAGAGTAGCTCCAGTTATATTAGAGAAGATACAGTTTTAGGATAGAAAACCTGCTGCTTGAGAGCGTGAGCCAATCATTAAGTGACAGGAGTTAGGAAGAAGTTATGGATAAGTTAGTTATCCTCTGAAACAGCTAGTACTGGCCACTGTCAGAGACTGGATTAGCTGGACCACTGGTGTCACCTGGCCCCCTGACTGCTTTGTTCCTACTGAACATGCCCACAGAGAGTCCTGTAGTGTCAGCAACTCCATGCTTCTGGGACTTCCCAGACACACACACACACACACACACACACACACACACACACACACACACACACACACACACACACACACACACACACACACACACACACACACACACACACCCCGGATGAATCTTCATTTTTATTAATAGCAGAAGTAGCTCCTAGAGGCACAACCATGATCAAGGGCACTGCACAAGAGTGAGAGACAGCCCCTGCCCCAAAGAGCTTACAGTCTAAATAGACACGAGTGGGAGGAGAAACTGAGGCACTCACCACAGGTCAGTAGCAAAAGCAGGACTCAGGCAGCATTGTGGACCAGGCAATGCGGATGCTCAGTGTGATCTTACCTAAGGTATTTCCATGGTTCCCATTGCTCTAACACAGGAAGCAGGGAGCGGCTTTATTCCCCATTTTACAGAGAGGGAATTCAGACACATAGAGACTAGGGTAATTAGCCCAGAGGCTGACTGTAGCAGGGTAGAACACTGAAGCCAGATCTCTCACAGCCCAGACGAGCACACAAAACACCGGGCCCAGCCTCCTTCTCCAACGCCACTGAGCCCCATTCTTTCTCCGGGCTCGAGAAGCATTAAGGCCAGCTGTAGCTCCAAAGCATGGGTGCCCGATGGCGCTCGCGCACTTCCCACGCCCCCCTCCGGCGTAATCCCCGCACTGTCTTCGCTCCAGAGAGACGCGCGTTGACGAGGTTCAAGCAAACAATGCCATAAAAGAGACATTTGCTTTAATTCTCTCCGGAAGGGACAATTGAGCGCAGGCTGTTTGCAAGCTGTTGGCAGCTCTTTATCGCATACGCTTGCGCTTTCGCAAAATGGTATCCGGGAGCGGATTGGCAGGGGTCAAAGGTCACGTGCCAGATTCCCATGCGCTGGACAGAAGAACAGACGTGGGAGAAAGAAACTGAAGCCAGAGGCACAAAATTGAGCCCAGAACTAGTTAGGGATCAAAGGAAACGATGAGTCTTGCTCCAGGCCTCTTACCATATTTACAGTGGCAGTACACGAGCACTTGGATATCGAGTTGAGTTTTACAAGAAATACATAGAAATCAGAGGCTGATGGTGATTATTATAGGTATTACAGTAGCATCTAGCATCCCCCCACTGAGATCAAGGCCCCAGTTGGGTGGCATCCACAGACCTTGAGAGAGAGACAGAACATGCCCTGGACAGTTTACAGTCTAAACAAAATGTGGCCCCACACTTAAAGTAGCAATGGCAAGGGGGAATCAGGTCCTCCCAGAAAGGCAGGGAAAGCAGCATGGGGCCCCCTTTCTGCCACCAGGACCAGCCAGGGGGGTCTCATACTTACCCATCATCCAGGGTAGGGGGTTGCTGCCTTCTTCTCTTCTTGCACACAGAGTCCTCTGCTGGGGTGGGCTTGGTGGGGGGCAGAGGTATCTGAGAGCAGAGGGGCTTGGAATTAACACACCACTGAGAAATGGATGCCCAGCTCACCCTATCAGAGCTATTGCTCCAGGTTCTCTGCAGACCCAGGCAGACGTCATAGCACTGGTTGCACTCAGAGCTGTTCCTCCTCTCCAAACACATGTTTCAGGCTCTCTGCAGACGCAGGAGGATGTTGGTGTGTCAATTACACTAGGTTCGTATTTTCCAGCTTTTCTTTGCAACCACAAGGCCTATAAATTTACTGTAAAAAATGAAAACATTCATTCTGATTTAATCATATGACTTCAGAAGCTGGGTTCCTAATATGCTACCTATGCTTTAACCAAGCCCTAAAGGTTATCTTTACCACCAAGGCATCTATAACTGCTCAGATCCGAGTTAGATGACACACGGGTTAAATAACTGGCACTTTTTACCAGTGCTGAAATCACACACACAAAATAAGAACAATAATCACAGTGTGCACACTTGCTCTGGGCTCAGAGCCATCTCATCCTTTAGCAGACTGGGTTTTATCCAAGTTTTCCCTTGGATTTCAAGGACAGAGATTTCACTGAAGAGCAGCAGATTTAAAACAACTAATCAAAACCTTCCTGCTTCATGAGTGCGACTTACTGCACTGAAATTCTGAACACCATAGCTTATGGAGGGATTGTAGTTAAATTGCCTTCCTTTGGGTTCAAGAAGTGATTAAATAGGATGATCTTGTGCTGAAGAATCTAGCTTGGCACTCAGGAGATCTAGGTTCAAATGTTATCTCTACTTCAAACTGTGGGTGTGGCTACACTGCAAAGAAAAATCCCATGGTGCTAAGTCTCAGAGTCTAGGTCAATTGACTTGGATTTGTGAGGCTAGGGCTGTGGGGCAGAAAATATCAGTATAGAGAGACATTCCTGCCCCAGCTTTGAAACCCCATAAGGGGGAAAGCTCCAAAGCCCAGGTTCCATCTTGAGCAGGAATGTCTACACTGCTATTTTTAGCCCCTCAACCCGATGAGCCTGGGTCAATTGATCCAGTTTTTTGCAGTGTAGACACACTCACAGGGAGTTTGTAGTAGAGATGACATTTGAACCCAGATCTCCTGAGTTCCAAGCTAGATTCATTTCTGTACATATACCCTGTGTGACCTTGGCAAGTCCTTGTCCAGTTCTGGTGTCCTCACTTCAGAAAGAACGTCAACAAATTGGAAAGGGCTCAGAAAAGTGCTACCAGAATTATTTGAGGCCTGGAACCTCAAGAATTTCTCCAGGTCACTAGCCATAAGGTCGGGGGGTTATTTCACAAAAGTTTGGCAGGCTCTTCTAGGATTTGGAAAATTCAGATGCTTCCCCGGGTCCATCAAAACTGGGAATCTCTAGAGATAAGCTGATTTTGGTGAGATTCCAGGGACATGGAGTTGTAATTATCCTGGAAATACCTTTCCTTGTAGTTTTGGCTGAAAACACAAAACATAGGGTTATTATAACACAGCCTGGGTTCATGTCCTGGCTGGAGTGAGCAGCACTGGAGACCTTTAGCAATTCAGCCTTCAACTGCAATAATGAAACACACTAAAAAATCACCAGAACCATTGGGAAGAGTGAGTGAATGCAGCAGATAAACCAAAAACCAGATAGAGGCCCAGACCAATGCCCCAGATTTATACGATCCCAACTTTCAGATCCGCATCTACGCTTTGCAACTGGACCTGTCTCAGTCATTGACTGAAAAAAAATGCTGGATTAGATCCTGTCTGAATTCTGGGCAAATTTGGATTCAGATCCAGGGCACATCTCCACTGAAGCAAGAATAGATCAAAGGAAGAATACAGCCCCAGCTTAGATCTCAGTAGTAAAGATAATTCATAAAGAGGTGCAACCACCAGAAACCAAATGCATTTAGAAATACAGACATTTTATATAATGATTAGGGGATTAGAGTAGAGGAATGGGGCAGTCAGGACTCCTGGATTTTTTTCTTCTGACTTGCAAGCTGCAGCTTCACCAGTCTATGCCTCAGTTTCCTCATCTGTCAAACTGAGATAATAGTACTGAAATTCTAGGTGCTTTGGGATCTTCAGATATAAGCAGCTGCAGAAACATGAAGTGTTTTTATTTTGTGGCCTATGGCCAGGGCCGCCCAGAAGATTCAGGGGGCCTGGGGCAAAGCAATTTCGGGGGCCCCTTCCATAAGAAAAAGTTGCAATACTATAGACTACTATATTCTCGTGGGGCCCCTACAGGGCCTGGGGCAAATTGTCCCACTTGCCTGCCCTACCCCCCTGGGCAGCCCTGCCTGTGGCTCCTGAACTAATTAGCCAGTTTGGCTACAAACCATCCTTAGCAGGGTAATTTGCCTTCTTTTATTGGATCATCCTTCTTCATTCTATAACCATTTACTCCTGCTGAAAAAAATCCCTCATGCTTAGCTCACTTGGATAGTGCAATGCCCATCAGTCCTTGAGAGTGAAAATAAATGAATTAAAAACTGACTAACTAATAGGTCTTAAAAAGTAATTGTAACCAGGGAATCATCATTCAGCAGGCGTGTTTCCAGTTGGGTCTTGCAGGGGGTCAGTTCTTGGCTCTACGATATTTAACATTTTTATCAAGGAGCTTGAAGAAAGCAAAATCATCACTGATAAAGTTTGCAGATGACAAAAATTGGTAGAGGGGTAAATAATGAAGAGGGCAGATCACTGATTCAGAGTAACCTGGGTGGCTTGGTAAACTGGATGCAAGCAAAGAATATGCATTTTAATCCAGCTAAATGTAGAAGTATACAGCAGGGAACAAAGAACGTAGGCCACACTTACAAGATGGGGGAGTCTATCCTGGGAAGCAAGAATGAAAAAGATTTGGGGGTCGTGATGGCTAATCAGCTGAACATGAGCTCCCAGGGCAACACTGTGGCCCAAAAAGCTAATGTGATTTTGGGATGCGTAAACAGGAAATCTCCAGTAGGAGCAGAGAGGTCATTTTACCTCTGTATTTGGCTCTGGTGTAACTGCTGGTGGAATCCTGTGTTCAGTTTTGCTGTCCACAGTTCCAGAAGAATGTTGCTCAATGCAGAAGGCTCAGAGAAGAGCAGTGAGAATGATTGAAGGGTTAGAAAACATGTCATATAGTGAGAGATTCAAGGAGCTGAGTCTCTTGAGCTTAATAAATAAAAGGTTAAAGGATGACTGGGTTAAAGTCCTACACGGGGAACAAATATTTAAAAATGGGCTCTTCGGCTTAGCAATGAAAAGTCTAACATAATCTGTGGCTGGAAGTTACAGCTAAACAAATTCAGAGTGGAAATAAGGGGGAAAATTTTGACAGAGGGTAATTAGCCATTGCAACAATTTATCAAGGGTCATGGTGGATTCTCCATCACTGACAATTTTTATAGATTGGAAGTTTTTTTCTGAAAGATCTGCTCCAAGAATTCTTTTGGAGGAGTTCTCTGGCCGGTGTTAGACAGCAGCTCAGACTAGATGATCACGGTGATTCCTTCTGGCCTTGGAATCTCACTTTCTGTCTTTTATTTTTTGTTATCCTCTTGTCTTTAATGGGCCTTCAATAACAGCAGTGGCTACAGCTGCTGGAAATGTTTGGAACAAAGGTTTTTTCATTGAGAAATGGCCTTTTTTAAGAGTGAGACAAAGTGGATGAGATAATCTCTTTTACTGGACCCACTTCTGTTGGTGAGAGAGAAGTTTTTGAGCTACACAGCCCTTGTCTACCTCACCAACAGAAGTTGTCCCAATAAAAGAGATTACCTCACGCACCTTGTCTCACTCATATCCTGGGACCATCACCTTATATTTTTCTAAAAGGTGATATTTTCACACAAAAATTGTTCCTGTTGAATTTTTGTTTTTTTCTCTTGAAAATTGGCCTTTGGGATCTTTTTTCAAAAATGTTATCAAAATTTTTCACTGAATGAAAAATGGGGTTTTCGTTCATTGATATTTTCCCCCAACATTTCAGTAAGGTTTTTGATTTAAAAATTTGTTTTACATGTCTACACTGAACACTTCAAAATGAAAGCAACCGCACCATTTTTGCAAAACTAGGTTTTCATTTTCCAGCCAGTTCTAGTGGGACCCCAATTCTGAACTGTAGAGTAGCAATCTGAGTGTAGAACCCAGCCCCACAGCTAGGCAAAATCTATGTGTGTGTGTGCGCATGCGGGAAAGGCTGCTTTATAGCATCCAGACTTCACTCTGAGGACTGTGGCATGACGGATGCGTGCCTCGCATGTCTCCCTCTTGTATACTGATGTGAACCAGGGCGCCTCTGCTTGAACTGCTACTGTCTGTTCAGGAAATACGGATGGGGCTCCATAGCGTCTCAGAGCAGCGCTCCACGGCAGAATGCATGCTGCCCAGGGGAAGTGCACCAAACGTTAACGACGGGCCTGGGAAACGATGTTTGGAGTTAGATCAGAACCCAAAGCACCAGTGGGTTTGAAGCAGGCTCTGATCCATCTGATAGCGATGGGCGTGAGCCACTGAGCTTGGTTCTGGATCCTCCCAGGGTGCTAGTATATTAAAATGCAGCATGGTTCAGTGGGTAGGTGTAGGCGCTCAGGAGAGGTAAATTCTGATCCCAGCTCTATCCCATTTCCCCACTCTGTGCTCCAATTTCCAATCCTACTCTTACCTATTTAGAGCATATGCTCTTTGGGGGCAGGACCACTCTTCTATTATGTGCTTGTACAATGCCTAACACAATGGGGTCACCCCAGTTTTGGTTGAGGTCTATAGACGCCCAGGCACTCCACTGGTCCCCCTCTGATCCACAGGGGATATGAGAGTGTAACAGCCAGGGCCTGCAGAGCTTTAGCTCGGGCTGCAGCAGCTCATGCATTTAGCCATGGATGTCCATGGGTGAGTCCCTGGAGTGCCAGCCAAGAGGCATGTTAACAATAGCACGTAGCTTAGCTTTGCCTTGAGCAGAAACTTGGTCAAGAGTCTCTAAACTGGTCAATTAAATCAGTGGGCTAATTTCCAGAAATGCTGAGTGGGAGCTTCTGGGGGCTCTGACCTTCTGAAAGTCCAGCCACTTATGCAGGTGCCTAACAGGAAACAAGTAGCCTAACCTTATGCAGCCATTTCTACATCTCCAATTCATAGCTGAAGGCCAGAAGGGGCCTTTCAGTCACCTCTTGTGAGCTACCATATGGTGACAGCCCTAGGATTTCTCCCGCTTCCCCCTGCATTGAAGATTGGGGAACTATCCCAGCAGCTGGCACAGCAAAGGTGGGATTTGAACTCTGACTCTTCAACAGCCTCACCCGGGCACTCAGTGCTGCCCCACAGGGCTGCAGCTCAAGAGCAAAGATTTAAGGCTGGCCTCCTCAAAGTCCCCATTGGGACTCCTAAGACACTGCCACGCTTTCAGAAAGCCGGGGGTCTGGGGCTGCATTTCCCAGGGGGGCTTCCTGCCGGGAAGGGTGAGTACAGCTCCCACAGTTCACCTGTGCAGCTACCACCAGCGCTCACCTGTGCAGAAACCAGCACTCATCTGGGCTTTGCCTGTGCGACCACCATCGGTGCTCAGCTGTGTTGCCTCTGTGCCTGCCTTGTTCTCACCTGCCCTGCATCCTGGTTTTCATCTGGGCACCCATAAGCACTTTATCAGACACTTCATCCTTTTCCAGTCAGTTCATAGATCAGAGGCTATTACTCATATGAGTGAAACAGAAATAACATGCTTGGCTCCAAGCCACCCAGATCCAAGAGCTTACAATGTATGCACTGGGAGGCACTGGTTTTATTCTCCTGCAAAGACCCCTGACCAACTCCCCACCTCCCCTCCCCAATGGCCCAATTCCACCATCACATCAAGATCTCCTTTCTTTTCCTTCTGCACATCCCACATACCCCCTTTCCCCTGAGGCCTCCCTGCCCCCACCCCACTTTCAAACCTCACTTGTCTCTAATGCACAGGGCTGTAATCCCCCCGGGAGAAAGCTCCCCACCACCAACAAACACTAGCAAGGCTCTGGGTTCCCATCCCAGCTTGGTTCCCCATTTCTGCATGGACCCAATGTGGCCTGAGCCCCCCACCCCCCTGCAGCATCTTGAGTGGCACTCAGCAAAGGAGCATCCGGTGGTCCAGGTGCCATTATCTCTGGGATAACGATGCTAGCAGCATGATCAGCAGCATTGTTGGCCCGGGGCGGGGGAGGAGGAGGAGGAGGAGAGATTTTTATACCTCCAGGGTCAGATGCTGCACAGCAATTATACTGTGGAGCCTGCGCTGGGGGAGGGAGGGGCATCTGGAACGCAGCGCTGCCTCGAAACAGGTATCAGGCAGGCCATCCATCATAGGGCGGGTGGCAGATGCTTAAAAAATAACAGGGGAAGGGGGAGGCAGGGTGTCCAGATCACATGATCTTTCTGGGCCAACAGGAGGGGGGTAGGTAGGGGGGAGAGCTGATAGGCTGCTGGCTAAGTGGTACTGGGAGGATGCTGGGATGACCTGGAGGTGACCTTGTTCTCTTCCCCCCCCCAACTACATGCACAGCTGCAGGGCATTCTTCCCAGCTGCCTGTCTTTTCCCTTCCACCACTCACTCCATCAGCCTGCTCTGTTCTATTCCACTCCGCATAGGCTCCTCTCCTGAGCTCATCTCCGGAACAGCTTAGCTAGATCCTCATTTCACACACTGAGGAGGCCTCCACGCAGGCCAAAGGGGGGAGCAGGGTATGGTCAGGGCCCTGATTCTGGTCAGTGGGCCCACTCCCTGCCGGGCGGCTCCCCTGGGGCGGATCCATATTCAGTGGTGCCAGACGCTGCTGCCACCAGCAGTTTCTGCTGGGTGGCATATAGAGGAGGGGAGGAATACGAGAAGTCTATCTCTGTCCATCCCCATACACCCCCTTTCTCTCTCCGTACACCCCCACCTATCAGTCTGTCCATCCACTCCCAGACACAACTAGCTAGCCAAGTTTTTAATCCCATTCGTGTCCCCATCCAGTCACAGGGTTTATACATCTGTCACGAGGGTGGCGGAGTCAGGGCCCTGCACCACCCACTTTCTGAGGTTCACTTTGACTCTCAGCCAGCCAGTAAAACAGAAGGTTTATTAGACGACAGGAACACAGTCCAAAACAGAGCTTGAAGGTACAGAAAACAGGACCCCTCAGTTAGGTCCATCTTGGGGGTTAGGAAGCCCAGATCCCAGTTCTGAGCCTCACTCTGTTTCCCCAGATAGCTCCAAACTGAAACTCCCTCCAGCCTCTCCTCTGGCCTTTGTCCCTTTCCCAGGCATTAGGAGGCCACCTGATCTCTTTGTTCTCCAACACCTTCGGTTGGCACCTTGCAGGGGCCCCCATGAGAATACAGTATTCGATAGTATTGCAACTTTTTTTTTTGGAAGGGGCCCCCGAAATTGATTTGCCCCAGGCCCCCTGAATCCTCTGGGAGGCCCTGATTGTTTGTCTGGATCACCACTCAGTGGGTCTGAGGTAACCAGCCTCCTTATACCCTGGAATCAAGACCCAGATTTCAGGGGAGAGGCGGTTAAGGTAGATATTGCGGTTTCTAAACAATTCAAGTGCTCCCTCGGTTCTGTTTCAAGGACAGCACCTTGTAGAGATGGCATAGAAACTGCAGGTCCAATTCACTGTGGCTCTGTCTCTGTATCTAATCCCTAGGAGCAGTCTGTTCACCTTTGGATAGAGGAGGAGGCAGGGGTGAAAGTAAGCTGGTACGAGCCAGTACGGCGTACCGGCAAGAGCCAGTACGCCGTGCCGGACTGCACCGGCTTTCGCTGAGGGGATTTAAAGGGCTCTGGGCTCCCCGCTGCAGCTGGCAGTCAGCCCAGAGCCCTTTAAACCCCCGCCACAGCTGAGATTTAAAGGGCTCAGACCTCCCTGCTGCTGCAGGCAGCCCAGAGCCCTTTGAATCCCAGCCGCGGCTCCAGTGGCCAGACTGGAGCCAGGATTTAAAGGACTTGGAACACCCCTTAGCGGCAGGAGCTCTTGGCCCTTTAAATACCCGCCCCTGCCCCACAAAGCTCAGGGTTCCCCGTGGCAGCCGGAACCCCGGGCCCTTTAATTTGCCCCTGAGCTCTGGTGGCCTCCTAGCTACCTCTGCAACTGGGAGACCCTGGTTGATTTAAAGGCCCTGGGTCTCCCAGCCACAACTGGTGCCCCAGGGCCTTTAAATCTTGAGGCCACACCCCTTCTGGATGAGGCCACGCCCCCCTCAGGACTTCAGCAATACCGGTAAGTCCTGTAAGTTACTTTCATCCCTGGGAGGAGGGGTGTCTGAAGGCAGATTCATAATTCTTCATCATTCTTTCTCCCAAACCAGCATGCTGAGCTGCTGCAAGCAGGTATGCTCCACCCCAGAAGTAGCTGCAGCAATGAGTGAACTGGATCTAGTTCAGAGACTGTTAAGTGCCTGGATAGGAAAGGTGTAGGGTGACCAGACAGCAAATGTGAAAAATCAGGACAGGGGTGGGGGGTAATAGGAGCCTGTGTAAGAAAAAGACCCAAAAATCAGGACTGTCCCTATAAAATAAGGACATCTGGTCACCCTAGAAAGGTGCAATATCATATGTAGTAAGTTGTCTCCCATTTAGCGTATCATCCCTCAAGGGTATATTGGTTACTAACTGACTTCACCACCTGTACAACTGTAATTCACAAAAATGTTGTTACTGTCCTCGGATGAGTAACTATATTTTATTTTTGTGACAGGTTTGGGGGGGTTTCTGTGATGGTGTTTGTCACTTTGACCTAGAGTTGGCTGAATTTTTTTTCAAACTTTGATGACGCCATTCAGCTCAAACCCATATCTTGGTGCAAACACTAAAATACATTTCCATTATTTTTTTCTCTGTGTTTTGACCCGCTTCGAAGCTGGCTTCAATTTCTTGAGCTCTGAAAAATGTCATGGAGAGTTCCAAATATTTTAAAACGTTCACAAAATCTGTGACTCTTTTTGCCCCACCAACTCTACTTTTATCCAGAGGTCCACAAAAGTCTAATTAGGGCAAAACATTCAAGAGTAGCTTGCTGATTTTGGAAGGTGAGGGGGGGTTAGCTGCTGGGGACAAGTTGGGGCTGATTTTCACAAGCTCAGGGCACCCCACAATTCCAAAACTGGAAGGAAGCATCTTTAAAAGCAATAAAAAGAAATACGTTTTTTTCACACCATGAAGTTATTCCGTGAATTCATCACCATAAGTTAAGTATCAGGAGGCAGCCATGTTAGTCTGTATCCACAGAAACAACGAGGAGTCCGGTGGCACCTTAAAGACTAACAGATTTATTTGGGCATAAGCTTTTGGGGGTAAAAAACCCAACTTCTTCAGATTATCAGCATAGGTTATCAGTAAGAGCAAGAGCTTAGCAGGATTCAAAAAAAAAAAAAAAAAGACTGGACCTTTATATGGAGATTGAAAATATCCAGAATTACAATAATAAGGATTGGTTTTTAGGTATAAATTCATTTGAGCAGGGCAACATTTTGGGTTGAATCATTTATTAGCCAAAAAAATGCAGTTTCAGGGTGTTGGTGTCACTAGGTAGAAATCTCCTTGCTTAAGGCCTATGTTAAGGCCTATGTGAACCAAAGTACCTCCATGTTAGAAGCCTTTTTGTTAGCCTTACTAAACTTATGTAACCTTTTGTACTAAAATGCTGACTGTAACTTCTGTACTAATGAATGCTGACTGTAACCACCTGTGTTATAAGCTAACTGCTAAAACAATAGGGCTGTAGTTAGCAAGGCCGGTTACTACTAGACACTGCTCATACTAGATAAGATAAATAAAAAGCAGATGTGATGGCCAAGGCCACGTGCATAAGAAAGTAGCCCACACAATGAACAGCATAGAAAAAAGGATACAAGAGGGGGGGTATAAATATTAGTGCCCCGTCTGTGTGCGCTGTGCAGGATTTGAGATTGTTTCTCCCTTGCACCTTATTTGAGCTCAAATAAACGCGGGTGTTTGCTTCTCCACCCTGGTGCGTTCATTGGCGCTAAGCACTCTGGGCAACGAACCGCTGTTGCTTGCCTCTGGCACTTCTGTGTCGGCAACAAGGGTAACCGAAACTATTCACAAATGTGGGTCAAATGGGACAAATAGTTTTTTGACTGAATAAAAAATCAAAATGGTTCATTTCTAGATTTTCAAAACAAAAGATTGTCATTTTGTTTCAAAATGTAGCTAGTTTTGTTTAAAACAAACTTTTCAAAAAGGTTAACACAGCCCAAGATATAACAAAACAAAACAGAAAAAATTAATTTTGGGTCACACAAAACATTTCATTTGACCTGTGATGGGCTGTCCACCCCACACAAGACCTAGAGGTGAAGCCAGGGAGTAGGGTGACCAAATGTCCCTATTTTATAGGGACAGTCCTGATTTTTGGGTCTTTTTCTTATATAGGCTCCTATTATCCCCCACCCCCTGCCTTGATTTTTCAGATTTGCTGTCTGGTCACCCTACCAGGAAGTTAAGTGAAAGCAGGCTTAGCTGGGCAGGAACTGGCAGGGCCTATAAAGCCAGGTAGCTGCAACAGAAGGGGGCTGCTGCTGGGAAAAAGCAGTCACTTCCTGGGAATAGCGTGGAGTGTTTGAAGGCTGCAGAGATGTGCTGGGAGGATGGTTTGGAACTGGTACCCCTGGAGAAAGGAAGGGAACCCGGATGGTAGGAAGGAGCAGTCAGGGTGAAGAGAGTAAAGCTGGGTTGAGGGTCCCTGGACTGGAAGCAGGAGTAGACGGCAGGCCTGGGTTCCCCTACGTCAGGATAGGGCAGTGAATGGGAAGACTGCCTGGGTCACTGTGGGAGTGACAGAGACGTGAAGGACTCTACCCTGGAAGGGAGACACTGAGCCACCTAGCTGGAGCACTGAGTCACGAAAAGGACACTGCAGTTCCTGGAGAGAGAGGGGCTGCAGACCAGCAAGAGAGTGGGAGTGACGGTGTGCAAACTGCGGATGGGAGGCATCTGCCTCGAGAGCTAATCCCCAGAGTGACTAGGAGGAGGCGCCAGAGCAGCAGCGGGTGTTGCACCCCATGACACAATCCAAAACATTATTTTTTGGTTTGTGTTTTGGCTAGTAAAACTGAAAAATGTCAGTTTCAGTTTAACCCAAAATGTGGGGTTTTTTTCCCCAGATTCTTTCATTCAGCCACTGAACCGGAAACATCAGTTCTTCGCTCTGCTCTAAAATTAGGCAAAATTTCAAAACAAAACATTTTGACCCACAAAAGGAAACTATTCATTTTGAATATGCCAAAGACGGGATGTTTCAACCATTTCAAACGTTTGCCAAATCAGGAGATTCAGCAAAACTGATCCTTTTTCGCGAACGAGGGGCAGGTCAATTGTCATAAACAGATAAGAAAAGTTAATAGCACAGAAGTACTTTATATCTCTTTGACTGTAAAGGATTAACAAGTTCAGTAAGCCTGGCTGTCACCTGACCAGAGGACCAATCAGAGGACAGGATACTTTCAAATCTTGAAGGAGGGAAGTTTGTGTGTGTGCTGTTAGTTTTGGTTGTTGTTCACTCTGGGGGCTCAGAGGGACCAGACGTGCAACCAGGATTCTCTCCAATCTCCCTGATACCGGTTCTTATAGATTCAGAATAATGAGTACTAGATAGATAAAGCGAGTTAGGCTTATGTTTGTTTTCTTTATTTGCAAATGTGTATTTGGTTGGAAGGAGTTCAAATTGGTATTTTGCTGAAAAGATTTTAATTTGTACTTGTATACTTAGGCTGGGAGGGTGTTTCCAGTTTCTATAGCTGAAAGACCCTGTACCTATTCCATTTTTTTAAATTTACAAAGATAATTTTTACTGTTTTTTTCTTTCTTTAATTAAAAGCTTTTCTTGTTTAAGAACCTGATTGTTTTTTTATTCTGGTGTGAGACCCCAGGGGATGGGGTCTGGATTCACCAGGGAATTGGTGGGGAGAAAGGAGGGAAGGGGGAGAGAGAGGTTAATTTTCTCTCTGTGTCAGGATTACTTTCTCTCTCAGGAAGAGTCTGGGAGGGGGAAAGAGAAGGAGGGAGGAAGGTGAATTGTCCTGTTTTGTGATTCAAGGAGTTTGAATCACACAGTGATCTTCCAGGGTAACCCAGGGAGGGGAAGCCTGGGAGAGGCAACGGTGAGGGAAAGGGTTTACTTTCCTTGTGTTGAGATCCAGAGGATCTGGGTCTTGGGGGTCCCCGGGCAAGGTTTTGTGGGGACCAGAGTGTACCAGGCACTGAAATTCCTGGTTGGTGGCAGTGCTACAGGTTCTAAGCTGGTAATTGAGCATAGAGGAATTCATGCTGGTACCCCATCTTTTGGACGCTAAGGTTCAGAGTGGGGAATTGTACCATGACATCAATAAATCATCCTCCAGGTAGGAACAGCAGGGGTAAACAACCTAAGTCATTTCAAGATCAGTGGCAAGGCATGATATTTTGAGTAAGGAATGCAATTCTCCCCTTCCATGCACGGTGTGACATTGCACATACGGAGCATGCAAGGTCATGCTGTGCGGAGACCACCATTGTGTGGAACAAAATGGCACCTTCCATGCAGCATGACCTCACACATAAGGTGCGTGCGTACAAAGTGATGCTGTGCAAAGGACACCATTCTACAAAATGGCATCCTCCCTGTGCATTCAGGGGCAAGATGAAATTGTCCCATGGGCATAGCTGGTCAGGACGTCATAGTCAAGCCTTTCAGGGGTTGTAGAGGTGTGGACTCACCCCTGCAGTGCCTCCTGCTGGTAACTTCTGGGAATTAGCTCATTCCAGCTCCGGAGCGCCCTCTGCAGGCCAGTGATCCACCTGTTCTCTGACCCCTGTGTCCCTCCCTGGACCCTGGTGCCCCTTTAACTGGGGTGCTGGTCCCTGGCAGTACCCCACCAGTTCTGGGTCTCCCCCTCCCAGGGGAACCTCCACCCACTATCCCCACTTCGCCTCATTCTTGGCTACAGCCAGTCATCACTTAGGCCTTGTTCACTGGGGCAGACTGCAGTGTATCAGCTACTCATCACAGGCAAAGGTGTTTGGACCTGCTGCCTCTGTCTACCCGTATGGGCTGCCCCTTTGCAATCCCAGTATCCAGTTGGCCTTACCCTAGGCCTGCAACCTGGGGGCGGGGGCATTTCCAGGCCGAAGCTCCCCAGCTCCTCTTGCCTTCCCCCAGCCCTGCTCCACCTTAGGTACCCAGGTACGCTCCCTAGCAGCCAGGCCCTTCTCCCTCTAAAGGCAGAGAGTGAGACTGCTTCAGCCCAGGAGTCCCTTTATAGGGCCAGCTAAGTCTGTTTGTGGCTGTTTCCCCACTCAGCCTGAGCTGTTCTCCCAGCCTGCCAGCCCTCTCCCAGGGCTGGTTCCAACCCTGCCAGGGCTGAAGCAGGTCATCACCCTGCTACAGAGGAATGCAAAGCCACTGTTGAAGATTTAGCCTGAGAAATTTAGGAAGGGGATTGATTATATGACAGGGTGAGGGACTGGACTCAGTGACCCAGGAGCTCCTTTTTAGTCATACGTCCTGTGTTCCTACGGATTTGCATTTTCTGACCAAAAGTTTAATTGGTTCATTCCTGACCAGCTCTGCTCAGCACCCAGCAGCTCCCATCCCAATACAAGAGGCCCCATTTTTAGGGTGCTGAGCTGGTTGAAAACCCAGTCTTGTGTTCCCCTGACTTGGATGGATGCACAGCAGCATCCCTTAAAAACAAGCCCTGGAGGGGTCTAAAGCCTCATACCCCAAAATTGAAGCCCCCAAAGGCAAAGCCTGCTTTGGGCTGCATCCTCCCCAGTGCTTGGCCAGTGATTTTGCTGGGATAGTAAGAAAAATTGGGAACTGGATCTGAAAGGGGGATTTCTCCCTGAGCGTCTCCTTCCTCCAGGGGTCAGAACCTTTGGGATCTTTGAAATCCAGATGTGGCTGGGGATTCGGCAGCTCCAGTCAGCCTCTGGTCAGCAAGTGCGAGAAAGATGGAGAGCAAGGAGCCAGCCTGGGACCCTCCTTCTCTTCTCCTCCCTTCCTTCCCCAACCCTGTCCTCCCGGACACATACATCATCCATATTGGCATGTTTGACAAACGCACAGACACTTTCGCCCACTTTCGCCCAATGGATGGGGTACCAGCCATTAGCAGGGCTGGCTGGGGTTGTTGATGAGGTTAGCGTGTCAATAAGTGCAGTGTCCCCTGAATGCCACCTTGCAATGCAGCAGCCAGCCCGGTGACAACGTAATTACTCTGGGATGCCAGCTTGCAAAATTTCGGAGGCTTTTCCACCACCCATCTGGCTGAGTGAGCCCAGAACAGGGGTCCATTCTGATTTGGGGCTCGATTAACAAAAAACTAAAGAAGGGTAACGTCATTAATGTCAATCAACATGGGCATTTAATTTATTTATGGACAATAGTCCCTGGCAGACTACTTGATATCTTTTTTTTAATGAGATTACAAGTTTGATTGACAAAGGTAATAGAGTTGGTATCATTTACTTAGACCTCTATAAGGGTTTGACTTGGTGCTGATTAAAAAACTAGAATGACATAAAATTAACATGGCACACAGTAAATGGATTAAAAACTGGCTAACTGATAGGTCTCCAGACGTAACTGTAAATGAGGAATCATCATCGAGTGGGTCTGTTTCCAGAGGGATTCTGGCGGGGTTGGTTCTTGGCCGTGCACTATTTAATATGTTTATGGAAGAAAATGTCAAATCATCACTGATAAAGTTTAAGGAGGATACAAAATTTGGAGAAGTGCTAAATAATGAAGACAGCTCACTGATACAGAGTGATCTAGATCACTTGGTAAACTGGTCACAAGAGAAAAATATGTGTTTTAATACAGCTAAATATAAATGTGTACATCTGGGAACAAAGAACCATTGACTCTAAAGAACGTAGGCCATACTTACAGAATGGGAGACTCTATCCTGGGAAGCAGTGACTCCAAAAGAGATTTGGGGCTCACGGTGGATATCAGCTCAACATGAGGTCCCAGTGCAACGCTGTGGCCAAAAGACTGATAGCAATCCTGGGATACATAAAGAGGGGAATCTTGATTAAGACTAGACCAAATACACCTCTGTATTTGTCACTGGTGCAACTGCTGCTGGAATATTGTGTCCAGTTCTGGTGCCCACAATTCAAGAAGGATGTTGGCAAATTGGAGAGGGTTCAGTGAAGAGCCACAAGAATGATTAATGGATTAGAAAACATGCCTTATAGTGACAGACTCAGAGCTCAATCTGTGTAGCTTAATAAAGAGATGGTTAAGGGGTGACTTGATTACAGTCTATAAGTACCTACATGAGGAACAAATATTTAATAACAGGCTCTTCAGCCTAGCAGAGAAGTGGAAGCTGAACAAATTCAGACTGGAAATAAATTTTTAACGATGAGAGTAATTAACCACTGGAACAACTTACCAACGGTCATGGTGGATTCTCCATCACTGACAAGATTCAATGTTTTTCTGAAAGATCTGCTCTAGGAATTCTTTTGGGGCAGGTCTATGGCCTGTGTCATACAGGAGGTCAGACTAGGTGATCACAATGGTCCCTTGTGACCTTGGAATCTATGAATGAGACCTCCATTTGGGACTGCAGATATTTTAAACAGTCACTAGAGGTTGATTAGCCTGTTTACCAGCAGTCCACTTGCAGTCATGCTGCCGGGGGTTGGGGGGTCTTGCATAGTCACCAACTCTTTAGCTAAAGATGGAAGTAACATGTTTTTAAGGACTTCTTAAACTTAACCCAAATCTCCTGGGTTCCAGCCCAGTGCCTTAACCACAAACCTGTCCTTCTTCCCTAACTAGCAAAGCTCCATTCCATGAGCACAAGGCATCTGCGTTAGCTTGGGCAGCAACAAAGCTACTTGCTGAATTAAGCAGAAATGACAGTGAAATATTCAAATGTGTCAGCCCCCCAATAGTCAGAGGTGATGCGTTGGGGGTGGGGAGCTTACGGGGTCATGTGCCCTCCCCCCCCCAGATTTGCTGCTTGTCTTGTACTAATCATGCTCTCCTGTACTGAGCATGCTCAATAACACTGCTGAAGCTGGCTGCCCTCTCTCTGCCCTCTGCCCCTACTATCAGCAGGCATGGGTCGTCTCTGCCCACAATACAACCTGCTCCCCCCAGAATGCCCATCCCAGCTGCACTGCTGTGGGATTTAGAATCAATGGGTCCCCGTGACCCATTACCATTTCAGGGATGACCTTGACTTTGACAAGGTGACTCACAGGACCTCAAATGGTCCCAGAACAATTTCAACAGCTTCCCACATCACAGTGATGGAGATGTTTGAGGGAGCAGGATGGGTGTCCTGACAATATCAGTGCAGTCCCACTGACATCAGGACATATGGTATTTGACACCTGCGTGCCTCGTACTATGCTCTGTTCTAACAACCCCACAGAGCTTCTTCTAAAGCTAGATTCAGAGATTCTAAGGCCTGAAGGTACCACTGTGGTCACCTAGCCTGACCTCATGCATCACATAGGCCATAGAACTTCCCTGAATTAATTCCTGTTTGAACTAAAGCAGATCATAGAATCAGAGAATATCAGGGTTGGAAGGGACCTCAGGTCATCATCTAGTCCAACCCCCTGCTCAAAGCAGGACCAACCCCAACTAAATCATCCCAGCCAGGATTTCGTCAAGCCAAGCCTTAAAAACCTCTAAGGAAGGAGATTCCACCACCTCCCTAGGGAACACATTGCAGTACTTCACCACTCTCCTAGTGAAAAGTTTTTCCTAATATCCAACCTAAACCTCCGACACTGCAACTTGAGACCATTACTCCTTGTTCTGTCATTTGGTACCACTGAGAACAGTCTAGATCCATCCTCTTTGGAACCCCCTTTCAGGTAGTTGAAAGCAGCTATCAAATCCCCCTTCATTCTTCTCTTCTGCAGACTAAACAATCCCAGTTCCCTCAGCCTCTCCTCATAAGTCATGTGCTCCAGCCCCCTAATCACTTTTGTTGCCCTCTGCTGGACTCTTTCCAATTTTTCCACATCCTTCTTGTAGTGTGGGGCCCAAAACTGGACACAGTACTCCAGATGAGGCCTCACCACTGCTGAATAGAGGGGAATTACCACGTCCCTTGATCTGCCGGCAATGCTCCTACTTATACAGCCCAAAATGCCGCTAGCCTTCTTGGCAACAGGGGCACACTGTTGACTCATATCCAGCTTCTCATCCACTGTAACCCCTAGCTCCTTTTCTGCAGAACTGCTGCCTAACCACTTAGTCCCTAATCTGTAGCAGTGCATGGGATTTTTCCGTCCTAAGTGCAGGACTCTGCAGTTGTCCTTGTTGAACCTCATCAGGTTTCTTTTGGCCCAATCCTCCAATTTGTCTATGTCCCTCTGAATCCTATCCCTACCCTCCAGCATATCTACCACTCCTCCCAGTTTAGTGTCATCTGCAAACTTGCTGAGGGTGCAGTCCACGCCATCCTCCAGATCATTAACGAAGATATTGAACAAAACCGACCCTTGGGGCACTCCCAACTAGAGATTGAGCCATTGATCACTACCTGTTGAGCCCGATGATCTAGTTAGCTTTCTATCCACCTTATAGTCCATTCATCCAGCCCATACTTCTTTAATTTGCTGGCAAGAATACTGCGGGAGACTGTATCAAAAGCTTTGCTAAAGTCAAGGAATAACATGTCCACTGCTTTCCCGTCATCCACAGAACCAGTTATCTCTTCATAGAAGGCAATTAGGTTAGTCAGGCATGACTTGCCCTTGGTGAATCCATGCTGACTGTTCCTGATCACTTTCCTCTCCTGTAAGTGCATCAGAATTGATTCCTTGAGGACCTGCTCCATGATTTTTCCAGGGACTGAGGTGAGGCTGACTGGCTTGTAGTTCCCCGGATCCTCTTTCTTCCCTTTTAAAAAGATGAGCACTACATTAGCCTTTTTCCAGTCGTCCGGGACCTCCCCCAATTGCCATGAGTTTTCAAAGATAATCTAGACCCCCTTCCCTGTGTAACCCACTGGTGAACGTGTGTGAGACACAGCCCCCTGTTTGCCTATGCTCCAGGAGATGTGAGTCTGTTATTGCTTTTAGCTAGTGAGCCCAGCTATTTTGCTCCAGCTGGAGGGGCTCATGCATTTTGCTCTGGAGGCCCCGGGTTCCAGATTCTCTTTCAGCCAAAATGTGCTATTCCTGATACAACGCCTCTGTGATGCTGGGAAACCAGGTGCCAGCTCATGCCAAGGTCCCCAGGGCTCAGTGGAACACTGACAAATACACAGCTGGAATCAGTCTGGCTCACCTGTGCGTCGCTATTGTCATAACAGGTATTAGAATGATAAAAATATGCTTAGTGTTTAGACTGTATTGAATGCTTGTGAGTTGCTGCCTGCATTAATCTCACTTATAGCATCTGTAGCCCATATTGTAAGGTAATATTTAAGGGTTTGCATTATAAGCCTCTGTGACTGTGTAAATCACCAGCCAGGAGAGAGACATTCATTAGTGTGAAGTGCTGATCTCCAACAGAAGGTGTCATGTCCTGGCCAACAAGGAAGGCCCATCGACACCAGACAAACTATTGAGGAAGATTAAAGAGGACAAAAGACCACCCTGAAAGATGAGTCATGCAAGTGAATTCCTCCCATCCTCTGAGTTTGCAGCTCAAAGCGCAAGAGGGGAAGGGGAAAAAAAGCCCTAACAAGAAAAAAGCTTTGGATCTTCATGCTGCTTGAATTCTGGGAGGTGAAATTTCCAGACATAAGCAAGGGATCCCCAGTGCTTAGTCGGGGTATCCCTAAAGGACATATAGAGCTTTTTATAAAATGCTAATGGTAGATGCTTCTATTAACTTTTCAACCTGAAAATTGAAACTCATATGTTTACCTGCTTTAACCTTGTAAATAACTCTCTTGTTTCCTTCTCCTATTTAATACATCTTTAGATAGTTGATTATAGGACTGGCTACAACCGTCTTTTGCGTGAGGTCTAAAGTCCAACTGACCTGAGGTAAGTGACTGGTTCTTTGGGCCTGGGAGTAACCTGAATATTGCTCTGATACTTGGTGTAAGGGACCATCTGTCACAAAGGCCGTCTTGCCTGGGTGGCAAGATAGACAGGAGAGCCGCAGGGGACTCCATGTGAAGGCAGTTACAGTGCCTGAGCAGTTTATATGTGATCATTGGTTGATGAAGTCTAAGTCCTCACAGCCAATTTGGGGGGGTTGCCCGGCCTCCTAACTGTGGGCCCTGAGGTTGATACTCATTCACAAATCACTCCAGACAGTTTGACAGTATCTGCTCAGCAGCACAGGCTCCCAGGAGCACATCAGACTCACCCTTGTCTCTCTCCGCTGGCTCCTTGGACATTAAAATCAGGTTCAAAGTCTCGGTCCTTATCTTCAAGGCTCTCAATGGCCTGGGCCCAGCATATCAGTGAACGGTCCCAGATGGAGATCCTGGTCAACAACTCCACGTCTCCAGAACCCTATAGCTTTCTAAAGGGAGCTTGTCTGTGCAGGAGACAGAACTTTCTCGAGGGCTGGTCCCCGACTGTGGTGTGAACTCCTCCCCGGGAACTAAGGACCAGCCTCAGCTTCCATGCCACCTGCTTTCTCTGATATCAACACAGAGCAGTTATACCTAGAGAACAAAACCCTACCAAAACAAGCCTCTCCACCGCACACACAATGCTCCCCCTGGTAGAGAGAGAGATTGAATCACATGGGACAAACGACTGTCCTGTAGCTAGTCACTGGTATGGCTTCTAGAATTTTTCCAGGCAAGATCTAGAGTAATCTAGGCTTCTGGTTCTAGATCAGCCACACACTGAGTGGGCCTTCGGTTAGTCTAGTGTGCACCCATATGCCTAATCTAGAACCCATGCAGTAAAACTAATTGAGAACTCTCACAAGATAATGATATAGGTCCCCAATGAATGGCCTGGAATCTGCATGAGACTGTTCTAGGGCATGCACCAAGAAGTGATCCAGAACTCACAAGTAAGAGCTACCTAGAACTCCTATATACACAGGACTAATCTGCTCCAGACACCAGTGTAGAACATGACCAAGAGACTACTCTAGAACTTGTTAGAACATCAGCACTAGTGCCTGTTCTGAGGGGTTACTTCCTGAGAGGAGAATGGGGAAGGAGACTCGTTAGGAGAAAATCCTGATGAGAAAGAGTTGGAGCTCCCCATTTCTGCCCAGTCTCCTTTCCCCTCCCCCAAAATCACCTCCCTTGTGGAGCATGTTGCTGTGTTATTTACAGAAGCAGGTGATAAATCCACTGTGATTCTCCGAGCGTGCGGCTATAAATAACCACACACACCATTAAACCCAGCGATCACACTGAGACATTTCCAAAGCAAGATGAAGTACAGCAGACATGTGAAGAACAGAACTAGCTATCTCACCACCCCTCCTCCCTGCATAGCACCCCTGCATGGACCTGGTGAGCAGCAAGGAGACAGGGCTCTACCTCATCCATAACCCCACTGCCACCCATTTAGCCAGTCCCCTGGGATGGCAATTGCTAAACACCTGGGGAGATGCACATGCAGCAGTGAGACCACCTGGGAAAATGTGTCAACAAAGATGTAGACAAGGGTGATCCAGTGGATATAGTGTATTTGAACCTTTGCAAAGCCTTTGACAAGGTCCCTCACCAAAGGCTCTTAGGCAAAGTAGGCAGGTGTGGGATAAGGGGGAAGGTCCTCTCATGGATCAGTAACTGGTCAAAAGACAGGAAACAAAGGGTAGGAACAATGAACAGTTTTCACAGTGGAGAGAGTTAAATAGCCAGGTCACCCAAGGATCTGGGACCAGTGCTGGTCAACATACTAATAAATGGGCTGGAAAATGGGGCAAACAGTGAGGAGAAGAGGGATAGCTCAGTGGTTTGAGCATTGGGCTGCTAAACCCAGGGTTGTGAGCTCAGTCCTTGAGGGGGCCATTTGGGGATTGGTCCTGCTTTGAGCAGAGGGTTGGACTAGATGATCTCCTGAGGTCCCTTCCAACCCTGATGTTCTATGACTCCAGATAATTAGGGCCAAAGCAGACAGCAAAGGGTTCTCACAGGACTGGGCAACAAAATGGCTGATGAAATTCAATGTGGATAAATGCAAAGTAAGGCACATAGGAAAACATAATCCCAACTATACGTACAAAATGAGATCCTAGAGTCATTGCAGCTAATTCTCTGAAAACATCTGTTCAATGTACAGCAACAGTCAAAAAAGCAAACAGAATGCTAGGAACCATTAGGAAAGGGCTAGATAATATCATAATGTCACTCTATAAATCTCTGGTATGCCCTCACCTTGAATACTGCATGCCAGACTGGTCACCCCCATTGTAAAAGAGATATATTAGAACTGGAAAAAGTACAGAGAAATGCAACAGAAACAATTAGGGGTGTGGAACAGCTTCCTTATGAGGAGAGACTAAAAAGACTGGGCCTGTTCATTTTAGAAAAGAAACAGCTATGGGAGGATACGATAGAAGTCTATAAAATAATAAATGATGTGGGAAAAGTGACTAGGGAAGTGTTATTTACCCTTTCACATAACACAAGAACCAGGGCTCACCCAACAAAATTATTAGGCAGCAGGTTTAAAACAAACAAAAGGAAATACTTCTTCATGCAGCGCATAGTCAACCTGTAGAACTCGTTGCCAGGGAAAGTTGTGAAGGTCAAAAGTATAATTGGGTTCTAAAAAGAACTAGATACGTTCCTGGAGGACAGGTCCATCAATGGCTATTAGCTGAGATGGTCAGGGATGCAACCACATGCTCTAGTGTCCCTGATCCTCTGACTGCCAGAAGCTGGGATAGGGCAACAGAGGATGGATCATTCGATAATATCCCTGTTCTGTTCATTGCCTCTGAAGCTCCTGGCATTGGCAACTGTTGGAAGACAGGACAGTGGGCTAGATGGACCACTGGTCTGACCCAGTATGGCCATTCTTATGTGTTCTGTGCTGTCCCCTCCAGCACCATGGGATCCAGAACTGCCAGAGAATTGTACGATCCCCGCTTGGCTGGAGAAAAGATTAAGCAGCTGTCTGTGCAGCCCCAACATTGTCCACGTGTCCCCAGCAACATCTGCCTGTCTGCAGCACAGTCTGTGGTTCACCAGTGATGTCTGTCCATCCCTAGCACCGTCCATGTGTTCAGGGCTGCTGAGAGCTGGTTCGGGCCCCGGTGAAAAAAAATTTGGGGGGTCCCTCAGCAAGGGCGGACCGGGTCGATGAAGCCGGGCCCTATTCCGGATCGCTGGGCCCCAGTAATTTGTATCAGCTTCCCCCCATCTAGTCAGCCCAGCATATGTTCCCTGTGTTTCCTATGCATTTGCAGCACTGTCTGTGCGTCCTCAGTGCTGTCTGTCTGTGGCACGGTCAATGCATCTCTAGTGCTGTCTTGGGTCCCCAGCACCGCCTGTCCATCCCCAGTGCCATCTGTGTGTCCCTGTACCAGCTGTCCATCCTCGGTGCTGTCTGTGCAGTCCCATCATGTTGTTCTTTTGTTTAGCTGAGGGCAGAAGGAGTGGGAGTGGTGGGGTTCTCTAGACCCCTTCTCTCAGTGTCCATATTTGCTGATTACTCTTTTATCCCAACATGGTGAGATCAGGAACATGCCAGCCTGAGTTGGGAAGCATCCTCTGTTCCACATGGATTATGTCCAGAACCTGATTCACTGCACCCCCTGCTGTTCTAATCCTGGGTTCCCTATGGAGAGAGCTATGCCCCTCAATCCTGAGCCCCAGTTCCCCTGCTGTTTCAGCCCTGGGTCCCCTGACCCTGATTGCAGCTGGGGCCTCAAAATGGTACTGGAATAAGAACTGGTCTCTAAAGGCAGCTTTGGAAATCTCACGGAGGATTGGGCCCTGGGGGAGTACTGGAGGCAGGGGGGAGAGGAGGGGTCATTTGCAGGTGGAAGGGCCCCCTATCCCATGTGCAGCTGGGAATTCTCCCCATGTGGCACAGCGCCCCCCGGGGGAGAGTGCCCCAATCATGGCCTGAGCAGCCTTGGAGGACACAGTCCCTGAGAAGACCCAGGGAGAGGCAGGCTTCACAGGTCCAAGGCTTGTGCTCTAGTGCGGGACAGGAGAGGGAAGAGGAGGGGAGGCCTGGGGGAGGGACGGGAGTTCCAGCAGGCGGAGTGTGTGGAGGAAGGGCTGGAGAGGACGCAAAGGGATCAAACCCAGGAGTCTTGACTCCCTGCTCTAATCCACTCAACCCCACTTCCATCCCTGAGTCATGAAGTTTAAGGCCAGAAGGGGACTCCCAGATCATCGAGACTGACCTCCTGTGTGTCTCAGGCCACCGACACCACCCAGCACCCAACGACCTAAATGAGACCAAAGCATCACAAGCTCAAGGAGTGGCTGAGAACAGGAAGAACTGAGATGCACCGTACCCCTACAATGTAAGGAAATGATTAAGTGAGAGACACCCCGATAATCCTGTCCCAATGTGCCCTATCCAGCTGGGGCCATCCCTGAGGCTGCAGAGGAAGGAGATCTACCCAGCAGTCAGGACTCCATGTTCCCTCTGCTCTAACCACTAGATATCCCACTCCCCTTCCTGAGCAGGGCATAGAAACAAGGAATCCAGAAACAGTTTCCTGCTCTAACCACTAGAGCCCATTTCCTCCCTGAGCTGGGAATAGAACCCAGGAGTCCTGACTCAGTCTATTTCCATCCAGGCCGTCAGCAAACAGCACGTAGCCCTGGTTCTGTTCTAGGACTGGTGACACAGTGACTACTCCCCATAAGAGGGATGAGCAGAGCGGTGGCAAAACAGCCAGAAGACGTGCCGTGATTTAGGTGAGCCAAGTCCCAAGAGGACTACGAGGAACCTCAAGGGGACCTAAGCATTTTAGGACTGGAAGGGACCTGCTGGGTCATTGAATCCAGTCCCTTGTTATTGCAGGCAACCCCATCTTAGAACCCCAATCAGAAATGTGGCAAGCTCCATCTCAGAATCAATCCCCCCGCCCCCTTGATGGCCAGAAGCCATCTCATTTCCAGCCTCAGTTTACTCCTAGGCTGTTGTCCATGTGCCAACACTGTCCTTAGGTTGCAATAGCTCTTCTTCCTCCCCGGTGTTCATCCCCCCACCCTCGCTGTATTTAGAGAGAGCATTGAGACCCCTCTCAGGCTGCCTTTGGCCAGGCTAACTATGCCAAGCTTCAGAGCCAGGGGAATGGGGAAGATGCTGGCCAGTGGAGCTCAGAGCTGAGCCATGCAAGGCCACGCCCATCAAGAAGGAATCATGGAGCCCCTTACAGGGTTCTAAATTGGCTGCATTATCTCAGGCCAGGGACTCGGGGGTCACTGCGGGCAGCTCAATGGATGCCTCTGCAGCTGAGATCTAGAAAGCAAAGGAAATGTTAGGAGGCATCAGGACAGGGGTGGAGAATAATGGCAAAAGGAGGATAAGCCTATGAATCAGTGTCGTGGTATCATGGCCTCTTGTGGACACTGTGTGCAGCCCTGGTCACCCAGTCTCCAAAAGGAGCTTGCAGAGCTAGAAGGGTGGTTAGAGGAGGGTGATGAGAATGATCAAAGGCCTCGCAAATCTCTCACGTGACAGGAGATTGACAAGCATGGGCCTGTAACCTTAGCAAGGATATGAGTAAGAGGGGCCAGGACAACTGTCTGTAAAACTATAGGGCGTTCATGAGAAGAGAGATCAGGAGTTTGTGTTTTTCCCATCTCAGATTTAAAGGAGACATTCAGTGAAACTGAAAAGTGGCAACTTCAAAAAGCGATCTAAGGAAAATTGTATTTTCACACCAGACGGAGTTAGTCTGTGGAACTCACAGCCACTTGATGTTGCTGAGGTCAAGAGCTGAGCTGGGCGTCAAAAGGGCACTGGCTGTTTCTGTGGCTAACAAGAATATCCCGAATTGGAATTGTTAATGTTACAAAGAGCCTTGGAAGGGAGGTGCTTGGGGGCATACACCAAATTCTAACTGCTAGAGCTCTAGATGGGGCCTCATAAAGCAGATTAGCCTCCTGTGAGGCCTTTACACTTTCCTCTGACACAGCTGGTACCAGTCACTGTCCAAGACAGGCTACTGGAGCAGAGACAGAAGTGGACATTCAGAGAACTCCCTATAGTTTTGATTGGATTTTGATGGGCTCCAATCTGCTCCCTCACAGTCTCTTTGCTTCAACTTCATCCCACACCTGCCCTCCTTCCCCTTCTCTTCCCTGGCTCCTGATACTCCCTTTCCCTCCCTTCCCTTTTCATTTGGCTGAGTCCCCACCCACCCCATCTAAATAAACCATGGAGCTAACATGCCATTTGCTGCCATATTGTTCACCCTGCTGGTATGTTCTACACCTTCCCCCATTGGGTGTCTGTCAGGTCTATTTCCGTGGACCATGGACCGCCGTGCTTGTACAGCACCTAGCGCAATGGGGCCCCGATCCCCTTGGCACTAGCGTAAAAACCATGATTTAATAATAATAACAGGTGGCGCTCAGGTGTGATCCATTCTTTCTGGTGAATCTGAGCTTTAATCCAGGCCTGAGTCTCAGGGAAAATTTCCAGCTCTCCTGGAGGGGTCGGCACCTGGAGAGTTAATGAGGAATGCATGGCTAATGGGGGACCTGAGTTATGATGATGAGTGATGGACAGGAGCCAGCGAGTGAACGGTCCTGAGATGGAAATCTCCTCTGATACCCCAGCTAATAGATGCAGTTGTAGCGCAGAGTGACTTAGCAGCACTAAAGAGGGCATCCTTCAAGCTACATGGCACACTGGAGACATCACCTGCAGCGGCCCCGCCAGAGACGTGCCTGGGACTTGCTCTCCCCCATGACTCACAGCTATCAATATCATCCCCATGCTAATGCCGTGCGCTGACATCCTCCCTAGCCAAGAGCCACTGCAATGCAGCCACCTCTGGGCTGGGGGAGACACAGCAGAACAGCCCTGGGGAAGGGGAATCTAGTGGCTTTCTTTGAATCATCAGTGATCCCAATACAGAGCAGAGGGCTCCACACACGTGGCCCAGTGATGGGACAAAAGGTCCTTTGCTTTGGTTCAGTGATCGGGACATTAGCTTTGGTCTTAAGAGACCTTGGTTCTATTTCCACTTCTGCGGTGACCTTGGGCAAGTCACTAGCTCCGTGCCTCAGTTTCCCCTCCCACCTTTGACCTGCTCAGATTGCACGCTCTCATAGGGCAGGGAGTGTGTGGCTAGTTCTAGAGCTAGAAACCTCAGCCCCAAAAACTGTTCCTGCATTTCTTGCCTTTGTGTTCATCGGGGCCCATTGCTGTGACATTTGCATCAACCCCACAAGGTATTTCAGGACCATCCTGGATGCTGGGGTGGCCCCATAAAAATCCTGATAGCAGAACCCTAAGTATCTAGGCATCAGCGCCCTAGGGCATCCAGCCCTATTGTCCAGAAGTGGCAGGGGGCTGTATTCACTCCATCTTTTGCTGGCTGGAACTGCTCAGGTCATAGACTCTACACTGCCAGAACCAAAGAGAGATTCTCCTTTGGCTCAGGGACCTGGGCTTTTGTAGCAGGATGACCTGGGTTGGAGCCCACCATGAAGGTCCCAGATTCAGGAGGATCGGATGCCCCCCGCAAATGCGGGGAGCAAAGGCATAGGAAGGGGAGTGAAGGGAGGTACAGAGAATCAGCAGGGGACAGCTGACTCAAGGTGTGGAAGGAAGGTCCTGGAATTCCTTTCTGCTTCTGGACCCATTCCACCCCTCCAGGCCCACTCTCATCTCCCCACCCCCCATCATGCAGGAGTTTCCACTAGGGCAGAGCCCTGCAGGAGCACCAGACCACCCTGTGCCCCTGGTTCCATTACCCCTGCCCAGGTTTGGTTCAATGTACGAAGAGGAGACTGGGTCAGCCCTGCCATCTGACATCCCAGAACCCTGCACATCACTCCCTGCTATGCAAGGTCAACCAAGGAACACCTGCTCATCCTTTTATCTGTGACCTCAACCCAGATCTGGGCCCCTGTTGCGCCAGGTGCTGTAGAGACCAAGCAAGAGACTGCCCCTGCCCCAAGGGACTCAGTCTGAACAGACAAAAGCACGAGGGGAAACTGAGACACAGAGAGGGAACGTAACTTTCCCAAGGTCACCCAGTAAGTCAGTGGCAGACATGGGAAGAGGGACCAGGTGTCCTGATTCCCAAGTCCACTGGTCTATCTGCTAGACCTGCCTGGAACCAGTTTTGCCACAGACTCCACGGTAGCCAAGGCCTTGCCGCATACGGGTCCCACAATCCCACCTCTCTGCACCCCTGATTTCTGGATCAGTGTTTATTTAACGCTTGGGACCCTCTGCAGCCCTTGGCTCGCAGGGGGCTATGTGTCCCTAGTCAGCATGCCTGGAAGGGAGGGGGACCCTGGAGCAGACCCATCAATACCCCAGCCCGCTGCCACGGTGATTACTGTGCCATGGCAGCTCATTCCGTCGCCTGTCTACGGCTGTGATGCAGGGCCGGCCACTTGAGAGGGGATTTATGGCAGCAAAGGGAGCAGGGAGTAAATCCCCGACCCATTGAGGTAAATCATTGCGGGTGACGCGCCGGAATGAGGCAGCTGACGGGGGACGGGAGGGGCTGGTGTGTTGGGACCAGGTCACTGAAAGGTTTTACATGCTCATCCATCAATCCACAAGGGGGGGGGGCACAAATCTAGGGAGACGGGGAGCACTGGGAGTTGTGGGGAGGGGAATTGGGGGCGCATAAAGGGGTCTCCCTGTCTGGCTGTTGGGGTGGGGGGGAGATGCATAGGGGTGGGGATCTGGGCTGGTCCAAATGGGGTATGTCCATTTCACAGGAAAGTTCAACATTCCACCATGTGATTTCGGTCTGAAACAGAAAATATTTCGCAAATTTCCCATGAAACGGACACTCTGGGAAAACTCCATGGTGGGGGTGGGGGTGGAACATTTCGAAATCCTGCCAATATGATTCCCCCTCTGCTCGCTTTGAAGTTTTGTGCCCCGGCGCGAATGTGGGTCGAAACCGATAGGATTTCGTGAGAAATTGTGGTTTTGTCAAAACGACCTTTGCTGGCGCAAAGTCGTTCCCCTGAAAATTTCCAACCAGCTCCGGTGGGGGGAACTTTGGGCCCGATCCTGCAGTCCAGCCCTGCCTGCACCCAATGCTGCTCTGCAGAGATCGACCTGCGGCATTGGGCCATCCTGGGGACTAAAGATTGCACAGTCCCCTCCAACTCTGCTGAAGATTGGGCCTGGCGGGGAGAGCTATTATTATGAATTATTAATATATCCTAATAAAGGAATAATCAAGCAATTAAAGGCTGTGGAGTCCTAAATAACAGTGATGGTGAACAAAGCTATACAATAATATCACCAAACATGCCTGAAATAATCTAATCTAATTGCCTTCCTCCACAAAATGATTCTTGTTATTATATTACAGTAGGACTTTGAGGATGCAATGGAGATCAGGGGCCCCATTCTGCCAGGCACTGCACAGATACAGAGCAAGAGGCAGTCCCTACTCTGCAGAGCTCAGAGTCTGAAGAGACACAGGGGGGGAAACTGAGGCACTGAGTGGCAAAGCGATTTGACCAAGGCCACACAGTGGCAGTGCCGGACAAAGAATCCAGGTGTCCTAGCCCGCAGGCCAGGCATTCTTCCTCGCTAATCTGCTTGCACTGCAATAAAAATATCCCCTGAATGCTCCTCGGAAAAAAGAAAAACTTCAATTTAGTCTCTGACCAGCTGTAAATGTTGCTCCTGACCTGTCAGCACTCCTCGCCCCCACAGCCCACTCCCCTAACTGGCTGGGGACTAGCACTTGTTCCCAGGTTACCCTGCTGAGCCAGTCCCATGTGGGCCTCAGTGAAGGAAAACAGAGCCCCGTGCTGAACAGCTTGAGTGCCGGTGCTCTGTGCTGTGGCCAAAGTGAAACTGATCTGGCTGCACAGAGAAAGAGACAGGCCTCTTGCAAAGGAAAAACTAATCTAGTCCCGGGGCTTCTCTGTCCCAAAGGGTGATGGGCATCAGGGGGTAAAAAACAGCCCAGGGGAAACCAAGATCTTGCCCTGTGCCCCCACCCCCCTCAGCCAGTGCCTTTGGAGTAGAACATGCTCCCTGCCCCAGCTCTACTGGCTGCATGGATGCTGTGCTAACAGAGCATTAATATCCAGTGGTGTAAATCTGCCAACTGGGGTGTAAAATAACACAGCCCTGCAAGATGAGAGGCGACTGTTGGCGCTGCGGGGGGCTGAGCCATCCTCTCCCCCAATGTCTGGCAGTGTTAGTGGGGGTCTGAGTGGGACATTCCCCCCCACCTCCTCCACAATCTGCTCCCCAGCTCAAATCTTCCAATAATGACCCTCCTCTTCCTGGATTTCCCAGTGGCTTGTTCTGTAAGGAACTGAGTAGTTTGGGTGCACCGCTGCCCTCTGCTGGATGGAACCGGCTCTGTTCAGCTATGCACCCTAGGCCCTGCAGTGCAATGCGCTGATGAGGATTCACCCTTAGCTCAGGTGTTGGGAGGCCTGGGCTTTGGGAGAAGGAGGATCTAGCTTCTCTCCTTGCTGCTGAGAAGTTCTGAGTGGCTGCAAATTTGTTATAGTGTCACTAGGTCTCAGGGGCAATCACTGGTCTAGTGTACTCCACGGGGTGGAGTGGGGGGTGGAGAATGGGGTACAGAGAAGCCAGGTCCTTTCTGAATCAGAGATAGGCTGGGAGATTATGACAAAGCTGGTGCCATCCCCACTCACACACACAGTCAAGAGCCACCCCTGCTGGGCTTAAGCTCATTGGGAAACTGTATCTTTGCGTTAAGCACAGTTCAGCTCCTGCCCATCACCCAGCCTTGTGCCTTTAGCCAGAGATCGTTTTTCAAAGCCCGGGCTCCCTGAGCCAAGGGAGAACGGGTCGTGGAAGGTCATGCCTAATGTTAGAGTCCAAATGCCAGAGCCCAAGGTCAAGTCAGAGTCTGGGCCAGGGATCAGAGTCAAATGTAAGAGCCAAAGACAGAGTGTGAATGCCAGAGCCAAAGGTTGAGACAGAGTCAGAATCAGGAACCAGGGCTGAGGGTCAGAACCAGATTCTGTGGAGTCAGGGAAGGCGCCAGCAAGGCTGGTTCCAAGGCAGCCACTAGCACATGGCTGGATGCAGGGCAGGGTCAAGACTGGGGCAAGGTAGGAGCAGGGCTTGGATCAGGGTGAGCACAGAGAGAGAGAGAATCCCCAGGCATGTCCATTGAGCAGCCACTGATCCCCTGCAGCTGCTGGGCGGCAGAGCAATCCCCCTGGTCTGAGCCTGTCAGGCGGTTGTGCTGTGGCCCAGCTGCGCTCACTGGCTGCCTGACGACTGGGCAGGCGCAGCTGCAGGCCTTCATTCCTGACAGACCTCCCATCAGCACGTGGGCACTACAGGGCCTATGGCACACAGCTGAGCAGCGCCAGTTCCAAGCAGCAGAGGGCAACAGCCTACCCACCTTGGTGGATGTCTACACTGCAGCTGGGAGCAACAGCCCAGATAGGTAGACTTGTGCTAGTGCCACTCACACGAGTGCACTAAAAATAGCAGTGTGGCTAATGCAGCATGGGGCGGCGGCTCGGGCTGGCCACCGGAGCTTGGACCCGGGAGCTAGGCGGGCTTGGACTCAGGTGGCCAGCCCCAGCCGCAGCGTCCACACGGATACACCTGCCAGTGGCTGTGCAGAGGGGCCCTAACACCAGGGGGGAGTCGAATGAGCCCCAGCTCAACAACTCAGAGCATGTCTCCCTGGTATAAATGGAAGGGGCTGCTACCCTGGGGCAGAAAGGTGCACGCTTTCAGTATAAAAGCGGCTCATTTCAGGTTCGTTAACCTTGTTCCTAATTGACTTCGGCCTTGTCTCTAGGGGAACATTGCATATGAACCGAAACTGATCTCCATTAAACGGGAGCCACGTTTCCATGATGCAGACAAGACCTTGGCTGAAACCAGCCTGCTTTAAACCAAATTAAGAATGTCTATACTGCAGTCAGCATCAGTTTTAATTCACACCATAGGTCCTACGGGTGCAGCTTTGCCATGTAGACCAACCCTGGCCCACTGCTTCCAACACCAGCTCCCAGAATGGACCCGCTAAGAAACGCTGCCCCCCTTACGTTTACCCTAATGTGTATCTGTCCCTTTTCCTCCCTGTTTGCAGCTAAACCCATCCAGCTTCCTAACGAGACAGGTCTTTCTCTGCGCCAGGCAGGGCTTAAATTCAGCTGGCGTTGTCCGAAGAGGAGCACTGGTAAATATTTCCCCTTGACTCCAGCTTGATGCTGTTGGTTCTCAACTGGAGGTGTACGGCCCTCTGGGGGGCCATGAGCTGGCTTTAGGGGGTCCATGGGGTCCTGCAGCTGAAGCCCAGAGCCCTGAGCCCCAGTGCAACCCATGGGGCCGAAGCTTCGAATCCCAGTGCACCCTGCAGGGCTGAAGCCCCAAGACTCCCCACCCCACAGCTGAAGACTGGTGTCTCGAATGGGGAGGGACGTGGGAGGCCCCAAGAAATACTCTATGAGAATTTAAGCCCCAGCACCAGACTGTTAATTAGCACAACGATCCTTGCAGACATTTGTCTGCAGCTTATAAACGGGTGCTTTCGCCCTGCCCCCATCTCAGGGAGTCACTGAGAATCTCTGCCAACTTTGTCCCCAGTAAGACTTGACATAGCAGACCCTGGCTGGGCAGATGGACAGCTGCAGGGCACATAGACCTCGCATGTACCATGCTGCCAGATATCATGGTAACAATAATGATGCTCTGCCCATCTCTAGGGTCTGGCACTCAAGGATCTCAAAGCACCATCCAACCTAGGGACCCTGGATCCTGGTCTCACTGAAGGCAGGAGAGGCTTTGCCATGGCTTTCAGCTCTTGTAGGCTGGAATTGTGGACAAACAGTTTATTTGCCAAGAAATGCAGTTTGCAACGATTCATGAATCTGTGTCTAGTTCCCTGAACTGCTTCGACCAGACTGAAAAAGTCCAAGTGTTTCAATAATGTCGAAATGAAACGTTTCAGTTTGCAGGTGTTTTGACAAAAGCAAAAGAAAGGAGGAGATTGTGAAAGGTTCAGTCACAGAGACCTCCTTGGGACTGTCACCTGATGTGCTGAGACTACTTCTGAGCCCATTTTCTCTGCCAGTTTGGGCCTCCAGAACCCTGCCTTGTTGAACCAGACACACAAGCCTGCTGCAACACAGACCCAGGATCTGAACCACACACCTAACAGCTGCAGACTTAACTGAAAACAACGTAGCAAGTTCTCCTGTCTCCAGCACCCAGACATCCAGTTCCCAATGGGGTCCAAACCCCAAAAATATCTGTTTTACTTAGTATAAAGCGTATACAGGGCAAACTCATAAATTGTCCACCCTCTGTAACTCTGATAGAGAGATATGCACAGCTGTTTGCTCCCCCAGGGTATTAATCACTTACTCTGGATTAATTAATAAACAAAAGTGATTTTATTAAGTGTAAAAAGTAGGATTTAAGTGGTTCCAAGGAATAACAAACAGAACAAAGTAATTCACCAAGCAAAAGCATGCAAGTCTAAGCTTATTACATTTAAGAAACTGAATACAGGTAAATCTCACCCTCAGAGATGGTCCAATAAGCTTCTTTCACAGACTAGACTCCTTCTTAGTCTGGGCCCAATCCTTTCTCCTGGTACAGGCCTTGTTAGTTCCAGCTCAGGTGGTAACTCGGGGATGTCTCATGATTGCCACAGCCTTTGTTCTATTCCATCCCCTTTTATAGCTTTGGCACAAGGCGGGAATCCTTTGTCTCTCTCTGGGTTCCCACCCTTCCTTCTAAATGGAAAAGCACCAGGTTTCAAATAGATTCCAGTACCGGGTGACATGATCACATGTCACTGTAAGACCTCGTTCTCCATTTTTTCAGAGTTGGCCTGCAGGTACCCAGGAAGGTTTGCGAGTAAACAGAGCCATTTCCAACCAATTGCCCTGGTTAATGGGAGCCATCAAGATTCCAAGCCATTATTAACGGCCCACACTTTGCACAGTTACAATAGGACTTTAGAGTGATACTTCATATTTCTAGCTTCAGATACAAGAATGATACATTCATGCAAATAGGAGGAATCCCCTCAGTAGATTATAAACTTTGCAATGATACCTTACAAGAGACCTTTTGCATAAGGCATATTCCAGTTACATTATATTTATGCTCCTAAGCACGTTTCCAAAACCATATGGAGTGCAACATCACAGCAGCGATCCACCCCAGGGCCAGAGCTTGAGCTGCCTCCTTTATACGCTTCAGCTAGTGGTGAGGGCACTCAGCTGGGACCTAGGAAATCCCAGTTCAATTCCCCTCTCTGCCTGCTGCATAGGAGGGATTTGCATGTGGGACTCCCATCTTGCAGGAAACTGCCTGAACTATGGGATACGCCACAGTAGAAATCTCTCTTCTTGCAGCTGTTCTGCTTTTTATAGCTAATTGAAGAGTCAAGGAACCACAGACTTGAACTTGGGTCTCCCATAGCCCTAGCGGGTACCCAGATTACCAAGCTATAGAGGCTTTAATGACAAACCATTGTCATCATGAACGACTAGGAGTTTCCGCTATGAATGACAATGGACCAGCCCATATAACCCCAGTAGCTAGGGTCTGCCCCTGAGGAGTGGGCTGGGAGTGAAGTGGGTGTGGAAGGGGGTGAACGGTGGGGGTAAGTGGGTGTGTTTTGAAGCCACAATGGGACGCTTAGAGTTTGCAATACAAGATTCAGCGTATCAGATCTGGGTCCAATTTATCCAAACCCCACAATGTGGGATGGGATCTTCGCTGGTCATCTTTCAAGCCTGGTGTGTGATGTGTGTGCACAGATAGATTGGTGAGTATAGGGATAGAAAGCAGAAAGAACAAATGGATGATTTTAGAAAAGAATCCAATATGCCAGCTTTTCCAAAGTAATTAGCAAAGCACCAGATGATCTTCAAAGTTATGCCCTCCCCCCACCACTACCAAAAACCCAACAACAACGGTGGACTATAAAAGCTGTCACGTTCCCTCGCTGAGAAATTGCTGCTGGAATCGCTGAGGTGCACAAAACCCAGTGCCGGCAGAGGATCACACTTTGCTAGCTCACAATTTTCATCATCGTTGGATGTTCACTGGATTGTTATGCATTTAAATGTTATTTAATTGGATTGCAGAGTAGCTGCAGGCCAGAGCGCAAGCCGTAAAGTTGATAGCCACTAACTGGTAATCGAAATTCCCAAATAGCAGCGCATCCTGTTTGATTGGGGACATTTTTCTTCCCAGCAAGTGAATTTTTCTTTTCTTTAAGTCACAAGTTCTTAAGGGTTTTTTTCCCCCTCCTTTTAATGCTGTCTCCCTTGGTCTTAAACTCCCTCCACACACAAAGATGCAACACACATTCACACAAGGAAAAATACACAACTCTCAGATAGAATACACAACACACTCTCAGAGATGCACAACAGACATTCATACAGAAAACTACACAACTCACACTCACAGAATACACAACGTATGCTCAGAGATCCACACAACATGCACAAGCACAGAAACGCACAACACTCACAGACACACACACACACGCAGGCACTCCCACCTGCAGTGTAACTCACACAGCTGCATACACAGACCCAGCAAACCATCCTTCCACTCCCCACTGTGTCTCACTGGAGAGGGAGGCTGTTTGGGCAGATAAAGCCCTGGCCTACGAGGTGCTGGGATCCAGCCCAGAGTGACCCTTTCAAGACCTCAGACAGCTGACCTCATGCTCTGTCCCCGGGCTGCTGGATGGACTCACAGACACCAGCGGGTAGGAGACCTTTATAAACCCAGAGCCAGGGCACAGCCTGTTCCCCACCTCAGGAGTTAGGGGGAGTATAAAGTGAGCCTCCAGGGGCTGGCAGGGTCACTGCAATGGGGGAGGATACAGCTGATCCCCAAAGATGCCCTGCATGCTACAGGGACTTGGTCTCCAGGGCCTGCCAGATGGGGTCACCCAGCTACCCTGTACTGAAGTCAACCCAGGGGTAGGAGTCGACTTACACTCCCATTTGCTGATCAACTCATGCCCACCAATTGCCTCTCCTTGGGCTGATCCTGGAGGGCCCCCCTCCTCTGGCTTTAGCAGAGTGTCAGCGTGTTCTCTGCTTCAGAACCCTGTTCTGGACCAAAACAGCCCATGTCTGTCCAATTTTCAAGTATGCTGCACAGAGCGTCCCTTTGCTCAGCGCGCTGCAGCACCGGCATTGATGGGATCAGACCTGCCTAGGGTGGGAAGTCTGCCTGCCACAGGGGGAGCAGGTTTGGTAGGTGTGGGGCTAGCTGCGAATGGAACTTGTCCCTCATGTCAATGTGAGACCCAAGAGGGACACACCCCGAGAGATGATCTGAAATCTGCCTGGATCTATAGGAGAAAGATGGATGGATCCTGGTAAGCTAAGTCCTGCAACTGAGCTGCTTACTGTTTTCTCTGTAATGCTTTTGTTCTGATTAAATAGTACTTTGGGTTAGGAAGGCTGGTCGCTGGTTAACCCTGTCAGTGCCCCTGAGAGAACAGGACAGCAGATGCTTAAATGAAGTCAGACCCGCTGAGAGGATCACAGTGAATTGCAGCCTAAATTCCTGGTTTAGAAAGAGAGTCAATGGACTCTGCCCTGAGAAAGGTGGTCATTAGAGACCTGACACCTAAGTGGGTGCCTTCAGCAAGAGCATGAAGGGTCAGAGGAGCAGTTACCTCAGGAACTCGTGGGCATCTAGGCCAGCAGGTTGACATTTTTCCATTGAAACAAAATTTCAATGAAAAATGGCTTTTTTGAAAGAAAGAAAGAAAGAAAGAAAGAAAGAAAGAAAGAAAAAGAAAAGGAGGGACAACAGTTTTATGGGAAATTTTCATATTTTATGAAATTTTCTAAAAAAACAGAAATTAAAAAATATTTTTTTTTACTGAAAACACTAATTTTTACCAAACCTCCAAATTTTACCAAAAATCAACCTATTTTGACTGAAAACTGAAAAGGTCTTCCTGAAAATGGTGTGCAAGAACCAAATATATTTACCAAAAGCTGATTGGGTTTGTTTTTTTTAACCTAAAACAGTTCAGAATCCAAAAAAGGTTCCAGGTTTCATTTTTTCGAAGAAAAACTGAAAAACTTCCATGGGAATTTTCAGCTCAAACAAAATGTTCTGAACCCCCCCCCCCCATGACAATTAATGCTTTTTGCAACAGCTCTAGCATCTAGGACGTCTGATCAGCAGTTTGTGATATGGTTACATACATTCAAATAATAAACCTGATGGCACCAATCATTTGACTCAGACACTGTAATGTGGCATTTCTTCTAAATGGAATCCAAAAGGTTGGATTTGACTTGACCAATAAAGCCCTACATGATTTGGGGTGGGTCACTGCTGTGATGTTGCACTCCATATGTTTACGGAAATATGCTTAGGAGTGTAAATATAATGTAACTGGAATCCCCCTCTTTCCCTAAGCCATACTGCTGCAGGTAAGATCAGCACAAATCCTTCAAGTTTCTCCTTCGATAGAGGGGAATACTGGGATGGACTTTGGAACTCTCCCCCACTTGATCCTGGATTTTTTAACCTCCCAGGCATGTGTGTAGCCCATCGTCTTCCTCTAGCTGGTGAGGAGAGGGGGTGGAGGCTCCAGGCACCAGCGCTCCAAGTGTGTGCCTGGGGTGCCAAGCCGTGAGAGGCGCCCTGCCGGTCAGTGCGAGGGCGGCAGTCAGGCTGCCTTCGTCAGCGCTCCTATGGGAGGCCTGCCAGTCCCGCGGATTCAACGGCAATTCAGCGGCGGGTACGTCGAAGCCGCAGGACCAGGGACCTCCCGCTGGCAAGCCGCCGAAGGCAGCCTGCCTGCCATGCTTGGGGTGGCAAAAAAGCTAGAGCCGCCCCTTAGGAGAGGGGGCGGAGGCAATATTTTTGGCTTTATATTTATCTATTTTAAGGAGCCCAGAGCAAAGGATAAATTTGAATCCATAAATACATACAGACTCGGTGGCTTAGTGGCTGGGAATTTCCTACCCTGAAAGGGGATTGTCATTGAATGACTCTGAATCCCTGTTTAAAAAAAGACACCTACAGCAAGAGAGGGTGGATGAATTTGAAAAGACAAGTCACCTAACCTAGACAATTTCAATGGGCACTGATGCTGAGCCGTCCCAATTAGTTTGTGCTGAGAACTCCCATCAAAGGGGTCCTTGGTTGGCGTTAATAGGGTCAGCCCAACTTCCCCCAACCTGGCCTCCCTGCCTGAGCAGGGACGGGAGTGTAGAGCTTCACAGACAATCCCAGTTGTGAGCATTAATCACTTTACAACTCGCAGTGCATGGGGCAAAATTACCTTCTGCAAGAAAACAATTTCCCCTGACAAGCTGCAGCTTGCAATGAGCAGGCCCTGCTGTTACATTTCAGTGACCTGACACGGGGATCTAATTATTCTCCAAAATTGGGAGGTGATGCTTAAAAACAATAACTTGTCTAGTCCATACATTTGGAGGCTAAAATATCTCCACTCAGAGACCGGGAATGAGCACCCACTTCTCCATTCCAATAACAAGCCCGGCAGAGGTGTGAACTAGTTGTAGGAGTGGCGGAACGGTGGCAAAAGGGGACTGGCTGGTTTGCAGGGAGATTGGGCTAGGGAGCTGTTCACCCCAGGAGCATCAGAGCGGATCCACTGGAGGTTATTGGTGGTATCGTATGGCTCTTGAGTGGCCTGTGGGAAATAAGTTGGGTGGTTCTCAGCCCAGTTCCTAGGGGCATCGGGGTCCAGCCGCACAATCCACCCACCCCCCGCTGATCTCCCAGCAGTGGGGTGAGGAGTGGTGCTCTTCAAGGGCAATATGCTGTGGGCGATTTGTACATGCGGCAGATATTAGTCGTGTTACAGAAGCACCAAGCTCAGAGCCCACTGTGCTAGGGGCTGTACAAACTTAGTGAAGCCCAGTGCCTGCCCCAAATGACGGTTTAAACAGACACAGGGTGGGAAAGAGACCCAGAGAGGGTAAGGAATTTGCCCTAGGTCACTCAACAGCCCAGGGGCAGGAATATCACCCCCATTTCCCGAACGCCAGTCTAGGGCACCAGTCGTTGGACTGCACTCCAGAGGGAGAGGGAGCGAGAGGTGGGCTAAGAAACTTGGACTCCTCTCATAGAATGATAGACTATCAGGGTTGGAAGGGACCTCAGGAGGTATCTAGTCCAACCCCCTGCTCAAAGCAGGACCAACCCCAACTAAATCATCTCCTTAAAGCAGGGCTACCCAGAGGATTAAGAGGGCCTGGAGCAAAGCAGGAGAGCTGCAGCGTTTGTACTCACCCAGCAGCGGTCTGGGTCTTCGGCAGCACTGAAGTGCCCCCCGCCACCGACGTGCCACCAAAGACCCGGACTGCCGCCGGGCCAGGGATCACGGGGCCGCTGCGGGACCTGGTGCAAATTGCCCCACTTGCCCCCCCCCTTCTTTAAGGCAGGGCCTTAAAGAGAGCCCCTGAGTCCAGATCAGGGTCCCAGCAGGGGATGCTCTGTATGCATATGGGAGGGAAGCAAGCGTGCACCATCACTGCCTGGGCTGGTTTCACTGTGTGGCTAAAGGGATGGTGTCCCCTGGGCTGGCCCTCCCACGGGCCTCCCCCACTGCATTCTGATCACAGGAGAACTGCCGCCAGCTGACGCCGGCCAGAAAGCTAGTGCTTCTCAGCGCTGCAGCAGCTCCCAGGTTCGGAAGAGCCTCAGAGGCAGAGAAACAGGGTGGTGAGCGAGTTTCCCTCCAGGACCCGAAGCGAGGGCACTGCTCAGTAAGCGCCGTGCCAGCTCGAATCGGCAGACAGAAGCGCCGGCGCTAACGATCCAATCCAAGCTGCTCCCATTAATGAGTATGTAAATTTCATGTGGCGGAAAGAGACGTTTTGTTCCTCCGGCTCTGGGGAAAGCATCCTGCCTTGGTGGCATAACCATTAATGTGAAATCTGTCGCCTCGAGATGAACAGAAGGACGCGGAAGCGGGAAACAGTGCAGGCAGTTTGTGGTGGCGCGAGCGAGAGAAGTGGCAGCCAAGCCCCGAAGAAACTGGCCTCCAGCCGCGATCTCTGCAAACAGTCTTAGCATCCGGACAGGAGCGATCCCACCTGAAATGATCCACGGAGCAGAGGCTGCAAAACTGATGTAGCACGGGTGCTGTAGGTCAAATCTTAGCGTGCTGGGCTTACCCCATATTATTCACATGACAGCAGCCAACCAAGCAGGGTTGGTGAAAGGATGTTTCATGCTCTAGGCGAAACTTCCACCTTGCGCCCTCCCCCCCCGCGTCGCCATCCTGAGGCACCCCCCACCCAGAGGCACCTCCCGCCCTCCGCCCTGAGGCACCCCTCACCCTGCCCCAGCTCACCCCTGCTCCGTGCACGAGCACCCCGAGCACGCTGTGGCCGCTTCACTTCTCCCACCTCCCAGGCTTGCAGCGCCTAAGCTGACTGGCACCGCAAGTCTGGGAGGTGGGAGAAGTGAAGCGGCCACTGTGTGCTCGAGGAGGAGGCGGGGCAGGGGTGAGCTGGGGTGGGGAGTTCCCCTGCCTGCCGCCCTCCCTCTTACTTGCTGCAGGCGGCCCTCCCTGCACTCCCCTGCCCCAGCTCCCTCCGCCTAAATGCTGAAGATCCGGCCGCCGCGGTCGCCGCTGAAGAAAATGGCGCCCCCCAAACGCCGGCACCCTAGGCGACCGCCTAGGTTGCCTAAATGGTTGCACCGGCCCTGCAACCAAGCCTGCTCTCAGGCCCATTGTGCCACGTGCTGCAGTCAGAGCATCAGACAAGGCCTGTTCTGAAGAGCTTACAGTCTCCACAGACAAGGCAGAAAGCAACTTGCCCAAGGTCAACCCCCCAGGTTTGCAACAGAACCAAGATATGCTGATTCCCTTGTCCCAGGCTGGGTGCAGCTGGAATGGGAGGAAATTATTTTATCCTTTAGCAGATTAGGCCCAGAGCCTCAAAGGTCCTTAGGCACCTAACTACCGTTGATTTCAGGGGGAATTAGGCCCTTTAATATCTTTGATGATCTAGGCCAGTGGTCCCCAACGCAGTGCCCGTGGGCGCCATGGCATCCGCCGGGGCATCTATGTGCGCCCGCCTACCGACAAGGGAGCGCCCCACCACCGAGGAGCATGGCCGCTGAGGAGCATGGCCGCCAGACAAGCGGCCGCTGAAATGCTGCCGAGAAGCAGCCACGTCAAGAAGCGTCGCCGCCGAAATGCTGCTGCTTCTCAGCGGTGACGCTTCTTGGCATTGGCGCTTCTTAGCGGCATTTCGGTGGCTGCTTGTCCGGCGCCCGTGCTCCTCGGCGGCATTTCGGCGGCTGGTCGTCCGGCACCCACCACACTGCAAGGCTGGGAACCACTCATCTAGGCCTTAAAGCACTTACTAAACAATGCGTTGTTTTAGCTGCAAAAAAGAAATTGCCCTTTGGGCCACATTCCTTAATCTGGGACTCGGAACCTGCCTCCGTCAGGCTGTTATGCTCCTTGAACAGGCTTCTGCTGGATTTTCATTTCCAAGGCCCAAACCAAAACCTTACCTCAGACCGAGCCCAACCTTTGAGCAGCTGGTTCAAAATTCTGAATTTTGCAAAAGTTTGCCTGGCATTTACCATTGGCTCAGGCAACCCCCTGGAGCCGGGCGTCACCTCTGGAGTGAGAGATGCCTGAAACGAATTTGTGTGTTTCCGCTGCAGGGTGCTAACGGCTGCCATCAAGCAGGTCTTTGTTCTCTAGACTGTCCCAGACCTGATTAATGCCCATGGGTGTGCTAAACACCCTTCATTCTGGCTAATTAGCAGAAGGGGCCATTTTGGCTGTTGCTTTGCTGACCAGGAGGCCTTTTCAGGACATTCGGGTGCTAATTTGATGACATTCGTTGTGCTTATGCATGTACCAAGGGAGACCATGAGCAGGAAGGAAAGTGCCGAATTGCGATAGTGGCATGGTGCAAACTGGTGGACATATCACAAACGATTGTCCAATCTATGCTCATCCTGGAGGTGTCGCAGCCATTCACATGGCTACCCCCTTTGCTCTGAACTGGGTAAGAGACCTAAAGATCCGCCTGTAGTTGCACCATTGCTTTTACTGTTTTACTAATGCCATAGGAAAGAAGAAGATTGGCAGAAGCAGTTAAGCTCCATGTATATAGTGATAACTGGAAACAATAGAAGCCACTGCCCAAAGCATAGGGCTGCCTGGCAAGGCCTGATCAGAAGCTAAATGGTGTGGGCTGAGAGAGGTTCCCTGGATGCAAATGCAGTGGCTGAGGGGCTGTGTGGCCAGCTGTGTGGGAGAGAGGCAGGAAGCCGAGAAAGCCAACAGAAATGGAGAGAAGCTATCGTGAGCCTGGCCCTGACAGACAGCAGAAGGACAGAGCTCCTTGGAGCACTGGACTGCCTGGAGAGGCAGGCTTGGGGATTTCTGAGGAAGCCAACTGCCTGCTGCTGTTTGTTCCTGCTGCGTTTCAGACCCAAGACTCTGTGCACATTCTTTGTACATAAACAGAATTGCATCAAGAACAGACCTAACTCTTTCGTATCATCCATTTCTTCCCTTAATGTAAACAACCGTCCAGGCCCCGAATATTGGCTAAACCACTCAGGCCCAAGAGGCAATGTGCACCTCCAGATGCAGAAAGCAAGAGACACTCTTGCTGTACCTGATCTTTGATCTAGGGGTCTGCGTGTGTGTGTGTGTGTGTGTGTGTGGATCGTGTGTGCACATCTGCAGGACGTAGTGTAACACGTGAAAGTCCCACAAGAATAATCCTCCGCATTCCCTCTCACCTTATAGACTAACAGACGTTTTGGAGCATGAGCTTTCGTGGGTGAATACCCACTTCCTCAGATGCATGAGGAAGTGGGTATTCACCCACGAAAGCTCATGCTCCAAAACGTCTGTTAGTCTATAAGGTGCCACAGGATTCTTTGCTGCTTTTACAGATCCAGACTAACACGGCTACCCCTCTGATACTTGATTCCCTCTCAGTAATTCTCTGCATCCACCTCCAAGGGCTTTAAGCCACTCACCCTCGAGGCCAGAGCTAGGAACTGGAGGAGTAACCCCATTCTGCAGATGAGGCAGCTGTGGCAGAGACAGGGAAAGGCTCGGAGCTAGAGTTTCAAATAGTTGAGGCAGCTGACTGGCCTAGAGGGCAGGATGGTCTAATGGTTGGGGCCCCAAGTAGAGGAAAGCCCTGGGTTCGAGTCTCCTAGGATGCAAAGTTGCCCTGGAACTTTGAGTACAACTACACAGCCCCCCACCCCCAAAAAATGTGCAGTATTGAGTCTAAAAACAGCAGTTGTAGACACTTGGGCTGTGAGACCAGAGCTGCATTCCAGCCCAAGCAAGAATGTCTCCATGGCTATTTTTAGCCCTGCAGCACAGAGGTGGGCAAACTACGACCCACGGGACCATCCTGCCCAGCCCTTGAGCTCCTGGCCAGAGAGGCTAGTCCTCAGCTCGCCGTGCCACCAGAGCTCTGGGCGGCAGGGCTGCAAGCTCCTGCCAGGCAGCGTGGCTGTGGGAGCCGCCGGCCTGCCCCGGTGCTCTAGACTGCGCGGCGGTGTGGCTGGCTTCAGTCGGGCAGCGTGGCTGCCAGTCCTGATGCTCTGAGCAGCATGGTAAGGGGGCAGGTGGGGCAGGTGGGGGTGGGGGGTTGGATAAGGGGCAGGAGGTCCTGGGAGAGCAGTCAGGGGACAGGGAGCAGGGGGCGGTTGGATCAGTGAGGGAGTCCTGGGAGGCCTGTCAAGGGGTAGGAGTGTGGATAGGGGTCAAGGCAGTCAGGGGACAGGGAGCAGGGGGGATTGGATGGGTCGGGGGTTCTGTGGGGGTAGGAAATGGAAGGGGGCAGATAGGGGGCAGGGGCCAGGCTGTTTGGGGAGGCACAACCTTCCCTACCCAGCCCTCCATACAGTTTTGAAACCCCGATGGGGCCTCAAGCCAAAAAGTTTGCCCACCCCTGCTGTACTATGAGCCTGAGTCAGCTGACCCAGGCGCTGAGTCGCACTGCTGAAGGGGCTACTTTGTGGTGTAGACGTAACCTTTGGGTATCCCTACACTGCACGCTAAACCTGGCCTCTGACTCTGCCTGGAGCCCAAGTCCCCTGCCCATCCACCCCCAAATCACTCTGATTCAGCTCAGCAAGCACCCAGGAGTTAGGATCCTGCTGGGGTGGGGGGGGGGGAGGAGTCAGAGTCACAAACCGGATCCCACATGTCCGGCTTTACAGTGTAGACACACCCTTAGGCCCAGAGCCTGATGGGCATTTAGCCATCTAATTCCTACTGATATGATTGAATCAGCGGGCATTAGGCAGTTCACTATCTTTGAGTTTCTGGGCCTCAGATCCCGTCTGTAACTGGGACAAGCGTGTGGCCCTGCAGTACAGCAGTGCTATGAGCGGCAGCGGCTCCAGGCACCAGCGCTCCAAGGTCATGCCTGGGCAGCAAGCCGTGGGGGGCGGCCGGCCGGTCGCCGTGAGGGCGGCAGACAGGGAGCCTTTGGTGGCACGCCTGCAGGAGGTCAGCCGGTCCCGTGGATTCGGCGGCAATTTGGCAGCAGGTACACCGAATCCGCGGGACCGGTGGACCTCTCACAGGCGTGCCACCAAAGGCAGCCTGCCTGCCGTGCTTGGGGCAGCAAAAAAGCTAGAGCCACCCCTGGCTATGAGGCTGGAAGATTGAGTTGCCCAAATGCTATGGTGATGGGGGACCATATAAGCACCAGAGTTTCAATGGGATCAGGGCTCCTAAGGCCCACAGACTTCTTTGGGAAATCTCACCCCATGTGGCCTATTATTTGGGGGACCTCTGATTTCAGACACCCCAGAGTAACTGAGCCCCTCTTTGCAGGTCCCAGTGACTTTGTTTGGGACTGTGGGGGTCTCAACATCTCTGGAAATCAGGGGCCTTTGTGCAGCAGGCAGGATGCCCCCAAAGTCAAAGAGATGAAGCCACATGTGGCTTTCAGAGATTTTTAAGGCTACCTGGGCCCGTTCTGCTCATGTAGGCCAAGGGTTCTCAGCCTGGGGGTCCAAGTCCCTGTCCTTATGGCTCGGCGGCTAGTGGTCCCAGAACTACTTTATGCTGGAAGATGGGAAAAGGCTGAGAAGCTCTGATGTAGCCTGAACTTTCACCTAACAGGCCAGAGACTGGATAGCTTTGTAGCATGTGAAGCCAGAAGGGACCGTTAGCTCATTCAGCCTGACCTGTATAACACAGGCCATTAAACCATCCCCTTACTCAAGAGCTTGTGTCTGGCTAAAGCAGCTTTTCCAATCTAGTTCTGAAGCCATCAAGAGACAGAGAATCCACCTTTGTGCCCATGGTTGCTCCGCCTCACTGATAAACTAATTTGACTTGGTCTGGCTTCAATTTCCAGCCATTGGTGCTTGTTCAGCTGTTCTCCACTAGCTCAAAGAGCCCATCAGTATCTGGTGGCTTCTCCCCATGAAGGTCCTTCATGTCGTCATCAAGTGACTTTGCGATCTTCTTTTGGCAAACTAACCAGATCACGCTCCTGAAATCTCACCCAGCTGCAGGCCATCCGGCAAGTCAGTGGCTGAGCCTGGAACAGACCCCAGCCCTGCACTCTGACCACTAGCCAATATTCCCCCGTGACTGTCTGCTTATTTGTACCTGGGTATATGGGGCTTCTGTGCGCATGCTACCTGTGTGTCAGGGTGTACGGACCTGTACCACGTGTGATTAGACCACGCATCTGGTTACACGGTTGTCATGAACTTGCAAGAATACTATGTGTACCCCTCCACACACCTCAGCACCCCCATCCTTACCCACATCCCCACCCCCAATCCCTGCCCCCTGCCACTTCCTGCACGTGCCCCTCTGCTCACTATACTGTGCTACCCCATATGCACCGAGGGAGAGGGAAGCTCTGTGCCTCTGCACAGGCGCAGAGTGAAGGAGCGGGAGAAGGGAGCCATCTTCTGCCATGGTCCAGACGGGGAACTGTTCGGCTCAGAGAGAGCAGTCGGGCCGGGGGATCCGTCATTGGGCCAATGGCTCCGTGGTGCCAACCACCTAACCCTGGGAGCAATGGAGACGGCAGGCAAACAAGATCGGCCTGCAGGATGGACCAGCTGCAATTGGTACCGGTGGCAGAGGGGACTGGCTGGGTCATAAATGAGGAGGGATCAGGGAAAAGAGCACAGGACCTTTCTGTTCTAGGAAGCACTGGTTCTGATCCAGCCCCAGGGGGGACAGGCTGGCTCATAGGGTGTTGGGGAAAGAAACTTGGGGAATTTTCCCTCTAGGGACCACTGGTTTTGATCCAGCTGTAGGGGGAACTGGCTGGCTCAGGGGCCACAGAGTGAGGTATGACTGAGGCCTTTCCCCTCTAGGGGCGCTTGCTCCAATCCAAGGGGTGACTGGCTGGCTGGTTAGGCGAATGGGATATGGGGCTTTTGCTCTACAGGAGGCACCAGTTCCAATCCAGGTCGAAGTCAGGGAATGGGATACAGGGCTTCTGTCTCGAGGGCGCCGACTCTGAGCTGGGCTCAGGTCACTGGGCTTAGATGGCTAGAAGGAGCTGGGTATAAGATATGGAGCCTTTTCCTTCTAGAGCACTGGTTAAAAGCGAGCCCTACGCCGGGGGGACCGCTGGCTCGGGGGCATTAGGGAATAGGATACAAGGCCTTTCACCTCCAGGGCAGCAATACATGCTTGGCTTCAATTGGTGGTTCTCATGCAATGAGTTTGCTGGGTCTCAGTCCTCACACAGACAGATGACCATGTCCCACAACCCCCCAGCACAATGGGCTCATGGGGGAGGCTAGGATGGACTGACCCCAGAGGTTCACCCTTACACCTAGAGGAGTCTGTGACTCAGTGATGGATGAAGTGGGCGGGTGGTAACACGATGCTGCCCATGCTGTGCCTGCTGTGTGGGCGGCAGATGCACCTTCCAGCATCACTATGCCCCAGCACCCTCAGGTGTGCAGAATATGCTCTGAAAGAGCCGTGCACGTGGCCCCACTGCTGACCCACAAAAAACATGGGGCTTGGCAAACATGGGGTTAAATGAGCTTCTTTGCGGTTTTATTCCCTTCAAACTATCCAAACTATGCCCACAAACGCAAGGCACTGGCAGGGCCAGCTTGTATCAGGCAGAGCCCTGGGTATCACTGCATGGGCTTCCCTGGCATGGCCAATACAATGCCTCTGCCAGACAATTGTGCCCTATTACATGTTACATTGGGAACAAACATCTGCAGCATGGACAGACTGAGAGCCCAGCGCAGAGCGGGGCGGCTACCCTGGCTCTCACTGCCCCTTCAGAGGCTGGCACTGGCTTCCGGGAGAGCCACACCTCTGCCCTTCAAGGATAGCTTTGGACTCTTACTCCCCTAGTTGCCAAGCGATGAACTAGACTCGTCCATGAAACCCTGCTTCCCAGCCTGGACAATCGTACCCAACATACCATGATCTTCCAGGGACGAGCTGCTGGCTCACTGGTTGATCTGGAAGCTGTTAATGCCCACAAACTACCCTCAACCTCTTCCACTTCTGGGCGAGCTTCCAGACTGCCAGAGCCCGCCCAGCTCATCACACTGGTAGCCTGCCTTGGGCGAGCGGGGAAGATTTGCACCAAAGGTGACTCATGCTCTTGCTGTCAGGGAGGTTCATTTGTTTCCAGCCGTCTCAATTCCGGCTGTATTTGTTTAGCTGATGAATAGGGTTGTTAGCGTTAAACAGACTCCCAGCTCCGCACTTAAGTGGGTGGCATTGTAATAAAATATTGAGAACATTTGCTCTCGGCAGCTGCGTTCCTGCCTGGATCCCATTTCAGACAAGGCAACCCTCGACAGCAGGTTATGTGCAAATTGCAAATGTGTGCATGCGCCTTTGATCCCAGCACCTGAGCTGCCCAGGCGCTAGCTGCCCTGTCCAGGGAGAGGAGACGGAGGTGAAGCAGCACAAAGAAAGGGGGCATTGGGTCATCCTGCACAAATGCCTCCGCATGGAACGCTCAGTGGAGTAAATTCCATGCTTTCCGGTGCAAAGCTGTCGAAGGGCAGGGCTCTACACAAACTGGCACCCATGCAGTTAAACCAGGGCAAATGCAGACAGTCCCATTGTGGCTTAAGAGAAATCGAATTAAGGCTGGCATTGTCCCTGAGCCGGGTGGTACAGCAGATGGGGGGAGCCTGCTGGTCAGTTTTCTGTTGGGGAAGAAATCAGTGACACGGACAGTGGGTTTTTTCTCGGTGTAATTTGTTTACTTACACAATATGCACCAGTCTGGGAACAGAGGTGGCTCCGAGCTGCGGGCAGCCAATCCCCTCTGCTCAGCAGCTCCACCCAAACGCCAATGCCCAGTTCCCAGGAAGCAGCTCCACCCCAGCAATTGCATCTAGTTAGGGTGGGTCAGCCGATGCACCAGCAGCTGCCTGCAACTTGCAACAGCAGCCCCTAAAAGAACTGTGCATCGCAGAACAACAAGGCGGCATGTCTTCCAAGACTGAACATTGCTCCCATGTGAAGGAAAAAGAACTTGCAAGACTGCACAACAGTGCCACCTGGTGACTCCTGTCATACCCGTGGGTTAAACCAAAATAAGAATGTGTACACCACCTTCGGGGCGAGTTTAACATCACACCTTAAGTTAAACACATGTAACTCTGTCTGTAGAGAAACGCCTGCCCCGAGGCTCTAACTCAACCCACTTAGCAGATGCTCCAGTACAATTTGTCTTGTCTTGACCTGAGTTTTAGGTCTTAATTAGATGGCGTTAGCTCACAGGCTTGCCGCTCCCCCATCCCAACTTCACATCCTAGGCAAGGCAAGGCCGCAGCATATGCGAGTGCAGCATAGGTGGGTGCTTGCGTGAGTTTAACCTTCTAATGCCGGCACGGTCCAAAGCTCGGGCATCAACAGCCTCGCAGCACCAGTACTACGCACACATCCCGCTGCAGGGGGAGAGGAGGCCTGTGTGCAACCTCAGTTTACCCCCCTCGTGTATTTCTATTATGATACAGTCTCTAACTACATGATCCCATAGCTATTTTTGCCACAGGACCCCAGCCTCACTTCGTGCACAGGTTGGATCACCCAAGGGGCCTGTGATCCACTTTCTGTCTGATCCCACGTGCATAATCAGCCTGTGTTTGCAACATCACAGCCTGCTGGCAAGGGGCAGGGACAGGGACGGAGTGAGTGGGTGAGATTCACCCCATTTTAGCAGGAGTGGTGGGTTCGTTTTAAGAGGCTCACATAGTTCCACGTGCTGCTCATCTCTGGGTCATCGGGTCACCCCTCCAACAGCGCTTTCTCCCCAGATTACAGTATAAGGATATTAAGCCAGCACAAGGCGAGCAGCCTCATTAGATGTGGGAAAGCAGCTGGCCAGCTTGGGGTCAGTTCCCAGCAGCGCAGGTATCCTTATCACAAACCCCCAGGCACTAAAAGGCCACACACTGAACTGAGCTATTCTTTATTAGCATGAAAGTACCACCTACCAGTCCCATCACACCAGGCGCTGCACAGACATAGAGCGAGAGATGGTCCTTGCCCCGAAGAGCTCACAATCTGAACAGACAAATGGCTGGAAGGGAAACTGAGGCACCAAACAGGGGAGGAACTTACCCAAGGTCACACTCAGGAATAGAACCAATGTGCCCTGAGGTCCAATCTGGTGCCCTACCCACAGGCCACAGAGGGAGGTAGCTTAACAGGGAAGCTTCCTCTACCACTGCAAGTGGCTAGCGAGGGGGTGTGAGACTCCCAGAATGGGACGTGGCTCTGTTCAGCAAGACATGTCCGTCCTAAATCCCCCACTCCCCTCTGAGCAAAATCCCCATGTTTGATTTGACACCATAGGCAGTGCAGAGAAGCATCCGACATCCCACAAGTTATGTGAATCCTTAAGCGGCTGCGCCAGCAGATCCCAGGCTGCGAATTAAGTTAGCAGAAGAGTGCAGATTGCTTTTGTCCACTCCGCCTCGGGCCATCCATCACCGGGCCTTGACAGCACTTAAAGGTCCAGAGACAGAGGCGCAGCGGCACTTAGCACTGAGTTATTTGCAACATTACAGCTTGGAAAATGTTATTAAGTGGAGAGATGTTTATACTCCTGGATTGGAATAAACCTCCGATCTTCGCCGCAGCTGGCTCACGTGCAGCTCACAGCTAATCCTTCAACGGCAATGGGTGGGGTGAGGTGTGGAGGGCACCTTTCTCCAGAAAATTATACTTTCCCTCTTCCCCGGTATACACACAGGTCAAGGAAGTAGAGGATACAAATTTCCCCAGTGGAGATCTTCCATGTATTGCACACTGACTTGGGAGAAATGAGGGAGGGGAACTTGAGGGCAAGGAACTGTCTCTGCTTCTTTTAAAAGGAGACTTGGAATGGGAAATAAAACTGGACTTTGTCCCTATAAAGGACTGAATGTGTTTCCCCCATATACACAGACACTCACCTCTGCTGCCTATCTCCAGAGGTCCAGTGTGATCATTTCTGGAGGACTTGGAGGGTTGAATTGGGAGCTTTCTGAATGACATCTTTAACAGAGACCTCTTTTCTCCCAAACACCCCTTGGGTGTTTGAGCTAAATAAGTCTGGACAAAACCAAACAAAAAAAATTTAACTTGCATTCAAAAAAGCAAAATTGCTTCCCCTCCCAATCACTTAAGGTTTCACATGCACGGCATGTCTGCAGTCACACAGCTCCCCAGCCCGCCACAGAGACTTCCGGCAGGAACAGGAGTACATGCAAGAACTGACTTGTTAATGCAATAATAAGCAGGGAATAAGACATTTTAAAATAAAGGCCTGTGCCATCTGCCAAAATGAGGGGGGGGCACCACCCTATTTTTCCCTCCTTTCAGATCACTTTTAAGGGCATCAAATCCACCCTTCCTGCTCAGCACCCCAGCAAAGTCTACAAAACCAGCCTCAGGACTGACCCCAAGCAGAGTGCCCCAGGGGTCAATCCTGGGGCCGGTTTTGTTCAACATCTTCATTAATGATCTGGATGACGGAATGGATTGCACCCTCAGCAAGTTCACAGATGACACTAAGCTGCGGGGAGAGGTAGAAGCGCTAGAGGGTAGAGATAGACTCAGAGTGACCTAGACAAATTGGAGGATTGGGTCTTCGGCAGCCATTCAGCGGCGGGAGGTCCTTCCGCCCCGGGACCCGCCGGCGAAGTGCCCGGTCTTCGGCAGCAATTCAGACCTCAGGACCCCTGAATCCTCTGGGTGGCCCTGCTAGTCTCGCTCTCAGCCAGCCTGCAAACCTAGCTACACAGGGCTGCATCTGTGAATGCTAAAATGATAGCCACCCTCTTGGCCAATGCATCAGGGATTGAATTAGGGACCCCTCCAAGCCAACAGTGTAAGCCATTACAGCTTGAGCCCAGCCTCTACAGGGGACGGGGCTGTAACAACTCACATCCGCTGTGCATCAGCACAGAGAAGACGTCGTAACACACGCTCACCAGTGGGTTACGACGACACCCAAGACCTAGGGTTGGCAGACAGATGCCAAACTGGATTCGGCATCCAGTCAATGATCAGCATGTGTCTGGCGCTGGACGTCAGGCCATGACCACATTCTGGGCTCAGCTGGTGAGGTCAAAATAGGGTGCTGGATAGGTGGGACACTCTGTAGCAGTCTGGCACACCCATATTCACCACTGTGATATGATTACATGTTTGGTACAAAGTCTGTCTTGTGAGGTATCATTTAAAGAGGCTTGAGCCACTGAACATTACTACCCTGTTGAATTGTATGTACTATCATTGTTTGGGAAGTTATGAAGTATTGCTCTATATTTGATACTGATGTGATGGGTTGGATCACAGAAAACCCCTTGGGAACTGCCAACTGATGTGCTGAGACTACCTCTGAGCCAGTTTTCCCTGGCAGCTTGGGACTCCAGTGCCCTGCCTAGTTCGAGCCAGACACGCTAGCCTGCTACAAACACAGACCCAGGTCTGAACGTCCCCCAAAAGCTGTAGGCTTAACTGAAAATAGCTTAAGAAGTGTTCCTGTCTCTAACACTCAGATACCCAGCTCCCAATGGGGTCCAAACCCCAAATAAATCCGTTTTACCCTGTATAAAGCTTATACAGGGTAAACTCATAAACTGTTCGCCCTCTGTAACACTGATAGATATGCACAGCTGTTTCCCCCAACCCCCCAGCCCCAGGTATTAATACATTCTCAGGATTAATTAATAAGTAAACAGTGATTTTATTACATGTAAAAAGTAAGATTTAAGTCAGTGGTCCCCAACCTTTTTCGTCTGGCAGGCGCCAGATGAAGGACCGTGGCGGCGGTCGAGCATCCGCCGAAATGCCTCTGAAATTTGGCGGCATTTCAGCGGATACTCGACCGCCAGCCAGTATGCAAGTGAATCTAGATGCCCCCACAGGCGACCCGTTGGGGACCCCTGATTTAAGTGGTTCCCAGTAATAACAGATAGAACAAAGTGAATTACCAAGCAAAATAAAATAAAACATGCAAGTCTAAGCCTAATACCATAGGAAAGTGATTACAGATGAAATCTCACCCTCAGAGATGTTCCAGTAAGATTCTTTTACAGACTAGCCTCCTTCTAGTTCGGGTCCAGCAATCACTCACACCGCTGTAGTTACTGTCCTCTGTTCCAGTTTCTTTCAGGTGTTCTTGGGGGTGGAGAGGCTATCTCTTGAGCCAGCTGGAGGCAAAATGGAGGGATCTCCCAGGGGCTTAAATAGACTCTCTCTTGTGGGTGGAGACCCCCTCCTCTCTCCTATGAAGAATCCAGCTGCAAGCTGGAGTTTTGGAGTCACATGGGCAATTCATATGTCCATGCATGACTCAGAACTTTACAGGTGGCATGTTCACATGCTACCTTGAACGTCCCCAGATAGACTTCTTATGTGGATTAGAGTCTTCCAAGGTCCATTGTCCGTTAAGTGTTTCCTGATTTGGCACTTAACTTGCAAATTCCTTTCTTAAGAAGCTGACCAAATGCCTTACTAAGGCTACTTAAAATCAGTCAAGTACACAGCCAATATTCATAACTTCGAACACAAAAATGATACATGCATACAAATAGGATGAATATATTCAGTAGGTTATAACCTTTGCAGAGATATGTTACATGACATATGTAGCATAAAACATATTCCAGTTATGTCACATATACATTTATAAACATATTTCCACAAAGCATTATGGGGTGCGACGTCACAACTGAGATACGTGGTAAATGGGAAACGCCCACCGCCGGCCTTTCAGTGGCAATAACGAAACAGCTGACAAGACAGATTTACATCAGGACCAGCCAGACGTGTTGATGGCCCATCAAGAAGAATTCACTCTCTAAGGCTCCTCAGAGAGGCCACATATGCAATGGAAGCTGCCTAACCCCCATGTCACAGCAAGGATCTTTCTGGCACCTGGAAGAAAGTATTTAAAAAAAGGGACAGTGACATCATCACTTGTCCTCTCTCCTCCCCTGAAGGCAACAAGAATGCTTGGAAGACAAAGGCTTTGAACTGAGGAGACTGGTCCCAGGCTGAGAGAGCGATCCAGCCTATGTATTAAGAACTGTAACCTATCAGCAACATCCAGCGGGGTGAGAAAAGCTGTTTGATGTAAATCTTTGTCTGTTCAAGTTAGAATTTAGATTGCAAGTCTGTTCTTATTTCTTATGTAACCAACTTTGACCTCTGTGCCTAACACTGACAATCACTTAAGTTTATTAAGTGCAGGAAGATAGATTTTACTTTAATGTTTTATCTTTAGCAATGAGTTTTTCTAAAGTGCTTGGGGAATCTACTCAGATTACAAAGGCTGGTGCATGTCCCCTATCCTTTGACGAAGGGGCAAACTAATTAATGAGCTTGCACAGTTCAAGAATAGGTCTTGAGGAGTGCAAGACGGTATATTTCTGGGGTGCAAGGCTGGGGGCTTGGGAGATGTGCTGGTGTTTCCCTCTGCATAGTTCAGGAGTGGCTTGGAGACCATTCAGGCAACTTAGCTGGGTGTGTCTCTGCATGCTGGTGCTGAATGATAACAACCCCTGGGCTGGGGTTGGCAAGGCTTAAGGAGGCACAGCGGTCTCACAGTTCCAGGTCGTACCCCAGGGATCCCATCACAACAGGACACCAAGGGAGTGGATCTGGGCTAGTGTAAATTGGTCAGCACTCCAAGCTGCCTCCTGATGTCAAACACCAGCTCATCTCAGTGTTAAGGGGGCCGAGCAGCATGGGAACCAAACTGGTTTCTAACAAGCCGGGGGTGGAAGGATCTGACTTGCCCTTCCAACCAGGACTGGGCCCAGCCACAGAGAGGTGGCAGAACTGAAGACAGGCCTGAACCAAACCCCCAGCTCGTGAGGATCTGAAGGCTGCAGTCCCTGTCTCCATCAGACACCAGTTGAGAGCAGGATCCGAGGCCGCTCCCCTGCAGCCCCCTATGGGGGATGTAGATGGTGGGTGACAAGACTCCAGGTGAGGGTATGGGGAGGTAGTGTTGGTGCAGGAAGCCCCAGCCTTCAGGACGGGGCTCCTGTTATCCGCTAGTCAGTGGCAATGGCAACAGAAATGTATGTCCTAGGTGGCCAGGAGCATCGGCCATGAATGAGACCCAGTGAGTGTCTTCAGCAGGGGGTGCCCTCCCTGCCCCAGGCTCAGCCCGTCAACAGGGGCAAGACACACAGCTCCTCCAGCCTGGCCTTGGCAATGGCCTCCCAGCCCCTGTTGGCCTGGGGGTTGCGAGGCGAGGGGTGCATCAAGCCTTCCACCCGGACCTGGAGGCCAGCCGAGGCCAGGGCCTTGCGGGCCCGCTGCTCGGCGAAGCGGCCCACGCCGATCACCATGGCAACACTGAGCAGGCGCACGGCCTGGGCCAGCCCGTCGTCGCAGACCTGCAGCAGGCGCTCGCGCTGGGCGGCCGGCAGGTCGGCCGGCGTCAGGTTCTTGCCGCTCTGGCTCATGAAGAGCAGCGGGCAGTGGTTGTGGACGAAGCAGCGGCGGAAGAAGGCCTCAGGGCCAGTGCACAGCGAGCGGAAGAGGCCCCAGAAGCGGGCACCGCTCACCTCCGTCTGGGGACACTCCAGCCCCAGGACAGGTCTCTTGGGGTGCTCCTGGGCCGGCTTAGACACCTGCCCACGGATCTGCAGCCACTCCCGGACGTGACGCACCTCCCCAAAGGGCACCTGTGGGGGAACAAGAGCAGGGTCAGAGAGGAGCCTGACCAGCAAGACCCCACCTCCTCCATCAGGGGAAGCCATGGAGCCGGAGCCACAGCCATTGATAGGCTAAAGCCAAGAGCATCAGGAAAGCCAAAGGAGGTAGACACCATGGGAGGCAGTGTGGCCTAGTGGATAAAGCATCACATTAGGCGAGTTGGGTGCTGGCCCTGGCTCTGCCATTGGCCTGCTGGATGACCTAGGGCAAAACGCTCTGTGCCTCAGTTTCCCCTCCCACCCTTTGTCTACTCAGAGTGCAAGCTCTTTGGGGCAGGGCTATCTCTCAGTCTGTGCAATGGCCAGCATGCTGAGATGGTTGGGTTCCTATTCTGGATCCGGGCCTCTGGCCACTGCTGCTATACAAACATTGTATAAAAACAACCCTTATTTTATTCTAGTCCTGGGAACTGAATGCAGGAGTCCTGGCTCCCATCCCCCACCCTTGCTCTACCCACTGGACCCCAGTCCCCTCTGAGAGCTGGAAACTGAACACAGGAGGCCCCCCTCTTTACCCACCTGGACAGAAAAAGCAGAGACAACCAAGCCTCCTCCTGCAACCCTCTGTCCCAGCAAAACAGCCGTGTTTGAAGATCTGCATGGCCCCATCCCAGGAGCCATCCCTGCCAGGCCTAAGCGAGTAGCCAGGGCTCTTCTCAAGCTCTTCTCTGCCGCTCCCCGCCCATTCTGCAGCCAGGCAGAGGAAGCACTCCCTGGTAGGAAGTGGCCTCATCTCTAACAGGCTGGGATTAGGATCCCGCTGTACCACGGCCACAGAGAATTGATGCCTCTGCAGAAGGGGCAGGGGGGAGACGTTGCTTCACCCTTCCCCATCCTAACACAGACACAGGCCAATGCCTGGGACTGACTGGGTGCCCCACTTGCCGGAGAGCCTCCCCAGAGCAGGACTGGGGAAGGGACACCTGGTACAATGACCCCACTCCCAATAAGGAGGTAACAGGAGTCCATCCCACACAGCAGGATTTCTCTCTCCCCACTGAACCCCAATCTCCTCGTAGCCTACTGCCATCCTCCACCCCCCCACACACACACTGGGGGCACCCTCCCCCAGGGCCACCCCCCAAAATAATAATGCAGGCTGTTTACTGACAGGCCAGATGGGGCCACTCATGTAGGAGACAGAAAAGGAGAGAGTGAGACTCGCACACAGCTCTACCAATGCCCCTCAATCCCGACCCACAGCCCCCTGCTACCCCAGCTCTGGGCTCACACACACCTCTCTGCCAGTGCCCCTCAATCCCAACCTGCAGCCCCCTGCTACCCCAGCTCTGGGCTCCCTCCCCACACACTCTGCTGGTGCCCCTCAAACCCAACCCGCAGCCTCATGCTATTCCAGCCTTGGGCTTCACCCCCCCCCAAGTTCTGCCAACGCCCCTCAATCCTCACCTGCAGCCCCCTGCCTCCTTCTGTGCTAGTCCTCAGGAAGACGCTCCTAAGGTCAGACTCCCAGGCAGCTGCAAGCAAACACGTCACCTGGGGCCAGAAACAACCTGGACCCTTTGCAGCTGGAAGGCTAATGATGTGGGGCATGGAGGGGCTGTGCCGGCCCCTGGGGAGTGCCATCGGGAAACAGAGCATTCCACCACTGTGACCTGGCCAGGTGCGGCTTCAGTCCAGGTTCCAAGGAGGAGTCAGCTCCGCCGCCCAAGTGACACAGACCCAGGAGCCGCACTCCAGATCCTGGCGGGTTCCTTTGCAGCTGCTCAGGCCGATGGGAGTTGTGAGGAGGGGCAGTGGATCTGTAGCCACTGGTCCTCTAAAAATCCACCACCAGGGGCATCCATCCTAGCTGGTCCCCCTTACCAGCAGCCTCGGCAGAGATGCTCCCAACCCCCATCTGCATCATATCCCCCACAGCAATACACTCGCCCAAAAGGAACCCACATACTCTCTGCTGGATGGGACCTGGCGGGGACAAGCTGCCTTGGGACCGTTGGGACTGAGCACCCAGCTCCCTGCAGGGAGCATCAGCACCAGACCAACAGGGCAGGAAACAGCCTAAAGAGGCTGCGGCTGGCTGGAGAGGAGTGCTGGGAGGAGAGAGACTTGCAGGCAGAGATCAGAGGGGAAATGGGGAATTGTTACCATATTGGAGCCATGGCGCTTCCCCCGCCCGAATTGAAGGGTGACATGCCAGGCCGTGAGGGACAGGGGTCTGTGCAGACCCAGCTGCAGAGAAGAGAGACGGCTTTGTTAACAGAGCAGTGTGGGGTGGAGAATGTAAGAGGAGACACAAGAGGCTGTGATTTTGCCATACAAGGCACTCGCTGGTCTCTGCCGGTGCAGGTCTCCGTAGAGGGTCCTGGTTATTTTCTCCCTAATGAGAATTTCGTGGCCGCCAGACAGCCAGTTCTGGGGGCTGGAGTGCACAGATCAGAGAGCAGCGGAGAAAGCTATGCACACAGACTCAGCATTCGTGGGCTGCAGCTTCCGTCCACCTGTGGCCGAAAGGCAGTTAAAGCCCAGTTCAATCTTTGCCTCCGCTGAGATGGGCAAGGAGGCGGCCAGTCAGCGCCCACTAGCATGGTGCATTAGGTGGTGCATCCACCTCGGTCCTCAGTTCATTTCACACTGGCCGCCAGACTGGACCTGCACCCTGGAGGTCAGAGGCTGCACTCAGCCCACTGCCATCTGGTCACCCGCGAGGGGCACGGTGGCTCTACTCCCTGACACACACACACACCCCATGGGATGGAGGTTATTTGGAAAGGGGGCAGAGTAGGAGCACGAAGGCTGGAAGCATCTACGTTAGGTGTGGGAAGGGGAAGGAGGAGGGTGGGGCGGAGAGTATGGGATCTGAGCTCTGACTCAGCCCCCAGGGGAGGTCCAGTGCTACCAACTGCCAGATCTTCAAGCACGTGGCATGTCAGGAGCTGAACTCTTTGGAGGATCTGGGTAGGAGCATCACACTGGGAGTGCAGATCTGGTCCTGGCATGGTAGGAAAAACAAAACCTTCCTGACCCCTACAACCAGCCTGCTCCCTGGAGCATGAGAGTTGCTATCTATCTGAGGCACTTTTACAGCCCCCATCACCACAGCCTCTGAGCACCTCACAATTTCAGATGTATTTATCCACACAGCCCCTCGCAGGGCTATTATCCGCATCTGGGGAACTGAGGCAGTAAGTCTAAGGGACTTGCCCAAGCTCATATAGGGAAGTCTGTAGCAAAAGAAGGATTTGACCCCACGTCTCCTGCATCCTAGGCTGGTGCCCTAACCACTATGCCATGCTTCCTGACCCCCAAAGTGCACACAGACGCCTTGTTAAAAGGAGGCTTTCCCTGAGAGCCGGACAGGGGAAGGCACACCGGGGAGGGGTTCGCATGGCAGGGGGATTGGAAGGGAAGAAGAGGGAGTCACAGGAAGATGCCCAGATGTGGTTTCTTGAGGCAGAAGGGGGTTGGGAAAGCTGGGAATGAGGGCTGAGAGCGGCTGAGATGGAGGCGTCACGAGGGGGTGGAAGGATCCTAACCCAAAGCCCCCAACACTCACCCCAATGGCTGCAGACTCCCAACCCTGCTGGCCCCGGAAAGGAACCCTGGGCTAGGACACCATGGGGGCCGAACGAAGCCGGCTCCTGTGTTATTAGCTCCCTGCACAGAAGGTGAATTGATACAAAATACCAGGGGGGTCCCACCCCTCCCCCAGTGCCAGGGTCCTGCCGCGGCAGCCCTCACGGTCCTGGCCCTGCGCTGCCCTGATCTGTAATCATATTTCAGGAGAAGCCAATCTCGCCCTCTGCAGCCCCCGGTCCCCACAAAACAGCCCCCACCTCCCACGTCTATCGATCGCCCCTGGGTCTAATGTCAAGATAAAGCCTCCCCTCACCCCTGCTCGCCAGATCTGCCAATTAGCAGCTGGACAAATGCAGCTTGGCGGGAGACACCCCCCACCCTCCAACCCCCCAATATAAATTAAAGCGCATTATTGAATGATTTGTTTAGCTGATCCTTTGACCTCTGACCCCAGGACCAGAGGCTGTCAGAGGGGATCGGTGATGGAGCAGCTGTCAGGCACCGGGAGTGGAGAAGGGGCTTGGGGGAAGGGGTCTCCGTCTTGCTCTCCCATCCCCTCACATCATCTGGGGAGCGAGACGTGCTGCTCTCCCACTTTCTGGCCCTCTGCAAATGAATTCAACTACAGGTGAGTGGGGAAGAAGCCGTCACAGGGCAGCCTCCCACCTCTGCCAGTCACTTGGATAAACTGGCCAGCCCTCTATTCCAATGCCCACTGAGATCCTGAGAGTGGTACAGGCAGGATCAGGTCCTCGAGCTGGGACTGGGAAGGAGCTGGCTGGACAGACACCTGCGCGACAGCCGGGCTAAGGAGTTACCCATGATCCTCCTGTGATGTGGTTTTCCTGGTCAAACTCCATTATTTTTGTTACTTTAAAATCCCTCCCTGCAGCTTCGTATGGACAGAGAGTCCTTCTTCACTTCCTTTCCTAAAGTGCTGCCATTAAACAGCTGCTGCATTCCACCCCAGAGGTGGACCAGAGACAGACTTGTTGTTCTGTTTGTACAGCACCTAGCACAATGGGGTGCTGATCCATGACCGGGGCTCCTAGATCAGAAGTTTTCAAACTGGGGAGCGCACCCCCTTAGGAGGGTGTTGAGGAACGTTTGGGGGCGTGGGAGAACAAGTGGCCGTGCAGGGGAGGGTGCCTCAGGGAGGAAGCGATACCTCCAACCCCTGACTCATCTCAGCGGGCCACCCAGCCTATGGCTCAGTGTCAACGCCTCCGTGCCCAGTGGCCTCCGTGCCCAGTGCTGGCTCTGTCCCCAGAGACCATTGCAGGCACCTTCCCCCACCCTGAAAGCCCCGGGGGGAGGGGTCGCAACCAAAAATTTTAATTCAAAGGTGGGGCCCCACTCAAAAAGTTTGAAAATTGGTGTCCTAAGTGCTACCACAATACTCATAAATAATAAAATAATAGTAATAATAGTAATTTCAGTGCTGGGTGAAGTGTAAACAGCTGCTGTGTCCCACCCCAGAGGTGGCTGCATTCACAAACTAAACAAACTGCAAGACTAAAGCACGGTAACAAATCACAGCAAGGCAGGAAACTCAGTCTATCCAGAGTACTTACATAGTACCATTACCACTGTATTTGAGTGCCCCAAAACCCACTTGTGAGGCAGGGCTATCATCCCCACGGTAAAGACGGGGGAAACTGAGGCACTGAGCAGCTAGGAGACTCCCCCAAAGTCTCACACGAAGGCTGTGGCCAAGCAGGAGCTTGAATCACAGTCTCCCAAGTGCGAGGATAGGGTCTGAACCACCGGACCCTCCGTCTTCTCACTGAGTAAAAGGAGACTCTCCATTGGTAGTACAGAGCCTATGACACACAATAGAGCAGTTCTGGTTCCATACAGTAGAGGGCAGCAATCACACACACGTGTGCGCATGCGCTGGCGCTTTGCAATATCTTCGCAAGCCCTGGACTCTGACACCAGCTTTCCGCTCTGCTTCCTGGCATGGCATCAAAGGAGGAGTGGATCTACATGGCCCCCGTCCAGTCAAACGTTAGAGGAGGCAGCAGGGAACACTGGTCCCACCTGCGCACAGGGAACCAGGATGTCAGAGCCAGCTACACGAGCAGCACTTAAGGCAGCTGCAGCTCCTTGGGCAGATGAGCGTTAACGGCAGGAGATCCTGCTGCAGCGCAGGCGCCTAATTACTCCCCGAATTAATGCCATTAATATTAACCAGCTGCATTGTATCAACCAACCAGCTCATGGCTCCCAGCTGCAGCCACTGAACAAAGCACACTCCCAGGGGGCACATCATCAAAATGTGTCATGGTCCAAAGGGTAGGGTACTGGGCCAGAACACCTGGGTTCTATTCCCAGCTCTGCCATGCGCCCGTGGGCAACTTTCCCCTCCTGCTCTTTATGTATGTAGATTGTAAGTTCCATGGAGCAGGGACGGCCTCCCATTATGTGTACGTGCAGCTCCGGGCGCACAACCAGATCTTGGGTGGGGCTTCTATGCTCTGCTATAATATCCATACTAACGTTATTTGACTTCACGGGGCTAAGGCCAATTCACACTCGCTGGGGTCTGGCCGCACTGATTTCCATGGAGCTATGGCTGATTGACGCTCACTGGGAATCTGGCCCATTGGTGTAAACGTGCAAGGTCTCACCACCACCACCCCCACTCCCCTACCTCCGGCAATCACCACACACTGGCTGTGGTCAGTAGGTACAGGAATGTCTCACGGGCACTTCCAATGCACCCACCGTGCAACTCAAGACATGTCCCAATTCTGCCCCAGCCCCCAAGATTCCAGTTCAAATGTGGGGAGACTGGTCTCATCTAAAGCCTCAAAGGGCTCCAGGGCCCATAACAACCCGGGGCGAGACCCTAGGCCCACTGAAATCAACGGCCAAATGCCCAATGGGGCCAAGACATTGCCCACAGTCGCTGCTCCAATCCCCACCTCCCATTTGCCCCCCTTGTCCAAGTGCCCCCGTGGGACGGGCTGCCTTACCCCAGTCTGTGCCATCCCGAATGGGCCGGGGTTCATGCCGAGGAAAAGCACCTCTTTAGGGGAACGGCAATATCTCTTCACATAGTCCTCGTGAGGCTCCCAGGCGTACTCCAGAGGGTTGTAGACGTAACAGACGGGGTCGAGGAAGGAGAGCTCCCTGAGACGCACATTCTGCTCCAGCTCGGCCTGCAGGAACTGGGTGGCCAGGACGTCCCCCTGAGAGAAGGGCGGACCCACAGGGGTGGCACCGAGGGGAGCATCCGGCTGCTCCATCATGCTGCCATCTCCTGCCAAACAGACACTAGCCAGTAAGAACCATCCAGCAGGAGAGGTGGGGAGACATGTGATGTTTGAGGGCCATTTTCAAGATCCCTTGTGAGGGAACAGATTCCCTCCCACACCCCCTGCTTATCCACAGGGCACGTGCAGCTCCAAGCACCTGCTGCCAGGGTGGAGAAGGGGGCTAGGTCTCTGCGGTGCCACTGCTGGGGTTGCCAACAGAAGACCAGCTGTCGTGGCAGCTCTGGGCACACAACTTGGTTCCACTCCGAGGCAGCACGAGACTGAGCAAACTCGCCTGACAGAGGCCGCCGTCGATGGGTTACCCTCACTGGCCCAGGTAGAAGGGAGCTGGCGCCCTTACAGTCAATGACTCCAGCCCAAGCCACCGAGTCCTCCTGGCCGGGAACCGGATTCAAACCTACAGCCGTTCCCTTGAGCCAGCCGGGCCCTGACCTGGGGCCAGATTTTAACCTGTGCACTAGACGTGGAAGGCTCCATACCCTGTACCCAGCACCCTTGAGCATCTGATGCCAATGACCTGGACTGGAACTGGGGCCCCCTTAGAGGTGAAAGGCCCCATATCCCATTCCCTGATCTCTTCTAAACCAACCAGTCCCTTGACCCTGAGGCAGATAGGAGCCAGTATTCCCAACAGGAAAGGCCCCATATCCCATTACCCACCCCCTTGAGCTAGCCAATACCTCCGCCCTGCATCTGGATCACAGCCAGCCCCCCACTCCTCCTGAGGAAAAAAGCCCCATATTCCATCTCCCCTAAGCCATCCCCCACCGCCAGCAGCCTGGGGCCAGATTGGAACTGGTACCCCCTAGAGGAACTGGGGTAATGGGATATGGAGCCTATCTCCTCTGAACCAGCCAGTCTCCCCACTCCTGGGCCAGATTGGAGCCAGCGCCCCTAGAGGAGAAAGGCCTCATCTCCCAATCCCACATTTCCAAAACCCCTATTTTGTACCAGAATTCTTTCTGTGCTGTAACTCAGATGAGTGATTTCATCGTAGCCCTGGTTACAAGTGAACCAAGAAAGACCTTCACATAGATCCCTCCACGGGGAATGTGCTTTTTATAGCCCTTTTTATGACTGTAATTAGTAAAGCATTTGCTCAGATACAAACCATTACTGTAAATAATCTATAAATGCTTTGTGCTGTGATTAAACACACACACACACCCTACAAAACCCAGATTCGCACTTCCGCCCGTGAGGGAGGAGAAAATTAACCTTCCAAGAGCCCAACCATAAGGCGCTTGCAACGAGCATTATCATTCAATTATGGTAGCACACAACCAAGATCAGGACCCCATTATTATTATTATTAATTATGTGTATTACAGCAGCGCCTGGGAGCCACAGTCACGGACCAGGACCCCTGTGCTCTAGGCACTGTACAGTATTTATTAAGTGTATTACAGTAGCATCTCGGAGCCACAGTTATGAGCCAGGACACCATTATGTTAGGTACTGTGCAATACATTTAGGTGCATTATGGTAGCATCTAAGCCAGGACTACACTGTGCTAGGTGCTGTACATTAGGTGTATTACAGTAGCACCTAGGAGCCCGTCATGGATGAATGTGCTAGGAGCTGTCCGAACAGAGAACAAAAAGTCCCCAGCCAGAGAGCTTTCAGTTTAAACAGACAAGGGACAGCAGGAGAAACTGAGGCACAAACCGGGGAAGTGAATTGTCCACAATCACCCAGCAGGCCAAGCTTAGGGCTGCCAACTTTCTGATTGCAGAAAATCAAACACCCGTGCCCTGCCCTTTCTCTGAGGCCCCACCCCCAACCTCCATCGCTTGCTCTCCTCTACCCTTGCTCATTCACTCATTTTCACCTGGCTGTGTGCGGCATGTCCCTCTGGCTCAGGGGTTCTCAAACTGGGGGTCAGGACTCCTCAGGGGGTCACGAGGTTATTTCGGGGCAGGGGGTCTGCAAGCTGTCAGCCTCCAACCCAAACCCCATTTTGCATCCAGCATTTATAATGGTGTTAAATATATAAAAATGTGTTTTTAATTTATAAGGGGAGGTCACACTCAGAGGTTTCCTATGTGAAAGCGGTCACCAGTACAAAAGTTTGAGAACTACTGCGCTAGCTCTTAGATGCAGAGGTGGCCATGGGGCCCCATGCGCTCCCTCATCCACAGGTGCCTATCCTGCAGCTCCCATTGGCCGTGGTTCCCAGCCTAGGAGCTGGAGGGACATGCCGGCCACTTCTGGGAACTGCACAGAGTCGGCTGCTGCAGCCAACCACTTTTAGCAGCCCAGCCAGCTGTGCTGACTAGAGCCACCAGGGTCCCTTTTCGAAAACCAGATGCCTGGCAACCCTACTTCACTGCCCCAGCCACTAGGCCAGCGCTTCTCAACCTTTGCAGTGCGGCAACCCCTTAGCTGAATCAAAACTGGGCACGTTTACTTTCAGAGTAAAAAATGGATCAATGCTAACAATGCTAGGCCTGTGTAAGTGATGCTTTGTGTGCGTTTCGAGCCAGGGACAGACAATACCTGATCTTGAACGGTCAGGAAATGGGGCGAAGAGATTTTCTTTGCTTAGACTGTAACAATATCTTCAACACGTGATTGCCTTTCGTCACCCCACCTCCACCCCCGGAGATGTGACCCACCACTACAAAAACACCACCCTCTACTGCACCACCTCTCTGCATCCTACCTTGCTGCCCAGCACCAGGAAGCACGGGGGTATCAGCACAGCAGGTGGAAAAATGGCGTATCAGACCTCCCCGATCACAAGAACGAATGGGGATAAACTGGTGATTGAGGCTGGGAATGAGGTGGCTTTGTTCCCAGATTCAGAGATTCTAAGGTCAGAAGGGACCACTGTGACCACGTCCTGTATGGTACAGGCCAGAGAACTAACCATCAAAGGCAGGCAGTTCAGGAGCCGTCTCCTTAGGACAGCGGGGGGCAAAGGAAACTAACCAGTGTGAAGCAGGAGCTTGCTAAATTTCTAAATGGGCATATCTGATGGGGTTGCTGAGACAGCAGGGACTGGATGCTGTGTCCCAGGAGATCCCATCTGGTCCTCCATCCTACCAACAGGTGATGCTTCCAAAGAGACTGACGCAACACCCCCACAATAGCAGGTTGTTTTCCACCCACTTCCGCTTGAGGATTTCTAAGCACTCTGCAAACAAGAGCTAGTCAGGGTTAAAGCTCTGATTCAGGGATATTTTCCATAGATTCCAAGGCCAGAAGGGCCACTCTGATCCTCTAGTCTGACCCCTGCGTAATAGAGGCCACTGAACCTCCCCACAATCACTCCTGTCAGAAGTAGAGCAGATCTTTTAGAACGTCTGACCTTGATTTAGAAATTGACAAGGGATGGAGAACCCACCATGCTCCTTGGTAAATCATTTCGATGGTTTTTACCTCACTGGTAAAAATATGCACCTTAGCTCCAGTCTGAATGCATCCAGCTTCAACTTCCATCGCTGGATCTTGTTAGACCTTGGCCTGCTAGACTGGGATCCCCTATAGACTGGGATCAAGTCACCCCTGAACAAGGCCAAATTCAGTTGACTAGGGGCAGGAGGGCGAAGGCACTAGGCCTGATGCAGCTGACTCCCAATCAGGTGTGAGCTCTCCGAGCACAAACTGCACTGTTCCCTACTTGCACTGGTGCAGCTATGCCGGTTGCCGGAGTGGGAGCCAAACCCAGCCGAGACAGTGCCTAGGACTGTGGAATATATTTTCCTCACCAGCATCTGGCCACGCAGCAGGCACGTGGCAAGAGAGCCAGGAAGGCCAAGAGTGTGCCTGATTTTAGCCCCAGGCGATGGTGTTTGCGAATGGGACATTTGCGACTCTCCTGTTCAAAACGTTCGTGTTGTCCACTGGGAAGTGAAACAATTCTCTGGAAAAGGGAGACATGTGTGATCCAGCAGTGCCAGCAGAACTCCTGGGTTCTATCCCCGGCTCTGTGAGGGCAGTGGTGTCTAGTGGCTAAAGCGGGGGGCTGAGTATCAGAACTTCTAGGTTCTATGCCCAGCACACAGAGGGGAGGTGGTGTCTAGCGGTAAGAGCAGGAGACTGAGCACTATTCTCACCCCAACGCTGATTCTCTGTGTGATTGTGGGTAAGTCACTTCCTCAGTCTGCGCCTCAGTTTCTCCACCAGTAAAATGGGGATAACGACCATGGACCTTCCTTTGAAACACACTTTGAGGTCAAGGGATGAAAAAGTGCTGTCCTAGAAGTGCACAGAATTCGTTGCTATTATTAATAAGTGATCAAGCGGCAATGTGATGCAGTGGCTGCACTGGCCTGGGTCTTAGGACAGCTAGGTTCTGTTCCCGGCTTTGCTACTGACCTGCCGTGTGACTGTGGTAAAGTCACCTCCTCGAGCTGTGCCTCAGTTTCTCCTCACACTTCTGGTCTATTTAGACTGTGAGGTCTTTGGGGCAGGAAATGTCTCGCTCTGTGTCTGCCCAGCACCCAGCACTGCAGGGCCCGCATCTCAGTCTGGGTAATATTAATAATCATGAGCTCAAAAAACAGAGCAAAGAATTGCTTCTGCCCTTATGGGGGTATCCTGCCACCCAACCTCCTCCTAATCCGGGGAACCTCAAACCCTCAATGCAGGGGGGAAGGGGCTGTCCCGTCATCAAACACTCTGTTTGCACCGAAGTGTAACCCCCTTGCCAACTGTGCAGGGTACAAAGCCATCTGCCCCAGATAGAAGCCGCCTAGGAATGCCATGCTCCCAGATGATGCATTAGCACCATTCCACCTGCGGAAAAAGGGGATGCCTTCAACTTTTAACACAGGAAGGGGACGGGACACAAGGTTAGCTGAACAGGTTCCCCACACAGCATCAGTCACAAACCATTTACCCAGCAGGGGTCGGAGATGGTCTAGATTCCAGGTAGCTGCACGGAAGGGCTTTGGAGACTCGAGAAAGCCAGTCCAAAGGACTAGATTTTCCTTAGTCCCTCCCAGTTTCCTGTAAGCCACTCTCCCATAATATTCCAGATGGGCTGGCTCTGTTACCATTGGTCAGCTAAGTCACATGGTTTGGGTACGGGACATTATTTCTGCTGTCCAGTGACGAAGGACGCTCCCATCCATTTGGGTCATAGATTTGAAGGCCAGAAGCAGGGGCGGCTCTAGGGATTTTGCCGCCCCAAGCACAGCAGGCAGGCTGCCTTTGGCAGCTTGCCTGCGGAGGGTCCGCTGATCCCGTGGCTTCGGCGGACCTCCCGCAGGAGGTCCACCGAAGCCGTGGGACCAGTGGACCCTCCGCAGGCAAGCTGCCGAAGGCAGCCTGCCTGCTGTCCTCGCGGTGACCGGCAGAGCGCCCCCCGCGGCATGCTGCCCCAAGCATATGCTTGGCGTGCTGGGGCCTGGAGCCGCCCTTGGCCAGAAGGGACCATTATTGATGGGGTGTCAGGAAGGAATTCCCATCTGGCCACAACCCCCCAGTCACATTGGTTGGGACCTTGGGGGGTTCCACCTTGCTTTGCAGCATGGGGCATGGATCGCCTGTTGGGATCATGTCGGCATATCCCACCTAATCAGCTCCCTACCACTCCAGGGGCCTCAGGCATCGGTGGCATTTCTGTCTCGCCTGTTCTCTGCCTGTGGCGCACAAGGGTCTGTCTACATGACGAGTTACCGCATGGCAAGTCAGGGCAAGCCACAAGGCAGCAAAAGTCGCAGCTTTGCCAAGTGCCCTGCGCTTTCATGGCCATACATCTCAGGACAAAAATAGTTTTTTCTACCTAATGCCATTGGGCTCAATACAGAGGTAACTGGTGAAATTGAATGGCCTGTGATATAGAGGCTCTAATGGACCCTTCTGGCTCAAAACTCTACCCTCCTCTGCAGGGCCGGCTTTAGGCTGATTCCCCCGAATTGGGCCCCGCGCCTTAAATAACAGCACCGAACTTAGGCGCCTTTTTAATTTTTACTCGCCCGGCGGCGGTCCGTCACTCACTCTGGGTCTTCGGCAGCATTTCGGCGGCAGGTCTTTCAGTGCTGTGGAAGACCCGGAGCAAAGACCCGGAGCGCCGCTGGGTGAGTCATCCCTGCCAGGGCCCCGTCGAAACTATTCGAAACCTGGCCCCGCACTTCCTAAAGCTGGCCCTGCTCCTCTGTAGCACCGGTCAATCTCACCCATTGAGTCCTGCATGCAGGATGAGCAGCACATGAGAGTCTCCATTTCCTTCTGTGGGATCCCCCATCATCTGCACCTGGTGTCTCTTGCCTACTACTCAGATGGGAAACTCCCTGGAGCAGAGAACATCTTATTGTTCTGTTAGTGTAGGGGGTCCTGGCCTGTGACTGGGGCTCCTAGGTGTCACGGCAATAAATAAATCAGAAGAGTAGCCATACTGCAGAAAGCTCAGGCTACCTCTCCTAAATCAGTGATTCCCAGGAGCTGGCTCACATTTGAGCTACATCATGGTGGAAGATCCACTAACTGGATCTTTACCTGACTCCCAGCCTACCCGCCCACCTGCCAGACCTCACTTCCCTGCCACAGCCAGGGACAGAACCCAGGAGTCCTGACTCCCAGTCCCCTGTTTTCAGCACTAGACTGCACGCTCACTTCCCCAGCTTAGTGAATTTAGGGGCCCGATGGACACAGCAGGAGAATGACGTTGTCCAGATATTCACAAATCAGGTACAGCTGGGCCAGCCCCCCCTTTTCCCCCACCCCATCCTCAAATTGCAGCTGAGTAAATAGGTTGCAGTGAATAACTCCACCTCATTCCCTGCAGCTGCCAGCCGATCAACACTTCCTCCAAATAACTGGATCTCCCTTAGTGCTGCCTGGTTCCCTGCAAGCCCATCCCTCGATATTCTAGCTGGACTGGTTTGACTACAACTGATCAGCCAAATTACATGGTGTGGTTTGGCTTCCCCAATCGGTTGAGCTGGCAAAGCACTCCTAGTTTGGATGCTCATGTTACAGAGCGCAAAATTGGGTGTCAGCAAATAACCCCTGGAATCTGCTTCCCCCAAACACCGGGGCCAAAGCAACAAGTGCAGAATCCCCTCCCACATCCCAGCCAAGGCCACTCTGCTGGAACTGCCCAACTGGGAGCAAGTTTCATGGTGGGTTTTATGCCCTGTACCTCTGGCAGCATGGCCCAAAGCAGGGCACTGTCCTGGGATCCAGGACACCTGGGTTCTATTCCCAGCTGTGCCATCAACTTAGGTCCAGTCCCTTCCCCTCTCTGTGCCCATAGGCTGGGAGCTGTTTGGGCCAGTGACATCTCACCATGGATCCATGCAGCCTCCAGCACAATGGGGAACATAGTTGGGTGGTCTACATGCTACTGTAATACAAAGAATGTTGAGACCTACCAAACTCACCGTCATTCAGCGCTAACAGCTCTTCGTCTCTACAGGACTGACCTGAACTGTTGACCTAGCTGCCAAAGGCCCCAACCCCAGAGGCAGCTGGCCTCTGCCCTGCTTAGTCTTTGCAAAACTAGTTTGTCCAAAGCCTAAGGGCTGTTGACATCGGCTGCAATGCAGCTCCTCTGACCTGGCCTAAGTTGCAAAACAGGCCCAGAGGGGTCGCTACCAGCAGATCAGATTACTTGCTGGGCCAGCCTTAACCATCTGACAGGGGCACCACTCAAACCAACAGAGTGCACTGGGAATGGGTCCCTGAACCTTTCATCTCCAGGTCACCAGTTCAAACCCAGGCAGGGTCCACAGTGACACAACCATGGGAGTGCTACTCAGTGGGGAGCGACATGGCAGGTGCTGGTTCAGTTCCTTGGGGGACAGGAAGCCACATCGCAAAACCCATCAGCACAAGGAGCACTAACAGGCTCCTTCCTTGGGTCCTTGACCCCCTGCTAATGGGCTATGGAGATGAAGCTCCCCTCTATCAGGGGGCTGGAGAGCAGAGATGAAAAAGAGATTCCCTAGGCATAGGGGCAAGCGGGGAGGAGTCCTTGGCATTGTCCTACAGCCCCCTAGGTAGGTGGAATGGGATACTCTGCTCACTACGCCAGGTCTTCACCAACAAAATGGGGCCAGGGAAGGGGCCAGGGGTATGCGCAGAGCCCCCAAGGCCTACATTCTCTGTGTCCCCATCCTGGAGCAAGGCCAACACCAAAGCTCAGAACGTTTGAGGGCCTGTCATGGGGACCCTGTAATGGCAGCTGGATCGGCAGGCCTAAGTCTGAGAGGAAACTTGGTTTGGGATGTGTCTGCACTCTCACTGCTGGGATGGAGAGGAGTGGGAGCTGCCTGGATGTGCAGCAGGTCTCCCTTGGATCCCTTTCCAGCCCTGGGTTCAAATCCACCCTTAATTCTCTGATAGTCCCTACAGCAACACACTAGAGATTCTAATTCAATACTCAGCCACAACCTCTTACTTCCTGTCCCAAGCACTGCAGGGGGAGCACCCCGAGTTGCTCTACAGCGTCACCTCCGGCCAATCTAGACACTGCACCGATGAATCCCAGCCAGCCACATTTGGACAGAGCGCGGCTGGTGTGATACAAAGGGAGCAGAGATGGAGAGATCTTTCAAACGCCGTCTGTAGCAGAGCTAAAACTGGGGAAACATTTGGGATTCATGAACACTTTCATCCATGCAAATCATGTCCCATCACAGAGAACCAAATGCGGCACTTTCTATCTGTGAAAATACTCACCGGTCAAACTCTTCAACTGTTGGGCCAGCTCTGGTGCAGTCTGATGTTTCCACTTCACAGATGGCCAACATTTCAAACAGAGGCCCTTGATTTCAGGTGCCCAATTTTACACCATGAGGGGCTAAGCAGACAAAGGCTCAGCTGAAATCCACAGGAGTTGTGGGCTCTCCACTCTTCTCAAAAAGCAAGTCCAAGGTTTCACAATCTGGGCACTCAAAATCAGGGGCCAATTTCAAAAACATTGGCTTAACTGTCTTGCCGAAAGGTCACACAGCTAGCCAGAGGCACAACCAGTGAAAGCCAGGCTGTCTGGCGCTGAATCCCTCACTCTAACCTGTGCACAATCTTGACTTTTTGCTGCCTGGAAATAGCCCAGGGCCCTGTCAACTTAGCAATGTGTCCCCAGGGATGATCTGAGAGATGGTACCACTGGCTGGGCCCCACTGGCTTGGGCTTAAGCAGAGAAGGGGGGCTAACAGGGCAGATCTCATATGTTTCCATGCTGGGGATCTCTCCCCAAGTCTCTTGGAGAGGCTTCCTGGTTCTGATCCCGGGCTGTCCGTGTGGCAATTGAGACTTGGTTACGTATATAAAACTACTAGGACAGGGCCAAGCAGTCAAAAGGAAGAGAAACTCATCTTGAGGGAGCAGTGTGGCTGTCGGGAGCTCATGAAACCCCCATTCCTTTGTATCTGAGGTGCGTCTGCCCTCTCCACAGGGGCAGGGCTCAAGGCTGAATTTGCCCCCTATTATCAGCAACTTGAATCTCTCCGGGTCACTTTGTGCATTGGTCTCTTGCCCATTTGCTGCCCCCAGATTTCTGTGCTGGTGATAGAGCCGAGCATGGCTGGGTTCATGTCACAACAAACAGAATGATGCAGACAGGGATGCCTTGCGGGAGGGGAGCAGGGTGAGTCAAATCAGGGAGCCTGGACCAAGCCGCAAACTAACCCAGGGCATCACACTGAGGGAGGGGCAGCTCCTAGGGTGCCAAACAGGGTGCTCCACCCCCAACTGAAGGTGGGAGGAGAGAGAACAAACTCCCTCCCATCTCTTCCTTCTTCATTCCCCCGCCCAGCTCCAGCCTCCCTCCCTCCTTCCTCACTCCCCCTCCCAGCACCCCCTTCTCTCCTCTTCTTCACTCCCCCTCCCAGCTCCCCCCGCTTCCTCCTCCTTCTCTTCCTCATCTTCACTCCCCCCCTCCTCCACTTCCTCCTCCTTCTCTCCCCCCCAGCTCCCCCCTCCCTCCTCCTTCTCTTCCCCACCTTCCCTTCCCCTCCCAGCTCCCCCCCTGCTTCCTCCTCCTTCTCTTCCCCACCTTCTCTCCCCCCAGCTCCCCCTCCCTCCTCCTTCTCTTCCCCACCTTCACTCCCCCTCCCTCCTCCACTTCCTCCTCCTTCTCTCCCCCCCAGCTCCCCCTCCCTCCTCCTTCTCTTCCCCACCTTCACTCCCCCTCCCTCCTCCACTTCCTCCTCCTTCTCTCCCCCCCAGCTCCCCCTCCCTCCTCCTTCTCTTCCCCACCTTCCCTCCCCCTCCCAGCTCCCCCCCTGCTTCCTCCTCCTTCTCTTCCCCACCTTCACTCCCCCTCCCAGCACCCCCCTCCGCTTCCTCCTCCTTCTCTTCCCCACCTTCACTCCCCCTCCCTCCTCCGCTTCCTCCTCCATCTCTCCCCCCCAGCTCCCCCTCCCTCCTCCTTCTCTTCCCCACCTTCACTCCCCCAGTTCCCCCCCGCTTCCCCCTCCTTCTCTTCCCCACCTTCCCTCCACCTTCCTTCCCCCTCCCAGCTCCCTCCTCCCTCCTCTTCCCCCTCCCAGCTCCCCCCTTCTTCCCTCCCCCTCCTAGCACCCCTCCCATCTCCACTCCCCCACCCCCCCATGGGAGAGGGGGAGGAGGCAGACAAAGGGAGGGCTGCATTCTCTTTCCCCCACCTCCCTTTCTCCACTTCCCCCCTTGGGGCAGCATCCAGCTCTTCCCTCCTGCCTCACCCTACGGGCCCCGGGTCCCAGCACCGCCACCGGACTCGCCCACCCCTTACCTGCCTCTTCCAAACTCAGGGTTCTCCCCCGGGGCGGCCAGCTTCCCTTGTGCCCTCGCAATGGCCGCTGGGAGCTGTAGTCTTTCCGCCTTCCACGTCCCTTTGGCACTCAGCTGCAGCCCTTCCACCCTCGCACTACAGCTCCCAGCAGGCTCCTGGGAGCCACGGGGGAGGCTGGGAGATGTAGTTCCGAGGGGCAGAAGCATGTGGGTGCCTTGCTCCCTGCTACAGCTGCATCAATGGACACGTGTATGTGTTTGTGTATGTTAAAAGGACACTAGTAGGGGGTGTTATAAGGACACAGGTGTTGTGTGTGTGTTGTAGGGACATGGGTGTGGGTGTTATAGGGACACACAGGCATGTGTGTTTTATAAGGATACAGGGGTTATATGGACATACATGGGGTGTGTGTGTGTGTGTGTTTGTGTTTGTTTTAAGAACACAGAATTGTATGTGTGTGTGTTATAGGGACAGACAGGGTGATGGGTGGCTGGGTGGGTTATTGTTACAGAGACATAGGCACTTAGTTGAAAAATAGAACCAGATAATTTTTCTTAAAGAAACCCCACTTTTGCCAGTTCTGACAATTTTATCACAAGTCTCACACTATTTGATGCTTTTTTAAAAGACCAAACTCCTGAAGTCATAGAATTACATGACAAAGAAGAGTAAGTTTCTAGCTCTCATAATGCCGAGAAAAGCTTCAAAACACGACCCACAGTGTGACCGGCTCAGCAACCGGAAGGTAAAGAAAAAGAACCTCAAATCAATCGTTTTTGATAAAAATCTCATGTTTTTTTAAGCTAGTCTCCTGATTTTGCAAGGCCTGATCCATTCATGGTAAAGTTTTACAGTTGGGGTCAGTCATACTGCAAATGTCCTTCCATTTGTTACTCTGTAATCTCATAAAGACTAAAAGGGGGGAAATCTTAAACATCCTGGGTGAGATTTTTCCAAGCCACCTACAGGATATATTATTCCTTTCATTTGTATTGCAGCAGCACAGGACTCCATTGTGCCAGGCACTGTGCAACCCTCCCCACCACAGACACACAGACACAGAAAAGATGTGTACTATATACAGTTAGATGTGTATGCTAGGATTTATAGAGAGGGCTCAGGATATGGTTCCCACAACTAAGAAGAGCTGTTGGTGTCTGAGTTCCTGTTGAAATGATAACTTTAATGCTGCTGGTGTTTTATTGTATGATCAAGGATGTGTTAGGGTGGCTAAAGCATTGGTTTTTAATTATTGTAAATCTAGATAAACAATCATACAGCATGGCCGGCCCCAAATGTTAAAATATGATAAGTCAGGACCCAGGAAATCATGAGACTGATTTAAAAATCATGAGATGTTACAATATGATAATTCGTTGGGGGAAGGAGTTGTTTTGTTTCTTTTTATTTTTTCCTCTATTTGCCTTCTGGGTTATGAGTCTTTATGGGTCATGGTTTCAAGTTTGTAATCACCTGGAGCTGAGGCTTGAAGAAAAACAGCAAATGTTTTGAGATTCATGCTAAAATCACAAGAGTTATCTGTGCTGGATTGTGGCTGATTGTGGGGTGTGTGTTTATGTGGCACAAAGGGGCCTGGTCCATGACTGAGGCTCCTAGGCGCTACCACAGTACAGAAATAAATAATAGTAAGAGATGCTGAAGGCTTGGAAATTTGGCCTGGAGATTTTTTGAAAATCTGGCCCTAATTCCCCAGTATGAAGTTTCTTGCTCCTTTTTCTGAAGCCTCAGATACTGGCCATTGTCATAGGATACTGGGCCCGATGGACCACTGATCTGATCTGCTTTAGCAATTCCTAAGTAGTTGTATATATTTGAATCGAAGCCTCATGTCCCTGAATCACACTTGGCCCTCATCCAGTAGAATCCAGAGTCCCTATACATGATCTATGCTTCCCTTTCGGTCAATGAGACCGGGAAAAGCAGGCAGCCTTACCAGAGACTGGGAGATTCGCTGTGGTTCAAAGAACCGAGTCCAGGCAGAGTGATCCTTATTCAATTATCCCATGAAAATGACCCAGTCTAATTATTCCTTAGGTGAAAACCAATTTAAAACAGGAGTTAAAGATTCACAGATCGCCCTAATGGAAGAATGATCCCAACCGCTACGTCTGCTTTAAACCTGCCTGATCTGAGCAAATACTGCACTTCCATGCACTTTGAGAAAAGAGAGGGCAGGGAGATTGGGAAGGGGGGAGCTATTTGAGGACCCCAAGATCTTGTTGTGCAGAAGACAGATGGCACCAGATTTACATCTCACATTTAGACCAGCAACCAGGTGAATGGGGATAAAATGCACCCCTGCCACTTTGTAGATTCAGAATTTCCAAGGCCAGAAGAGACCGTGGTGACCATCTAGTCCATTGATTCTCAAACTTTTGTACTGGTGACCCCTTTCACACAGCAAGCCTCTGAGTGCAATCCCGCCCCCCATAAATTAAAAACGCTTTTTTATATATTTAACACCATTATAAATTCTGGAGGCAAAGCAGGGTTTGGGGTGGAGACTGACAGCTCGTGACCCCCCACATAACAACCTCACAACCCCCCGAGGGGTCCTGACCCCCAGTTTGAGAACCCCTGATCTAGTCTGACCTTGGATATAACACAGGCCAGAGAACAGCCCCAAATTAATTTCTTTTGAACTAGAGCAGATCTTTTGAAAATTAAAAAAAAATCCAGCCTTGATTTTAAAATGTTTTATTTCACTTGAAACAAAAAAAATCGACTTTTTCATTTCACTGGAAAATTTGAAATGTTTTTGTTTCCAGGCAGCCTGAAGCGAATGAATCCCCCCACAACTTTTGTGTTTTTTTTGTTTTTGTTTTTGTTTGGTAACCAAAACATCAGTTCATAGCTCAGCTCTAATCTCCGTGTAGATTGTAAACTCTTCTGGGCAGCGACCATCTTTTTGTTCTGTGTTTGTACAGCACCTACACAATGGAGTCCTGCTCCAGGACTGGGGCTTCTAGGTGCTACCATAATACCCCTAATAAATAATGTACAGCACTTAGCACAGTGGGGCCCTGCTCCATGACTTGGGGTCCTAGGTGCTACGGTAATACACCTAATAAATAATATACAGTGCCTAACTCCATGGGGCTGTGATCCATGACTGGGGCTACTAGGCGCTACCACAATACCCCTAATAAATAATGTACAGTGCCTAGCACAATGAGGTCCTGCTCCATGACTGCAATGGGTGGGGGTCCTAAGGAACTACCATAATGCACTTAATAAATAATAATAATAAGTCAGAACCCTATACGCAGAGGCACCGCAAATAGCTAGCCACTTTTGAAAATTCCATCCAGATTAAAAAAAAAAACAGAACAAAGCCTACCTCCCGCTAACCCCATAACTCCAAAATGCCTGATGGGATTTTGCTCCAACATTCACCGATGAGGAAAGACTAAGTGTGAGGAAGTTGCCCCCAAAAGCTGAATGTGTGGGAAAGTTAGGAGCATGTTGAAAAACAGAAAAGTGTTTTGCAGCTCCGCTTTGCCTTGGCTTATTGGCTTTGATACATAACTGGATTCCCACAAGTTGGTGTGGGTAGAGCTCTGGGCTGCCGTTTGATCATCTTTCTAATGGAAGATCAGAATCCAGGGACTTTCACTCACTGCTGGCTCTTTCCACTCCATGTTCTGCTCTGATCACGAAAAAAAAAAAAGAAGAAAAAAATATATTCCGGCTAAATACACCAGACCTGATGATGAGCAGAAATGACTGGATCTAATTATTGCTTCTGTCAACACTCAGGACTTATCAGCTGGGTTGGAGCAGTGGCCTTGTCCCCTTCCCCACACCCGCCCCTCTGTGCGTGCGTGTGTGTTGTTAGCAGTGAGATAATGTTTAAAGGCCCAGACCTAGGGCTCACCAAAGATCCAAACATTTCAAAGGGTCAGACACCCGCAGCTTGCTCTGGACTTTCTCCAGACAGGGGCTGTGCAAAGCAGTGGAATGCAAGACTCAAGTCTGGAAGGAGGCATCTTCACTTGGAGTAGCTCACAGCTAATGGCCCACGTTGAGAGCACATTCAGCAGTGAGGGGGTGGCAGTGTGACCTTGTGGCTAGAGCCCTGGACTGGGACTCAGAATACCTGTGTTCTATTTCCAACTCTACAGCTGTGTCTGTTTCCCCATCTGTCAAATGGGGGTAATGATAGTAAACTCCAGGCATTCAGATACTATGGTGTTGAGCACCATAGAGAATCTTAGGCCAGAAGGGAACATTATGGTAATCTCTGACCTCCTGTATATCACGGGCTGTGACGATGCTGTTCTGGTGGGACCCAGCTGAGAGTGCCAATTCAGTACTAATTGCTTAAACAGGGCAGTTACAGCCCAAGGCTGGGGATTTTCTACCTCTAAGGCAAACCAAACCAGCCAAACAAAGAGGACTTTGGTTTTACCCCACTGGCTAACCACAAGTCACACAAGCAATTTCCTTAGACACTTCAGTTTCCCAGTATCACCACCAGTGCCACTCGTCCTGGGGATGAATGGTTATGAAAACCAACACCCCAATAAAAGAAGACGGTTCTCTCGATCCCAAAGGACCAAGCCCCAGTCCCAGATCAATATACAAATCAGATCTTACCCACAAATCACACTATTGCCAATCCTTTAGAATCTAAAATCTAAATGTTTATTCATAAAGGAAAAAAGATAGAGATGAGAGCTAGAATTGGTTAAATGGAATCAATTACATACAGTAATGGCAAAGTTCTTAGTTCAGGCTTGTATCAGTAATGGAGTAAACTGCAGGTTCAAATCAAGTCTCGAGTACATCCACAGCTGGGATGGGTCATCAGTCCTTTGTTCAGAGCTTCAGTTTGTAGCAAAGTCCCTCCAGAGGTAAGAAGCAGGATTGAAGACAAGATGGAGATGAGGCATCAGCCTTTTATAGGCTTTTTTCCAGGTGTAAGAACACTTCTTTGTTCTTACTGTGGAAAATTACAGCAAAATGGAGTTTGGAGTCACATGGGCAAGTCCCTGCATACTTTGCTGATGAGTTACAAGGCGTATCTGCCTTCTCTCAATGGGTCAATTGTGTAGCTGACGGTCCTTAGTGGGCCATCAAACAGGCTAGGCAGAGCTAACACCAACTTGTCTGGGATGTTTCCCAGAAGCACAGCACAACTTTGAAATACAGACAGTATAGAGCCAATACTCATAACTTCAACTACAAAATGACACATGCACACAGACAGCATAATCATAACCAGCATCCCATAACCTGGTCTTAGACACCTTATATGACCCCCTTTACTTAAGATTTGGTGCCGCTACAGGACCTTGGTTGCAATCATGTTCCATACGGTCCCAGATTATATCAATAATGTCACATGGGCCATGGAACTTCCTCAAAAGAATTCCTAGAACAGATCTTTTAGAAAAACATCCCATCTTGAGTTAAACATTGTCAGTGATGGAGAGTCCACCATGACCCTTGGCAAATTGTTCCAATGGCTAATTACTCTCATTGTTAAAAATGTGCATCTTAGTTCCAGAATTAATGTGTCCAGTTTCAACTTCCAGCCACTGGATTGTGTTAGACCTTCCTCTACTAATCTGAAGAGCCCATTATAAAATATTTGTTCCCCATGTAGGTACTTACAGAACATGATCATGTCACCCCTTAACCATCTCTTTCTTAAACTAAATAGATTGATCTCATTGAATCTATCACTATAAGGCAGGTATCAGAGAGGTGGCCATGTTAGTCCATACCCACAAAAACAACGAGGAGTCCGGTGGCACCTTAAAGACTAACAGATTTATTTGGGCATAAGCTTTCGTGGGTAAAAAAAAACCACTTCTTCAGATGCATGCATTTCTTAAGGCAGGTTTTCTAATCCTTTAGTCATTCTCGTGGCTCTTCTCTGAACCCTTTCCAGCTCCTCAACCTCCTTCTTGAATTGAGGCACTAGAACTGACCATTGGATTCTAGCAGTGGTCGCACCAGTGCCAATTAAAGAAGTAAAATAACACCTGTACTTCTCCTCGATTCCCCTTTATTCATCAAGGATCACGTTAGCTCTTTTGGCCACAGCATTACACTGGGAGTTCATGTTCAGCTCATTGTCCACCACGACCCCCAAATCTTTTTCAGTGTCACTGCTTCCCAGGATAGAGACTTCCAACCTATAGGTATGGCTAACATTCTTTCTTCCTAGATATATACTTTTACCTTTAGCCATATTAAAATGCATATTGTTTGCTAGTGTCCCATTTACCAAGCAATCCAGATTAATCTGAATCAGTGACCTGTCCTCTTCAATATTCACCTACCCTCTATTTTTGTGTCATGTGGAAACTTTATCAGTGATGATTTTATATTGTCTTCCAGGTGATTGATAAAGAGGTTAAGTAAAGTAGGGCCATGAACTGAGCTCTGCAAGGTCCCGCTGGAAATAGACTCACCCAATTACGATTTCACGTTTCAGTTACATTTTGAGACCTATCAGTTAGCCAGTTTTTAATCCGTTTAACGTGTGCCCTGTTCATTTTATATTATTCTAGTTTTTTAATCAAAGCATTGTGCGGTACCAAGTCAAACGCCTTACTGAATTTTAAGTATATTACGTCAGCACGATCACCTTTATCAAACAAGCCTGTAATCTCATCAAAAAAAAGATACCAAGTAAGTTTGACAGGATCTATTCTCCACAAACCCATGTTGATTTGCATTAATCACATCACCCTCCTGTAGTTCTTTTCTAATAGAGTCTCATACCAGCCACTCCATTATCTTGCGTGGGATCAGTGTCATCCTGATAGGCATATAATTACCACAGTCATCCCATTTACACTTTTTAAAATTAGCACAATATTTTTTTGAGTGATCGGGAATTTTCCCAGTGCTCCAAGAGCTGTTGAAAATCAACATTAATTGTCCAGTGAGCTCCTTGGCCAGCTTTTTAAAAACCGTTGAATGCAAGTTATCTGGACCTGCTGATTTTAAAATGTCTAACTTTAGTAGCTTGTATTTAGTATTCTTCAGAGATACTAGTGGAATGTAAAGAGTGTTATCACCATATAAGACTATATCATCTGCTTTTTCCCCAAATATAGAACAGAAATATTTATTGAACCCTTCTGCCTTTTCTGCATTATTATGTATAATTCTACCATTTCTATCTAGTAATGTATCAGTGTTGTTGTCAGGATTCATTTTGTTCCTAATATATTTTTAAAAAAAACCCTCCTCCTTATTGTCCTTAACACTGCTGGCCAATTAGTTCTCCTTGTGTCCCTTGGCTTCCCTTATCAACTTTCTACAATTCTTAACTTTTAATTTATATTCATTACTATCAACTTCCCCTTCCTTCCATTTGTTACATATTATTTTTATTATTATTTTTTACATCTGCCTTCACTTTCTCTTTTCACCACATCAATTTTTTAAGCAGCATAGCCTTATTCCTTGATTGTGGGATTGTGGTTTTTTTGGATATCTAATAAGATGATCTTAAATGAATCGCAAGACATAGATAGACTATACAGTCTTAGAACACCCAACAGGGTCATGCAGACATGCAGAATGGCTCAGGCAGAAAAAAGAAAATTGCTGTGCTCTAGATTTAACAGAGGTATATTTAGTGGTGCTACTCTGGTAGATCATTCATGGCCACTAGTGGTGAGGGCTGTGCACTGGAGCAGGAAAAAACCCTTGTGATCAAGGGCAAAGTTCCCATGTGCCTTGCTGGGTCTCATTACAAAGTACAGCCATGTTTGTCAATAGCCCTGGTGGCCAAGTTAAGGAGGAAGGATAGTTCTGTGGTTCAGGCACTGGCCTATGTTACAGGAGATGTGGCTTCAAATCCTGTCTCTGCCACAGACTCCCTATGAGAGCTGGGGGAAATCACTTAACCTAATTGATGCCTCAGTTTCCCCATCTGTGAATGGGTAGGACACTGGGCTGAGAGTCTGGACTCCTGCATTCTGTTCCCAGGCGTGACCTTGGCAAGTCTCTTCTCCTTTCTGAGTGTCTATTTCTCTTCCCACCCTTTGACCAGTCAGACTCTGAGCCCTTTGGGGCAGGGACTGTGTCTGTGCGGGGTCCCGATCTCAGCTGGTGCCACATGTTATTATAATAATAATAATTAGCTGCCGTTTCACTTGAAATGCAGATGGCCCAAAAGGATTTTGCACTTTGGTCAGTGGGGTCTGAGGTCCTGGTTTGTAATGAAACCTGAAATTCCCAGCAAAGGTTTGGCAAGAAATCAGCCCCCATTCAGCAGAGCCATCCATGCTGCCCGGCACTTCCACACCAGTCACCAACAGCAAGGGCCACCTGCCACCTTGGCTGATCTCCCAGCCTTGGGTTGTAGTTTCTATGAATGAGGCCACGTCCTTTCCTCCCGTAAGCACCTTTTAAATAATACCCAAAGCCCTCACGCCGGCAATTCCCAGAGACATCAGGAGGAAATGCCGGGGTGAAAGTTCAACTACCCACTGGTTATAAATGAACTGCTGCGAGAAATCAATACAACATCGGGAGAACAGCTGACGCCAACACAGCTCCCTGGGGCTGGCAGAGAGATGCTGGCTGATATCAAAACTTCCTGGCTTTTGGGCAACGTTGAGGAGGGGATGGGCTCTGTCAAAGCAATGCCACCTTCTTCTTCTTCTGATTACTGGTGGCTGGACAATAGCTCCTATGCCAGATGGAGTTCTAGCGGTAAGGAGTTGGGTGCAAAAAGGCCATCATCACACAATGAGGGAAGGAAACTCTGTTTCACATGCACTGATATCGCCCCCCCCCCATCCTCCTTTTTAATTGGTATCTGATTACCAGCCTGGGAGCCTTAGGGGCTATGTTTACCCCAGGCCCCAAACAGTGGTCCAGCAAGTTCCTTCCCTATTTCCACCCAGCCCAATGTGTGTCGGACACCCCTCCACACACTAAGGCAGGGAGGAGGGTTCATTTGCACCCCATGACCTAAGCAGTGTCTCTGGCTTCTCTGCTGAGGCCGACAAGCGAGGGATGGGAAGGGCTCAAGATGGCCAACTAGAGTCACAGGCCCCTCGGAAGCCGTGATGGTCAGGCCTTGTGTGCTGGAGCCATTCAGTCGCGCCCCAGAGAAAAACAACCCGTGTTACCTGATCCTCCTTCCCCTCTGGACCGGTGTGGAGCTAACAGTTCTCTCCCTTTCACTGGGGTTTTCCCCACTCCCTGGTGCAGAGGGGGCGCACAGAGCTGTGTCAGCATTAGAGCTGCTTGTGTTATGTTTGTAGCCAGTTTGCTTAATAGAAGCAGGGGCTGGATTATGCTAATATCCCTTTTCTTGTTCAAGGCAGTGTGGTGCAGTGGCTAGGCACTAGGCTTCCCAGGGTCAATTCCTGGCACATAGCGAAATGTCAATCAAGTCACACTGTCTGTGCCTCGGTTTCCTTGTCTGTAAAATGGGGCTAATGACACTGATCCTTCTGGGATGAGATGAGGCAACTAAGTGCTGAGTTGCTGGCGAGCTAGACTGTCACTCAGGAGTCATGGGTTCTAGGCCTGGTTCTGCCACCACCGTGATGGGTGACCTTAGGTAAATCACTTTGTTGCTCTGTGCCTCAGTTTCCCCACCTGTATAATGGGGCTAATGAATCATGATACTGATCTCTTTTGTGAAGTGCTTTGAGCTCTACAGATGTGCTATGTAAGAGTTAGGTGGTAGTATTATTGTAATGTTAATTTTATTTGCATACATAGTGCCACCGAAATTCCGTTCCCAGGAATATTTCCCAAGAGCCAATCCTGAGGCCCTCAGACCCAGAGACAGAAATTTCTTGGGGAAGTCACTTTTAAAGATGAGATCATTTAACTGGGGACTGGAAACAAAGTCATGTGACTGAGGCGGTCACTCACAAAGGTCGGAAAAGGTGAGTTTCCAACATGGAGCTGTGGATTGACTAGATTGCTAAGAATCCTGTAAAGCGAGTGGGGGAGGGAGACAGGGAGGATGTGGTGGGCACTTGTTTGAGGGCAGAAGGAAAGATTTTTTTCTTTGCAAAAATGCAGAGGAGTCACAGGGGTGTGGTATTTGAGTTTATTGATGTCTATGAAAGTTTATTGTAACTTCATTTTGAACGAACCCACAAACAGTTTTGGTTTCAATGAACCTCCTGCCATGAAAAATTATTGGGGAGCGGGAGGGAGTTTGGGAATTTTCAAGTTGAAAAGAGTTTTCATTTTGAAATTTAGACTTAAAAAGGTTGAAAAAAGAGAGAAAGATCAAAATTGAAACAAACCATTTGTAAATCTCAAAACAAAATGTTTCAACTGACCGAAGCTGGAAAAAAAATTCAGATTTTCAGTTTGCAAAATTTGACTTTTCATCTAATTCAGGACAGGAAAATTTGTTTCTTATCATAAGAACAGCCATACTGTCAGACCAATGGTTCATTTAGCCCAGTACTCTGTCTTCCAACAGTATCCAGTTTCAGATGCTTTAGAAGGAATGAGCAGAATGGGGCAATTTACCAAGTGATCCATCCTCTCTCATCCAGTCCCAACTTCTGGCAGTCAGAATTTTAGGGACACGCGGAGCATGGGGTTGCATCCCTGACTATCTTGGCTAATAGCCATTGATGGATCTATCCTCTGTTGACTTATCTCATTCTTTTTTCAACCCAGTTTTACTTTTGGCCTCCACAACATCCCCTGGCAATGAGTTCCACAGGTTAACAGGGATGCAGTAGTTCTTCATTTTGTTTGTTTTAAACCTGCTGGCTTTGAATTTCATTGGGTGACCCCTGGTTCTTCTGTTACTGTTATTGTCATCTCTTTTCTAAGCTAAACAGTCCCAGTCTTTTTAATCTCTCCTCATACGGAAGCTGTTTCCTACCCCTAATCATTTCCGCTGCCCTTCTCTGTCCTTTTTCCAATTCTAATATATCTTGAAGATTTTCACAGCTCGGGAAAGCCATTTCCTGTCCCGCTTCAACTGTAACATTTGTAATAGGCCAGTTTATAACGTGAGTTCTTCGGACAGGAGCTGTCTCTCAGTCTGGCCCTGAGCAGCGCCCAACATGAGGGGCCCCCGGGCTCGACTGGGACCTCTGAACACATCATCATCTGGCCAGTGACTGGAAGTTGAAGCTAGACAAATTCAGACTGGAAACAAAAGCCATTTTTTGAACCATGAGGGTAATTAACCATTGGAACAATTTCCCAAAATCTGCGGCAGGATCTCCATCGCTGGCAATTTTGAAGTCAAGAGGGGCTGATTTTCTAAAAAGCTCGGCTCTAGTTCAAACAGGGATTAATTCAGAGCAGTCCTAAGATCTGTGCTATACAGGAGGTCACAGCAGGTGATCACAGGGGGCCTGTCTGGCCTATGAATGCCCCCACAGGTTGTTGTAGATGCCATGAATGCATCTAAAGAAATAAATGTTTGCAAAAAGTGTCAGAGCCGAAGGGTAAAAACCAGGATCCGATCACCGGCAGCAAGGGTCTAATTCTGGAGTTTTCAATGAGGGCCTAAGTGTCTAGGAGTCAATGGGATTCAGGCACCAAACTCCCATTGGCTCCTTAGTAAACGCCAGCAGAAATACGCCAAATAAATCTCTGCCCTCGAACAGCTCCGCTGGCCGGGTCGGCACCGAAACAGGCAGAGGTTTGCCATTGACAAAGATCCAAGAGGTTGCTAAATCCGGTGCAAGCTGTCAGGGAGGCCGGAGCTCAGCCCCTTACCCCTCCCCCCTGCAGCCCTGTCCCAGCCAGCCAGGAAGGGGTTAATGTTTTCAGCTTCAGCACCAGAGGACGTGTCCCCTGCCAGAGCTGGGGAAAGTGTGTTGTGCAAAGGGCACCATCTATCGCTTGAGGGAGGGAAATGGGGCTGGAATGCCCGGCATGCAGAGGCTCATTCCAAGGGGAGGGCCGCATCTCAGGGAGGAAGCCTGTGTGTGTGTGTGCGTGTGCACGTGCGCACATATTAGTGCTTGGTGTTGCATGTGTGTGTGTGTGTGCATGCATGTTAATGTGGGTTCATGCATATGTGCACTAGTGTCCATGCGCACGTGTTTGTGGATGTTTGTGTAGGCAGGTGCATATGTGCATGCATGTATTACTGTGTGGTTTTGCACATGTGCGTGTGTGCCCATGCATGTGAGTGTGTGTGTTCACATATGTTTGTGCATGCAGGTGTATGTGTTTGCTTGAGTGTGTGCATATATGTGTATTAGTATGTGCTTTTACATGTGTGCACACGGGCCCATGCGTTTACTGTGTTTGTGCTTGTATGTGCATGCATGTATTATCATATGCTTGGGCATGCACATTCATGTGTGTGCTCATGCATGTATGTTTATACATGTGTGTTTATGCATGTGTACATGTGTGTGCACATGTTTGTGCCTGTGTGCATGTGCAGCATTGCTCACTCCAGACATTCAAAAATCCCAAGTCACTCCCAAAGCTCAAGAAATTAGCCCACCACTCAGGAGCTTTTTAGAAAATATGAAATCCTGTTTGAGGCCTGTCTTCTGACCTTGACCTCCTCACCCTCATGTGTGTGTGATAATCCCAATGTTGCCAGCTCTCACAAATAATGTGTTTGTAGACCCTACTGCCAGAGCTCTTACTAGAGGCTCCAAGCGAGAATGGGGCCCCATCAGGCCAAGCGCTGCCCAGAGACAATCCTTGCACCAGAGAGCTCACAGTGCAGTGCAGAGCCTAGTGATGAGTTAGTCATGTGAGAGCTGAGACCGGAACCTGCCAAACTCCTCTCATATCAGTGCCACCAAACGGCCATTAGACAGGAACAACTTTCAATCCCTGCCATGCCAGGGAGGATAAAAACTGGTGACCTACAGGTGAAAGGGTCCATGGCTCATTATTTAGCTACTGCCTGTGGTAGCCAGTCCCCATTAGCACTGATGTCCCACCTTGAAGAATGACTCTGCTTTCTGGAAAGATCAGGTTATTAAATCAAGTTCTGGCCTGTCTCAAGGTCCCTTCCAGTCCTACAGTTCTATGATTCTGCACGCTACAAATATCTACCCCTGTTGTTAAAGGGAACGTGCCCATTCACCAAAACAAAAACATTACAGAGCACTGGACTGGGACTCAGGAGACCTCGTTCTTCCACTGGCATGCTGGGTGACCTCAGGCAAGTCACATCACCTTTCCGTGCCTCAGTTTCCTCATCTCTAAAATGGGGAAGATACTGAACTTTGTAAAGTGCTTCGAGATCTACTGATGAAAGGTGCTAGAGAGGAGCTCAGGCATTATTATAATAAATGCAACAAACAAATATTAGCACAACATCCACATTCATTCCTAAAGATAACATCTTGCAATGTAAAATCAGCCCACCCATTATTCCAGGGGTCTAAGACTGGCTTTTATAAATGCATCTATCCTCCCACGCTGCCCAGTGGGCAAACAGCAAAGTCTGAACGCAGAACCTTCAAATCCAGAGGACAGATGTCTGCTACTTTAGCTACAGCAGTAATTGGCAGGGGACTGAATGCCATTATCTTTTTGTGGATCAGACCATATGAGGAGATGCAATATACAAATTGCGGTGGGTTACACGAGTGTTTGTGAGACAGCAGCGGTGGGGCATTGGACATCGGGATTGTTGGTCTCTGTGCCTGTTCAAGTGGGCACAGAGCAGTGTTGTCTAGTAGTTTCCAGCAGCACAGCCAAATGTAACAACCACTCTGTGTGGGTTGTCTGCTGGGAGTGACTCTGGGATGCATGTAAGCAAGAAGCACTTGACGTAAAGAACGTAGCAGCGCAGTCACAAACCTCAATATCCGCTCTAGCTACTAGAGAGTGGCATGGAGGTTACAGGAGGGGGTTACAGAAGCACCCAGGTGTGGCATGCGCCTTCTGAAAGGCAGCCTGACTGAGACTCTGCTGTTACATTAGCAACCTGCGTTCTACTACTAGCTCTGCTTGATATGATCTGGTGCAAGCCCTTGGTCATCTTATCTGTAAAAACAGGTGACTGCAATAGGACGATTTCATTATTACAGCTTGGCATGGGAAGAGTTGGAGTTGGAGCTAGACCTCATGGCCTCTGGGCATGTAGTTAACCCTAGCCTACAGCACACCACATAGGCAGTCACATGCTCCCAGCCCTCTATGCTTTGCTTTTTGGGCATAGTATTCAGCGTCTTCCACATCCTTACAAAGGATGAGGTTGAAAAAAGCAGTTAATGTTGTCATCCCATTAATGTTATTTGATGAATTCATTATTTCTTCTCTGCTGAGTGCCAAACCCACCATGTCTGTCAGAGGCAGCGTGGCTCAGTAAGTAGACTCAGGACACTTGGGTTCTATTCCTCGCTCTGCTGGATGACCTTGAATAAATCATTTCACCACCTCATTCTGTGCCTCAGTTTCCCTTCCCATCCTTTGTCTGTTTAGACTGCGGGGCAGGGAGGGTCTCTCACTCTGTGACTGCAGTGCCTGGGTTGAGGCCTTCTGGGACCTACCATAAAGCTATGGCAACCTAAACAAGGAATATTTGTCCCCCCAATGTTTGCTTTAAAGCCGCTGGGAGATTTGTGGAGCGCAGTAGACCAGGCAAAGCAAACTCGGGTTTTCTTTACAGGAGTGGAAATCCTGGCTGCTCCTGCACAGTTGTGCTCTCAGCTACAGGGGTGGGTGCAGAGAGGAAAATTCCCTCCTCCAAGGAAGCCAGCTTTGCTCAGCTGATTCTCTTCTTTGGTCCCTCCTGTGATGCCCCTTGTGCCAGCGGCGATCCCCTGTTGAAATCCACAAAGCGATCTCTGCCGTCTCCTTCAAGTCCTGCATACAGGAAAGCATGGCCCAATGGTTAGGCCCGAGTCTGGAACCCAGAGGACCAGTGTGGCTGGCTGCATGACCTCACACAGGTCTCTTAAGGGCCTGCACTGCAGCCGGGAGGTGTAACTCCCAGCTCAGGTCGATCCACTCGAGCCAGGGTGCTAAAAATAGCAGTGTGGACATGGCAGCTCCAGGTTCGTCCCCTGAGCCCAATCCCATCTGAGGTAGGTACATGCTCAGGCATCTCCCTTGTGCTGCTGCCGACACGCTGCTCTTTGTAGTGCGCCAGCTCGATCCACGCTCGCATGTGCCCATCTCTTCGAGCTAGGAATCACACCTCCAGCTAGACCTGTAGCCTCTCTGTACTGTGGGGAGGGCAGCCCTGCCCTGCCTCACAGGGGACTTGTGAGGATAAGTACCGTGAAGACTGCAAGGGGCTCAGATGCTGTGGTAGTGGGGACCATATCGGTACCTTGGTAAGACAGGACATTGCCATTCTCTAGCAGCTAGAGTGGGGTGAGCTCTTGTGGGTCCTGGCTGGTTAAAGGTGGTGTGCAGAGTGAGTCTGTGCTTCACCACGCAGGACTATTTTGGTTCTGACCACTTGTTTGTATTACCCACCAGTTAAGTCTTGTCTATTTAGCCTGGAAGCTCTTTGGAGCAGGGATCATCTCTGTGGTCTGTGTTTGTGCAGCCCCTAGCACCACGGGGTCTTGACCATGGCTGGGGCTCCTAGGAGCTACTGTAATGCATCTAATAAATAATGTGCAGCACCTAGCACAATGGGATATTGGTCCATGACTGAGACTCCTAGGAGCTACCGTAATACATTTAATAAATAATGTACAGTTTCTAGCTCCATGACCAGGGCTCCTGGGCATTACTGTACACACCTGTGATGGGGTGTACCAGGCCCTTCCAAGTTCCCTGCTGGAGGCCCCATGGTCCTATCCCCTCGCCCCAGGAAGGAGCAGTGAAGGTGGGGCCTCCAGGTGTGCCTAGAGAGGCCTTGTGGAAGCAGCCAATCAGAACTCAGCAGGCACAGATAAAAGGAGCTGCAGGGCTTGACCAGGTTTGTAGCTGGTCACAAGAGCTCAAGAAGAGACCCAGAGGATGAGTTCTGGTGTTACTTGCATTCAGCAAGGAGGAAGAGGGTTACTTACTAACAATGTCACACAATCCCAGGAGGTGATCCTCATGCTCTCGGTAACATCACAAACTGTAGCAAAGGAACTGGTCTGGCTTTCCTCTTGGGTGGGCTTGCCCACGGAGATCCTCACAGACCAAGGGACAAACTTTATGTCCTGGTTGTTAAGGGAGGTCTGGGCACTCCTCAAGGTTAAATCCCTCAGGAACTCCATGTACCACCCCGAAACGGAGAGGTTTAACTAAACTCTGAAAAGGGTCTTGAAAAAGTTTGCAAATATGGACATCCACAATCGGGACCAACTCCTGCCGTATCTTATGTTGGCAGGACAAAAGGTGCCACAGGCATCAACAGGTTTTCCCCTTTTGAATGTCTTTATGGCTGGCAACCCTGGACGACCTGGAGCTGCTCAAGGAGACATGGGAAGAGCAGCCTTCCCGAGCCCCAAATTATTCCAAATACATGGTACAGGTGCATGAATGACTAAATTGCATGTAAAGGTTTAACGGAGAGAATCTGGGGTTGGGTCAGCAAGCCCAAGATCCCCATTAGAATAAAGGAGCCTGGGAAAGAGTCTACCAGGTGACCGGGTCTTCTTGTTGTTGACTCGCACTGAGACCACACTGTTGGCCATGTGGCAGGGACCCTACAAGGTCCTACGATGAACAGGGAATGTGGATTATTTATGAGACCCATTTCCCAGATAAGAAGAAGGAAAGAGAAATGTTCTATGTGAATTCGTTAAAGGCTTGGAAAGCACAGAAGTGTCTATTTATACATCCTCGAGACCAGAGACGACCCATGCCTGCCGATAGTGGGGGGACAGAGTGAGGGCAGCCGGCTTCCGCAACGTTACCGAGCATGCTCAGTCCATGTGAGCATGTTCACTACAAGCCAAGCAGTAAATCGAGGGGACACATGAGCTTGCATGCCCCGCCCCCATGCGTTGCCTTTGCTCGAGACCTGCCATGCCACTTAGGCCCCGCAGACGTATCCTATCAGGGAGCTTCCCTCCACGCCTGCGATGGCAGGCTGGGAACCTGTTTGGGTACTTTGGGATCTCTTCTTCTCTCAGCCAGGTCAAACCCAGCTCCTGGTCCATCACATACAGACGAACCCATCTGCAAAGCCCAACCATAGGACTTACCATGTTCCAAAGGAACTCCAAGGAGCACTATAATAGGACGTTTGAGCAATGCTAGAATCGGGCAATCCAGTGGTACTGGTGTCCAGATGGCACAACCCGGTTCTGGGTGGATTTTGGGGCCTTGAATGCAGCCTCACAATGTGACACCTACACCATGCACTGACTTGACGAACTCTTGGATAGGCTTGGGAAAGCGAAGGATAGTACAACACTGGATTGGTCCAAGGGGTATTGGCAAATACTCCTCACAGCTGACTGCTGGGAAAAACCAGCATTTGCGACCTCATTTGGGCTGTTCCATTTTATAACCATGCCCTTTGGATTGTATGAGGCACCGGCCACCTTTCAACGATTATGTACTTCATCACCCCAGGCAATCTACAGCTGCCTACCTGAACGATGTAGTGGTTTTCAGTGAAGATTGGCAATCACGTTTATGGCACGTAACAGCAGTTCTGCAATCACTGGAGAAGGCTGGGCTCATGGCCAACCCGGAGAAATGTGTCAGTTTGGCCTCCAGGAGACCACAGAGCTAGGGCATCTTATAGGGAATGGGAGAATACAGCCCCTGAAAAATAAAACAGAGGCGCTGGAAAAAGTAGACACTTCTGTGCTTTCCAAGCCTTTAACGAATTCACATAGAACATTTCTCTTTCCTTCTTCTTATCTGGGAAATGGGTCTCATAAATAATCCACATTCCCTGTTCATCGTAGGACCTTGTAGGGTCCCTGCCACTTGGCCAACAGTGTGGTCTCAGTGCGAGTCAACAACAAGCAAGTCTTGCTCTTTTTAGCCCTGGCCAGTGGGTATCTTGGGTTTACTCCCCATTTTGGGACATCAGCCGCGCCAATGACAGATCTCACTAGGGTGTCTGCACTAACTATTGTTCTATGGACACTGGAGTGTCAAGGGGCATTTCAGAAAATAAATGACATTTTGGGGTAGCAACTGGTGCCAAGGCTTTTCACTACCTTCTATTTTACACAGTGACGCTTCCTCCATAGAGGTGGGGGCTAACTGTCTCAGGACTTTCAAGGGGCAGAGCACCCAGTCCTCTGCTTATGCAGGAAGCTCCAGCAAGGCGAGAGCAGGGACTTCCCCACAGAAAGGGAACGCCTGGCTAGTTGCTGAGCCGTGGTAGCATTGCAATATTATCTCCTAGGAGTCCCACTTGAACTATTAATGAACCACGCTCCCTTGAAACGGATGCAAGCAATGAAAGATACCAGTTCATGGATTACATGATGGTATCCGGCATTACAACCTTTCGGCTTTACAATAGGGCCCCGCCCAGGGTCCCAACATGCGAATGCAGACATCCTTTCCCAAACAGGGGGGACCCTGTACTTGGGAAGAAGGCCTACCCCTAATTCTTTCTGCGTAGGGAGGGGGAGTATGTGAAAGGGTGTACTAGGGCCTTTGAGGCCCCCTGCTGGAGGCCCCATAGTCCTACCCTACCCTGCCCTAGGAAGGAGCAGTGAAGGTGGGTCCTCCAGGCCTGCCTAGAGAGGCCTCGTGGAAGCAACCAATCAGAACCCAGCAGGCTCAGATAAAAGGAGATGCGTGGCCTCACCCAGGTCAGTTCCTGGCTGCAGCCAGAGGAGCAAGGCTGGGGGCTTACTGCTGGTCACAGGAGCTCAATAAGAGACCCAGAAGGTGGGTTCTGGTGGTAGTTGTGTTCAGCGAAGAAGAAGAGGAGTTGAGAACTTCAGCCCAGAGGACAGAGTGAAGAGTAAGAGGCTACGTGGGAAACGGCCCAAAGAAGAGCAGCAGCTAACTGAAGGAAGCGGCACATGGCTGCTGTATGTTGGGTCCCTGGGTTGGGACCCAGAGTAGTGGGCAGGCCTGGGTTGTACACACACACACCCCCCACCCCACCGGCTGACTAGTGCAGTGGTCTAAGCCCCAGGAAGGAGACAAGGCTCTGGTGGGAAGCTGAAGTGAAGGGCAGCCCTTAAAGGAGTGCAGAGATAGGGCTGAAGACCCTGGTGAAGACAGACAGCATGTCAAACTCTTTGCTGCCCATCCATTTTAGACTGTGTGACCTGAGCCACTGAAGAGCCACTTAGTGAGATCAACAACTTACAGGGGGCACCTGGGCAGGAGAGTTTGCAGCATCTCACCCAGCCAACAGAGGCACCCACGAGAAGTGAATGTCCCTGTCCCAGCACCTAATAAATAATGTACAGTGCCTAACATGATGGGGTCCAGGACTGGGGCTCCCGGGTGCTGCTGCAGTACAAATAATAACAAAGGTGAAAAATCTGCTTGGGTTGTGGACAAACTGCCGATCAGAAAATAACAGTGACAGGCATTTTTGCAGCCCTTTATAGCTTCAAAGCACCATCCAGGTGTTGAGACCAGGCCTCTGGGAGGCAGGTGGTTCACTGCTATTTTCACAATGGATGGAAGCCTGATGAGTAAACCAGCGTGTCTAGGGCCACTGAGTGGGTTTACAGCAGGGCGGGGAATTCAGGCCTCCTAGTTCTCCGTGCTTATTCCACCAGCCTCCACCCCCACCCCCAGGGCTGCTGTCCGACACTTGGCGTCGCGATGGACAGTTGGCCAGCTCGATGATTCTCCTGGCAAATGTCAGGAACTCCTCCTCGGGCTGGGCTGTGATATGTTCTGTGTCCCGCCCCAAGCTGCCTGTTTTCTATCACCCCTGCCAGACTTTTCCAGGCTTTTCTCTAGGCCCCTTCCAGGCACTTGAGTGTGCGGGGGTGGGGAGGGGAAGGGGATGCATCTTCTTGGAGAGTAGAATGATTTTCTGATGAGACTTAATACTGCCAAAGACCTCCCTGCCCAATTCAGGAGGCCCTGGGAAGCAAGACAAATGGCCCTTCCCAGAGACAGTGTCTCGTGCATGCCAGGATCATGCATCCTATGGATTTCCAAACCTCAGAGCACTAAACATAGAGTCATGGAGGGAATTGGCTTCGATTCCAATGACAGAGCCATAGGGGACTCTTTCTTCGCGCCTCTAATACTGTTCTTAGGTGCAATGCAGGTTTGTAAAGCTAAGCAGCATTGGCTCTGGTCAGTTAGTGGATGGGCACCCTTCTAGAGAAGAGCTCAGCAGGCTGGGCTGGGAGGCAGTTGTTCAATTGGTGGTGTGGATATTCTAGGTGGTGCCGTCCGACTACAGTTATATGAACTCAAGACTCTAAGCTGTTCCTAGGAGGGAAGGGCAGAGTAACAGCTGCTAGTTCTGGCATCTGAATTCCAGCCCTGGAGAGCTTCATGGGTGCGTGGAAGAGGGGCAGGTGCTGATTGGGAAGGGGAAAAAGGGGGCCCAGAAATCTCCAGGTACAGTGAATTGCAGGACATAGTCAAAGCCAAGCAGAATTTACCATCTACTGAAGCTGCGCCACTCTGGCAAAGTCATGTGCTGTAACATGGCCATGGCCATCGAAAATGTCACAGCTGTCCCCATGGCACACACTGCAGGAACAGAACTCAGATCCTGCAGCTCTAAAAGCCCAACCCTGCCATTGCTTGAGCTAGAGAAGAATCTCCCTTTGCTGTTAACAGTACAGAGTCTATGACACACGATGCAGCAGTTCTGCTTCCATCCACTGGAGGGTAGTGAAGTACAAGCATACTAGCCTGTTCAATACACCGTGTCCTCGCCTTTGATACATTCCCTTCATTGGGCATGTTTTAAAACATGGGACCTGTGTTTTACCAAACTTAAAAAAAAATTATCCAGGGTGGGAGGCATGAATACTTGGACCGGGAGTAAGGAGATCTACTTTCTAATCCCAGTTTTACCACTGACCCCTGCTGAATGATCTTGAGCAAGTTACTTGAGCTACCCTGTGTCTCAGTTTCCCCATCTGTAAAATGAGGATAACCCTTCTCTGCCTCACCCAGAGGAGTTGAGGCTAAAATCCATTGTGAGGCACTCAGACTCTATGGCGATTGGGGCCAGCCCGGTACCTCGATAGATAGATCCCATCCGCTTACTCTACACACATTCTCTCCGCCCTGCAAGAGCTAATCTGGCTAAGGGAGCGCGAGCTGGGTTCTATCCTGCGTCTCACATCACCAGTCTCTTCTGCTTGCAGCATGTTCAAGAAGGTCAGAGATGTTAAGAAATCAGCTTGACAGCTCCAGTCCCAGCAGGATCTTGTGACTCTTCCCAGCTGGAAATCCCGTCTCTTGGCCTCACACGGGGCTCCATTGGGAAGGGGAGTACACGGGGGCCGTAGCACTGGCTCCCCTGACCAGAGACTAGCTTTAGAGCTATTTGCTCAAGCTACTTTCCTAAGCCAAGCATTAGGGGTAACAACTGATAGGGACAACCAACCCCTTCCAAGTTACCCACACTGTCACAATATGGGCCAGGCACTGGGAGGTGGCAGGGTCCATTGGCTCAGAGGATCCATTTGGCAGTTACAAGGTGGTTTATGTAAAAGCAGCAAAGAATCCTGTGGCACCTTATAGACTAACAGACGTTTTGGTTTATGGTGATTTGATCAGAATGCTATCCAATTACTGCTCAGCGTCACCGTCGAGCCAGCCCTGCACACCATTTCAGAGCGTCCTCCTGATCCCCGGGGCGCTCCGGTGTCCCAAAGCTCTTACAACGTCAGTGAAAAGCAAATGTCCGTGTCACATGGGGATAAGTCCTTGCACACTCATGGGATTCACTGAGACAGGGACATCATAAACTTCTTCAGAGAGCTGGCTCAAAGCTACCTGGAAACCCTGCACCTACTGCCAGCTAAGGTTAAGGGCCAGATTCCCCATTGTGCTGCACCTTGCGTGTCATGCACACCTGTGTAGAATGCTACTAGATCACAATGGTTGTGTTTCACACTCATTTTGCACTGGTGCAAATGATTGCACATGGGGAACTGGCCCAAACAGACCACACATCCTCATTTAACTGAGCCCATCCCAGTATTTCATTTGATGTGCTGGGAACATCTTTGAGGGCACACAAAATGTTCTGTTTTTTCAGTCCATTGGACAGAATATTTGGGTCTTTCCAAGACAGAATTTTTGTCCAGGCTGTATCATTGCACCAAGCCCAATTTGCTCTGGGCTTGCCAGGATCCAAGCATACAATGGAAGGAGGGCTCTGTGTGATGAACAGTGTCTGGAATGAAGAAGAAAAAAATATATGAGCTCAGATGCTATCAAAGCTGTTCATTGGCCCTTGGCGAATAATAATAACAATGCCTATCTTTTGTCTAGGGTTTGCCATCCATAGATCTCAAAACACTTTACAAAGGAGGCTCAGGGCCGGTGCAACCATTTAGGGGACCTAGGAGGTCGCCTAGGGTGCTGGTATTTGGGGGATGGCATTTTCTTCGGCAGCGACCGCGACGGCTGGATCTTCGGCCACCCCGGTCACTGCCGGCATTTAGGCGCAGGGAGCTGGGGCAGGGTGGCGCGGGGAGGGCCAGCTGCAGCAAGTAAGGGAGGGGGGCGGCACGCAGGGAAACTCCCCGCCCCAGCTCACCCCTGCCCCGCCTCCTCCCCGAGCACGCCGTGGCTGCTTCACTTCTCCCACCTCCTAGGCTTGCGGCGCCAATCAGCTTAGGCTCTGCAAGCCTGGGAGGTGGGAGAAGTGAAGCGGCGACGGCGTGCTCAGGGTGGAGGCGGAGCTGTAGTGCGGGGGGATGCCTCAGGGCAGGGGGAGAGCTGCCACGGGGGGGGAACCTCGGGGCGGGGGGGAGCTGCCACGAGAGGGGTTTGCCTCAGGGCGGGGGCTCGGCGACGGGGGAGGGCACAAGATGGAAGTTTCACCCAGGGTGCGAAACATCCTTTCACCGGCCCTGAGGAAGCTAGTATCATTTTATAATTGGGGGAAACTGAGGCACAGAGCAGACAAATGACTTACCCATGGACACCCAGCAGATCAATGGCAGAGAACGCTGGTCTTCTGAGTGCCAATGCAGTGCTCTAGCCACTAGGTTACACTGCTTCATGTATTCATAAGTGTTGCCTCTTTTGGCCTGAGCGGTTCACCATTATTTGGGGCTTTGCTGGGTTATTTCCATGAGGAGGAGAAATTGACTATGTGAGTCAGGGCTATTCTTTAGTGTGATCTTGTTTATTTACAAAATATTGTGCACAAAAGTCCAGTTTTCCTGAGCACCACAGAAAAAAACAGCAGCAACTTCCTTGCTCAGAACTCACCTTATAGAATCATAGAAGATTAGGACTGGAAGAGACCTCAGGAGGTATCTAGTCCAACCCCCTGCTCAAAGCAGGACCAACCCCAACTAAATCATCCCAGCCAGGGCTTTGTCAAGCTGGGCCTTAAAAACCTCTAAGGATGCAATTGCCAAGAAGGCTAATGGTATTTTGGGCTGTATAAGTAGGGGCATTGCCAGCAGATCGAGGGACATGATCATTCCCCTCTATTCGACATTGGTGAGGCCTCATCTGGAGAGCCTGAGCTAATTGCTCTGAGAGGAGGAACTGCTTCATGCATCTCAGTGGGTTGCTAACTCCCATTTTTTTCAGAGGAGGGGGCTTCCAACCCCATCTCAGCAAGGGGTTGCGTGTGCAGCAGGAGGGGATGAGCGGAGCGGTCACAACCCCCTCCAATCAGCTACACCCCAGTTGCTGGGGGCAGGGCTGACCCCTCTCCTCCACCCCTGCCTCTGTGGGGCAAGGAGGAGACCTTTGCTGTCTCCAGCGGAGGAAGGTTCATGCTGTCCTTCCAGCAGGGAGGGAGAAAGCTGGTGCTGCTGCCTCTCTGGGAAGGGAGAGGGCTTCCTGCCACTCCCAGTTGGGAAGCGGAGCCACAGGAGTTAGTTCAGGGGGGTCAGAAGTTTATTCCTCCTGGGAAGGAGGGAAAAGCCCACTCCATCACTCTGCATAAGGGAAGCCGATCTGCATAGCACCGGGGAGGCAGTTACAGTCCGGAGCTGTCAGTGCAGCTCCTCTCACCAGCTAATCCCATTATGGCCACTAGCCCGGGGCGGAGCGGCTAGTAATTTGGGCTGATGCAGTGTTAACGATGTCAGCAGCGCGGGGGCAGCTCATTTGTCTGGACACTGCTTAGCGTTGGCCAGACCAATTATTCCCCACCCGGGGCCGCAGCCAGCCAGCAACCCGCGTCGCAGCTAAGCATCGTCAGGATGCCGTAGGTCTGTCATGACGGTGTAATCGGCCCTCCTTGGGGGCCGCAGCAGGGTTTGAACCTGGGGTCTCTGGGCTGAAAGAACAAGGCCCTGGAGCAACAGGGTCACATCCCATCTGGGACCCATAGCTGGCTCAGAAATCTCTTAACCCCTGGGGAGCGGGGGGAGGGACAGGCCCCAAGACACACCCCCTCCTGGGGTGCTACCGTATCTCCCTGGAATCGTGCGCATGGCAAGGGAGCCTCATGATGGCACCACAGCGGGTCCCCATGTCACGGCTGAGGCTGTGCTAGGCCTGTTCTGGCATGGGGAGAGACGGTGTGCAGTGCATCAGATGCAGCCCAAGCCCCTTAAAATGGGGGGCAGCCTGGCAAAGGTAAGATGGTCTGATGCTGGCTGTGTATTAGCAGCATGGCCTGGTCAGTAAGGCCCTGAGCTGGGAATCAGAGCCTGAGGGTACTAGTCCTGGCTTTGACCTACTGTGTGATCTCAGGCAAGTCACTCTCCATTTCTGAGCCTGAGTTTCCCATCCTTTGTCTAATGTGAGCTTTTCAGGGTAGAGAATGTCTCTGCAGTTCTAGCAGGGGGGCTCATCCTGGTTGGCTCCCCAAAACAGAGCTGCGCTAGAAATAATACTAGGTTTGCCAAGGACAGGCTAGGTTAAGGGGAAGTGACCTGGTCACTCAATGTCCTGAGCTACTTTTACTTCAAGCAGAAGAGAAATAAATCCATGCTTGTATTTGCCTTTGCAAGATCAGGTGCCTCTGAGCCTCCCTCCCAGGCACCCCATCCGCCACCGCTCCTTTATTTGATGGAGGGTTCTGGTGGGGTCTTTGCAGGATTTGAATGGCGATGCCACGTGAGGCTGGGGGCTCTCGCATCCTGAGCTGAGTGGGGAAGGGATGCTGTGTCCTTAGCCCATGCTATCCTCCTGGGCTGGGGGGCAAGAACGGGTATCTGGCTGGGGCTGAGGCCCACTCAGCCGCTCCTGCATTGCTAACCTCCCTGGCTCTTCAAAAGCCCTCTGCTAAATGCAATGCAGAGCGAGAAGGCCCAGTAGCCCCGTGCGAAACAGGAGGGAGCTCAAGATGGAAAAGGTTGGGAAAGCTCCAGCTAAGACTCAGGATCCTTTGAAGTGAGCAGAGAGGGGCCCGCAGCTCAGCTGAGTGGATTCCTCCAGGGGTCCCCAGTTGAGCCCTCATGGTGCAGGGCTGCTCCTTCCAGCAAGCAAGGAGGAAAGGTGAGACTGGGGCAGCATGTGCGTAATACAGAGTCTGGCTGGAGGGCAGCACCGCACCCCTAGGCTGGGTCCTGCAGGGCGGCACCAAAGATCAGGCCCCTCTGTCCTGCCTTAGGGAGCAATTCATCTAGAGGGGAAAAGCAGGAAAGGCCACATGGGGATGGACCCTAGGTGTGCGTGGGGGAGAGAGGGAGCGCACACAGTCACACACAGACACACACTCATGCCAGTACATACGCACTGATCTATCCTGACATATACATACCCCCAATACCACACACGGACAGTCACACCAGGGCACACATGTTCCCGCTCCTGTGCACGCCAGGGATGCAGACGCATTCATGCATACACATGCTGACCCACCTGTGCACGCACACATTCATACCAGTGCAGACACATTCATGTATATGTACATATACACACACACGTACATCCACTAGGGTGACCAGATGTCCTGATTTTATAGGGACTGTCCCGATTTTGGGATCTTTTTCTTATATAGGCTCTTATTACCTCTCACCCCCTGTCCCGATTTTTCACACTTGCTGTCTGCTCACCCTAACATCTGCACACGTTCACACTCGCACTCACAGGGCTGTGCGCGTGCACACACACATACACTGTCTGATTTGAGATTCCCTTTGCACTGGCCTTTAAGAATCTCCCACCTGTCTCCGAGTGCTGCAGCCCCACTCCTTGCATATAAAGCAGGGGTAGGCAACCTATGGCACGGGTGCCGAAGGCGGCACGCGAGCTGATTTTCAGTGGCACTCACACTGCCTGGGTCCTGGCCACCGGTCCCGGGGCGGGGGAGTCTGCATTTTATTTAATTGTAAATGAAGCTTCTTAAACATTTTAAAAACCATATTTACTTTACATACAACAATAGTTTAGTTATATATTATAGACTTATAGAAAGAGACCTTCTAAGAACTTTTACATGTATTACTAGCACGCAAAACCTTAAATTAGAGTGAATGAATGAAGACTCGGCTCACCACTTCTGAAAGGTTGCCGACCCCTGATATAAAGCATCACTGTCACCATCCTTGCCCATACATCACTAGCCAAGCTGCTTGGCACAGCTCCTAGCTGCCCCTGCCTGGGGCGCTGGCCCCTCTGCCAAGGAGCTGGTCTCTTTCAAGAACAGTCTCCAAAAGGATTGCGGTCGGCCATGGATCTGGACCATATCCTGGAGCTGGGAACAGCGCAAGGATGACTATGTCCAAAACACCCCAGGGCCTTCGTGCCCTGAGGTCGTTCTTCCCCTGGGTCATTCCCATCGCCTCCTACTGGCCAAGTGGAGAACAGCTCATCGTGGATGGAAATCCACTACCCCTGGGGCGGCCAAGTCAATGGGCTGGTTACAAGCTGGTAGGTGCCACACTAGTCTCGGCAGGGGGCGAGTCTGTAGAACTACAGTCGTCACAGCTCTCATGTGGAGCATATGTGGCCTGTGCACAAGCCCCATGTGTCACAAGCAGTTTGTGTGTTTCACACGTTGTCTGCCATAGGGTGGCAGGTGCAGTATGTGCCATTCATTTGAACTGAGCATGTACTGCATGTGTCATGGGACGTTTCTGAGATACACAGGAACTTAGCATGTATTGGGTGTCCTGGGAAGCTTCTGCTACATCCATGAACTCAGAGGGTGTCACATGTAAATGTCATAGGAAGTTTCTGATACATGCATGAAATCAGGGTCTAGCCCATGAAATTGTCACGTAAGCATTCTGCCTAAATGGGTGTCCCCACAGTCCACTTCAACTAGCAGAGAAGGAAGTGGGGGCTAGTGATTATAGCAGGGGACGGGGTCTAGTAATCAGGACTCCTTGAGTCTAGGCCCAGCTTGGGGAAGGAGTGGTGCCCAGTAGTTAGAGCAGGGGAAGCGCTTGGAGCCAGGACTCCTGAGTTCTAGTCCCAGCTCAGGGAAGAAGTGGAGCCCAGTGGTTAGAGCAGGGGACATGCTGGGAACCAGGAGTCCTGGGATCTACCCCAGCTCTCCCACTATGACCCTGGGGCAAGTCACTTCCTCACTTTGTGTCTCCATCACCCCAGCCTGCCTCTGGACGTGAGTGGATTAATTCATTAGCACCCACCAAATGCTTTGAGATCCTTGTCCGTGAATAGCCCTAGCAGAGGTAAAGGGTTATCCTTAATGAGCCAAAACAGGGGCCTAACGAGGCTCCGGGAGGATCTATCCACAGACGAACCCGTCTTGCCACTGAGATCCAGTCTCCTATACGAAGCTGAGAGGGCTTGGCCAGTTTGTCCCAGATCCCGGAGATCCATTCATTGCTCCAGCACGTTCCCAGCCTCGCTCTGCCTTTGTGTGTCATTCCCCCCCCTCCGCCGCCCTCCGCCACTGCGATATTAAACACGCCGGCAGACAGCAAGCGCAGCGCCCGGCGCTCTCAGCAAATCAAAACTCCATTCAGCGGCGTGATGGATAGCTCTGCCCTGCCGGTGAACCCGCACTTTAATACAGAGGAAGTTATGAAACCCACATCCATCAGGGCGCCAGGCGCTCGCAGCCTCAGGGTGGCAGCTCGGCCGCGCTCCCTTCTCCCTCGCTCTTCAAAATCTAATTTAGGCTGGGCGGGGGGAGGGGGCGATGAGGCCGTGGCTGGGTGAATATCACCCATCCAGCCACGCCCACCTCCGATGACAGCCCCCCCACCTCTCTGGATCGGGGAAAGGGTACGGCCTTTTCCACTTGGGATTATTTCCTGCCCTGCCTGAGATTTGGGAAAGCCCATCCCAGCCCCTGTCCCGTCATCCAACACCCCACCCTCACCACCCAGAATTTGCTTCCATGGTTTGGGGCCAATTTAAAATTTTCTGACATTTTAGCTGCATCCTATACATCACTGCCACGGGGGGTGGCGCAGTGTGGTGGGGGGGGGGCTACCAGCCGAAGCTTCCGGAGCCGTGCGTCCGTTCAGGAGAGACAAAGGGAATGAGAGACAGAGAGAGATGCAGGAAGATGGCAGCTGGGGTGCTATCTCTCTGTATGGCGCCCGTTCTGGCATTGCAAAGGGAATTACAGGCCCTGCGCAGGCAGGAACTGGGGTAGATAGATAGATAGATAGATAGATAGATAGATAGATAGATAGATAGATAGATGGGAGGGGATGGACAGAAAGATGACAGCAGCCCCAATTTCTCCCTCTCCTGTAACCCCATCACACCAGCTCCTGCAGCAATGATGCCTCACACACTGGGAGGCTGTCGCCACTCGGGGCACTGCTCTGGAAGGAAGAGTGTGGCGTCTCCCACCCTGACCCACTCCTGGGGTTGTCACCCCTCCAGGATTGCCCTGGAGCCTCCAGGATTTAAAGATTAATCTCTAATTCAAGATGATGTCATGTGATGAAACCTCCAGGAATATGACCAGCCAGAATTGGCGACCCTACCCTGCTCCCAGCGCTGCTGACTCTTGGGATTACACTGTGTGTCTCGTGATATTTGGTGCTTGCCTCACTGCCCTGGCCCCGGGCATCAGGTGCATCTGGGAGAATCGCAGCTTTCAAAGGCAGTCTCTGGCCTTCGCAGCTGCAGAGAAATGCTAGGAAACATGAGCCGGGAAGCAGACAAAAACCACCTAAACTGGGCTATTTTTTTCAAATCTCACAGTTTTTAAACCAGCCTCGTCATTTCTGCAGGCCTGGGGCTGGCAGAGTCTGAACAGAGGCCAAGAAAAGCAGCTAGTGCCCACTCAAAGCACAGAGGAACAGGGTAAAATCCCCCAGGACTCCCCTTCCAGATCGGATGACCCAACATCCTCCACTAGCAAGACATCTTGGTCTGAGGCGCCTCACCTCTGCCCCGCAACCTACAGTCTGTGTCCACCAGAGATGACATGAGCCCAGAGGCAGAGCCCTGCCCAGATGGGCAGTGGGTTCTGTTTGCCCTCATGCCCAATCAGCAGCCAGGCCCCTCCTTTAGGGTCTATCCCCCTCACCCACAAGGGGGACAGACCCTAAAGCCCAGCCCCTCACCCACAAGGGGCTATATGAGCTGAGCCAGCCAAGCCTGTATGGGGCAGGCCGGTATCATTGCACACACAGGGGTGGGGAGGGGAGAGACTGGGGGGCCCTGATGCACAGAGCATGCCCCCCGCCCCAATACAGGGTGATTTGCACAGCAAGGCCAAGACAGGAACAGCTCCCAGCTTCCTTCGCTCCTACCCACCCATCTGTTCACCCCCACGGTAGCCTCCCCTTCCCAGGACCCCGCTATAAGGCACGGTCGGGGTGTGGACATTGGCCACACTAAGGGGAATATGACCAAATCCAGGATTCACACAGCCCCTCCTCCAGGGTCAGAGCAGGGGCTGTCCCCAGCAGATCAGGGAGGCAGCCAGGCCAACGAGCTCAGATCTTGGCAGCAGCCTCTGGCTCTGGGTTTTCTGCCTGTGCTAGTTTCCCCAGGCCCGTCCCTGCCTCGGGAGCTCTGCCCAGTGCTTGGTACACGCTGCCAGCTGGCTAGTTTCAAGGGCTCAGGATCATCCCAGCTGTTCTGGGCTTTGTGCCCAGATGTGATAGCCCTGCCCGGTGCCCCACTGCTGCCCTCCCTCAGGGCTGCCTTGCCATCCACATGGACCCCAGGCCCCAGCCTAATCTCACCCTCCCAGATCCTGTTGCTAAAGCAGAGGGGGCGATGGGAGGCCGAGGCCAGGCTGGCCTGGGGGTGGGGCCCAGACAGACAGATCTTGGCTGGAGGTGCTGCATGAGTTGGCGGGGTTCACCCAGGGGCTGCCTTGTCCTGGAGGGGGGCAGGGAATGGGGGGAGATCTAGGGCAGGATGCCCCAGGGGAGGAGGCGCCGGCTTCACCCTCGGGCAGTGGTCAGGGTGGTGACGTACCCAGCCAGCTGTGAAGATGAGGAACCAACAAGGGGAATTGGGGAGTCCCCCACCATCGAGCTGCCTAGAGTGACTCAGGAACATGAATATTAACCTCAGGGCAGACTGTGACGAAGCAGGGCACAAACCCCAAACTAGTTGTGAAGTCTAGACTTAGATTTCACCAACCAAGTGTGAACTTCTCACATGCTATAACAGTCTGACCACAGAGTCACTCACAGTCCCCTTGGGCTCTCCAGTCTGTCCTGCCACCCCCCACCTCCACCCTTACAAACACAACCTTACACACTACCTGTTAGTGATAGATGGTCCCTGACATCAAAAACCACAGCAATATTCAGGTTACTCCCAGTCCCAAAGGACCAGTTGCTTACCCAAGATCCACTGTACCAAAGACAATGCTTGTAGTCACTGTTACAGACTAGGGACCAAATGGCTAGGAAGCAGTTCTGCAGAAAATGACCTAGGGGTTACAGGGGATGAGAAGGTGGATATGAGTCAACAGTGTGCCCTTGTTGCCAAGAAGGCTAACTGCATTTTGGGTTGTATAAGTAGGGGCATTGCCAGCAGATCAAGGGACGTGATCGTTCCCCTCTATTTGACATTGGTGAGGCCTCATCTGGAGTACTGTGCCCAGTTTTGGGCCCCACACTACAAGAAGGATGTGGAAAAATTGGAAAGAGTCCAGCGAAGGGCAACACAAATGATTAGGGGGCTGGAGTACATGACTTATGAGGAGAGGCTGAGGGAACTGGGATTGTTTAGTCTGCAGAAGAGAAGAATGAGGGAGGAGCTGATAGCTGCTTTCAACCACCTGAAAGGGGGTTCCAAAGAGGATAGATCTAGACTGTTCTCAGTGGTACCAGATGACAGAACAAGGAGCAATGGTCTCAAGTTGCAGTGGTGGAGGTTTAGGTTGGATCTTAGGAAAAACTTTTTCACGAGGAGGGTGGTGAGGCACTGGAATGGGTTACCTAGGGAGGTGGTGGAATTCCCTTCCTTAGAGGTTTTTAAGGTCAGGCTTGACAAAGCCCTGGGGGGAAGATTTAGTTGGGAATTGGTCCTGCTTTGAGCAGGGGGTTGGACTAGAACCTCCTGAGATCCCTTCCAACCCTGATAGTCAATGATTCTAGCCAATCATATAATAAACTAAAGATTTATTAGCTAAGAAAAAGAAATAAGCGAGTTATTGACAAGGTTAAAGAAGGTAAACAGAGGCACAAAAATGAGTTACAGTCGGTCCCAAACAGTAATAGAAGCTGCTGTAAGCCTAGGGTGACCAGACAGCAAGTGTAAAAAATTGGGACAAGGGGTGGGAGTTAATAGGTGCCTATATAAAAAAATCCCCCCAAATCAGGACTGTCCCTATAAAATCGGGACATCTGGTCACCCTATACAAAGCTAAGCAGCTGCAGATCCCTTGCTGAAGCTTAGGAATATTGCCCTTTCCAAGTCCAAGCAGCACAGAGACCTGACTCCTTCTTGTCCGGGATTTTTATTTCCCTCTCCCAGAGTTCAAGCTGATGGGACGAGACCACCTGCTTCATGGGTTTCCTCTTCCTGGGGGCGGGGAGAACGCTCCACAAAGTCTTCTGGCCACTGCTGTTCCACAGTGGTTTGGCTGCTGTCCGTGGGCCGTCTTTTGTGGGGCAGGAGATGACACCTCTTGTGGTAAACCAGTATTTCACACTTGGCAACGCTGCTTGCTTCAGAGCAAACACTTAATGTTAGCTGGTAACACAGGGCACAGCTACTGTAAGTGAGATGAATGCAGGCAGCAACTCACAAGCCCTTCAAAAAGTCCAAACACTAAACCTGTCTCTATAAATCTAATACCGATTTTAACCATCTTAACCCCCAGGTGAGCCAGCCTGGTCCCCAGCTCTGCATTTTTTAGTGTTCAGTGAGGCCCAGGGTCCTTGGCAGGAGCTGGCACCTAGTCTGCCAGCGTCACACACAGGGCTTCCTAGCGGGGGACAGCCATTTTGGCTGCACAGGTGGCCATTTGGGAGTGGGTGGCATCAAAGTCGTCAAGGTCACTGCCCCCCACCCCCATCCAAGCACCACAGCCCCCATCTGCTAGGCCAAGCCCCCCCAGCTGCCACCTTCCCTGTGACTGAGGTGAGCAGGGAGGGGAGAGCCATGACAGTGGCTCGCCCAGCAGGGGCTAGGAGGGACAGTGGAGAGGGAGCTGGGGTAGGTGGTGACCTAGGGCTTAGCCCTTCCATAGACAAAGCCTGCCCATGCCCCTGTGCAGAGCCCCGAATGCCACCTTGGGACAGGAGCATTATGGGTAATGAGTGGTGCCCACTGGTTCTGAGTGTGTCTGCATTTTCCCCATGTCTTCCTGGAGCTCCCTAGGGGTGGGGGAAACTCTGCCTGTTTGGGTTTCCTAAGGGTGCCCATCACTTGGGTGTCTGAGCTGGAGCAGAAGGGGCCTGGCTAGTGCTGGGGGGTTCTCAGCTCAGCTCTCTGGGGCTTGGACCCCATACACGTTGAACACTCTCCTCTACAGGGCCCTCCCTGCTCATTGCCTGTGGTGCTGGAAGCAAGGGTGGGAATGGAAGGATAAATCAGGCACAATGGGGCACCGAGAGCCCCCAGGACTGTCCTGCTACAGAGATGCAGGGTGCTCAGCCCTCTTCCTGGGTCAGCGCACCCTTCTCACTGCATCGCCAACTCTGGCCTCCTTCCCTCCTGCCCCATTCCCTTCTTCCTTGGCACTGGGCTGGCTGGATGTCCCTGCCCCTGGCACCAAACTCTCTGTCTGCCCCTGTGCCTGGCACAGGGCATGGGACTGACTGTCCCTGCCCTGGCACTGGGCTGTCTGTCCCTGCCCCTAGCACAGGGCATGGGGCTGTCTTGCCCTGCCCCTGGCACAGAACTGTCTGCTTGTCCCTATGCCTGGCACAGGGTATGGGGCTGTCCGTCTACGCCTGTGCCCTGCACAGGGCAGGGGGCTGTCTGTCCCTGCCCCTGGCACAGAACTGTCTGTCTGTCCCTGCCTCTGGGCTGTCTCTCTGTCCATGCGCTTGGCACAGAGCATGGGGCTGTCTGTCCCTGCCCATGGCACAAGGCATGGGGCTGTCTGTCCTTGCCCTGACTGCTGGGTCGCATGTTCAATCTTTGTCACATTAGAGCAGGTGGCAGAGCTGAGACCTGTAATTAGTCAGTAGGGAGGGTCGCAGCCCATCTCTCTGGGCCCCACCTGGTCAGACGACGCACCCCATGCATCAGGCAGAGGCCACAGGATCTGGGTGCTAGAAGTGAGTGGGCCTTGGAAAGCCACAGTGTATCACAGCCACACACCTACACACACATCCCCATACACCTACACACCACACCACACCACTTAGAAACACACCCTTAAGCACTGCCTCTTCCCCAACATCCCCCACACACAGCACACCTGCCCCCCGACACCCTACACACAGCACCTGTCCCCTCACACAAACACACCCCTACACATCGCCCCCCCAAAACCCATCCCTTCAACACCGCATCTGCCCCCTCACGTATCCCTACACATGACCTGCTCCCTCATACACACCTCCCTACACACCGCATCTGTCCCCGCTCTCTCACATACACACCCCTACACACCGTGCCTGAAAGTAACTAAACCATCCTGAAGCTACTGTCCACTCAGATCTGGGTGCATTAGGAGCAGCTGCAATCCCTGGCCCCAAATCCTGCGTAGATCCACCCGTGTGGGAAGAGGTTCTCTCTATCACAGAGACACTGCGACGCAGGCATGCTGCTGGACCTGATGGCATAACACCTGAACTTCTCAGGTGCAACACAGAACGACAAGGGCAGCATTTCACAAACTTTTTGCCTGTGCATGGCCTGCTGGGAAGGTACTAGCAGAGCGGAAGGAAGGGATCAGCATCCTGCTTTGTAAGAGCAGAGGCCCACGCAATGAGTGCAGCCAATCAGGCCAATCACTCTGCTTTCTGCACCAGGAAAAGTTTTTACACATGTTCTAGTCACCCAGCTCCAGCCTCCCCTTGTGAAAAGCTGATGCACAAAGCAATGGGGCTTCGCTGCTGGGCAATCTGCAATGAATGCGTTACTTGCGCTTCGTGTTTTATCTGAGATTCATCACGAATTCAGTCATCCTCTGATAGAAGCATAATCAGACCCAATGGCAGTCCGGCTCTGTCGCTGGAGCTGCCCTGCGGAAGGCCCTACGACGCGCTAGCATTCCCAACATCCTCCTGAGGGTAGTTCAAGATCTACAGAATGACTCGTGGCACAGGTGCGATGGGAGACCCGCAGATTGGGGTGAAGCAGGGATGTGTCCTGGCAGTGGGGACCTCAGGTAAGGGACAGAGCAGCACCAGCTTCCCTTGGCCTATTATACCTGCCGCCCATGCCCGTTTGTAACCTTCTGGTATCTCTTGTCTTATACTTCAGTTGTCAGCTCCTCGGGGCAGAGGCTGCCTCTTGGTTCTAGGTTTGTACAGCACCAGGCACAGTGGGGTCCTGAGCCATGACTGGGAGTCCCAGGTGCTACCGTAATATACCTAATAAGTAATGTACAGCTCCAAGCACAACGGGATGCTGGTCCACGGCTGGGGCTCCTAGGCACTATCATAGCACCCCTAATCGATAACGTACAGTGTGATGCTAGCAAACCAGGTGCCAGCATATGCCAAACTCGCTTAAACATTGACAGCCACACAGCTGAAATCCATCTGGCTCACCCATGTGTCAGTATTGTTAAAGTAGGTATCAGAGTCATAAAACTGTGATTAGTGTTTAGACTTTATTGAATGCCTGTGAGTTGTCACCTGCATTAATCTCACTTCTAGCATCTGTAGCCCATATTGTAAGGTAATATTTAAGGGTTTGTATTATAAGCCTCTGTGACTGTCACCAGCCAGGAGAGAGACATTCATTAGTGTGAAGTGCTGATCTCCAACAGAAGGTGTCATGTCCTGACCAACAAGGAAGGCCCATCGACACCAGACGAACTATTGTGGAACATCAAAGAGGACAAAAGACTGTTGATTGCTTCCCCCACCACCACCTCCATGAAGGGGAGACATGCGAGTAAATTAGCCGAGTTTGCAGCTCAAAGCACAAGTGGGGAAGGGAGTAAAAAGCTCTGACAAGGGGGAATGGTACCTTTAAGTTGCTTGGACTCAGAGAGGGGAAGGTTTTCTAGGCATAATCAAGAAAACCCCAGTGCTTAGCCTGGGTTAGCCCTAAAGAACATATAGAGCTTGCTGATTATAGAAGCTTTTATTAGCTTTTGAAATGTAGGATGTAACGTATTTGTGAATATATTTACCTGCTTTAACCTTGTAAATAACTCCCTTGTTTCCTTTTCCTATATAATAAGTCTTTAAATAGCTTATTATAGGACTGTCTACAAGCGTTGTCTTTGGTGTGGGCTCTAAAGTGCACTTGACCCGGGGTAAGTGACTGGTCCTTTGGGACTGGGAGTAACTTGAATATTGCTGTGATCCTTGGCGGAAGGGGCCATCTGCCACAAAGGCCAGCTTGCCTGGGTGGCGAGACAGATCAGAGTATCCAGGGGGCTGCCAGTGACTCCCTGTTAAGGCTGGTCTAGTGCCCGAGGAGTTTACACTTGATCATTGGTTACTGGGGTTTGTGCCCTGGTTCCTAACCCTCTGCCCTGAGGTTCGTACGCTCACTCTTGAGCTTGTGCAGGACAGCTTGACAGCCAGTGCGTAGCGTACAGGGTCTTGATCCAGGACTGGGGCTCCTAGGAACTACTGTTATGCAGACAAACAAACAAACAAGAGCTAAGCACTGAGCTGAGCCCCAGACCAGCCAGGACTCCAGGGTTAAGGCCTGCAACTCCTGTCAAATGTTGCTCCGGGTGGGCACCGTGCTGCCTGGGAGCTTCCAGGAGTGTCTGTTTTTAAGCCTCTTCTGAACGACAGAACCTTCCCCTTAACACTGGGCTGGGGCATTGGGGTTAGCACTGACTACAAGGGGGGAGCACCTCCCTACCAAGCCCCACTCCCTGCAGCACAGTGCCTCCTAGCATCTCACTGGGGCATTGGAGCCAGCAGAGACCAGCTGAGGAGAGTGCCCCCTATTGAGTTACTCTCTGCAGGCCACTTGGTCAAGTCCTGATCTTGGTCTGGGCCTGCAGCCTGGAGCAATGACTGACTCATATCAGACGACTGGGAACACCTGTCCCAGGTGGGTCATCATGGGTCGGTCCCAGGCTGGGAGCCCCTTTCCTCTTGCTGCATCACATCTACTGGGGGAGATGGATCAAGGGTTTGGAACAGGCCCAAGGGATCTCCCAGAGTCACCAGAGCTACCTTGACGTAAGCTGCAGTGCAAGGCCAGCAGGCTGGAGCCCCTTAGTGAGCCCCGTGCACCTGTGGGGTCCTGACCTCAATGGTAATTTGGGTCCCAGGTCAGAGGAGGAGGAAATGAGGGAGTCTCAGTGGTGCTTTGAGATCCCACAACAGACAGCCCCTGCAAAGGCAAGGGGTTGGCATTTCCTTGGGATGTCCATTGGGATCTCAAAGCACTGCTTTCCACCATGGGTCTAGATCCCATGAGTGTCTGGGAGTCAGGCTGTCATCATTACCCCAGGGGGTAAACTGAGGCATAAGGCATGTAGTGGGGCTTGGGCTATGCAGCAACAGGGCAGCAGTGCTGGAAATAGAACCCAGGAGTCCTGGACCCCAAGGCATGTTACCTATCAGCTCTGTGTTCTTGGGGAGCCAGGGTGCAGTATCCAGACTGTCTGACTCATGAAGGACCCCCCCCCCAGCCTCTGTTTGAACCAAAACCAATCAGAAGAAAGACTTACAAAAAGCAGTGAAAAGACACACCTAAACCGCTCCAACAAGGGTGACAGGATTAAGGCAACTCCCCAGCCTCATTTGCATTGAAGATGGGCTAGGGAGGCACCTCCATTAGCACATAGAGATTCCAAGGCAAGAACCACCTGGAACTCTGGAAGCAGGGAAGCAGTGCATGGTGGGGATCTCTGCTCCAGATGTTAATGAACCCGCCTGCACACACCCAGCTCAGCAGTTATCAGACCAACTCTAGTAATGAATCCTTTATTGGTATCCAAAATACAGAAACTGCCTAATTGCATTGTGAGCTCCCTGGAAGGAACACCGCCCATAGCCAGGAATGATCAGCTCCCATTGTCTAGCCTGGACAAAACAACTTTGGTATCCTTTCTGGAGCCGCCAGTTTTACCCAGAAGCAATTCTAGTATTCTCCCTTGAACCACTGTTGTTTCCCTACAAAAACCCCCCTACCCACACTCCAGTAAGTGTTCTGATGCCTGGATCCAAAATCTGCATCAGTTCCATTAGGACTTGATATTTTCCGGACTGATCGTGCTGGGGGCTCTGCCTGTCTCCAGCACTCTGGACCCTCAGCTACCACCATCACCTGGGAACCCCAACCGATTCAAGCTTCACAGGGTGGTGAGAACCCATCTTTCCCTCTGGTGTTTTTTCTACTCTAGGTTCAGCTCTTAACCCTGACTCGTGTGATCAGTTATAGTTATCTAAACCTGACTGTTGTAATGAAATGTAGCTAGAGTTACAATTGTAACTGTTTTGTTTGTTTGGCTGTCCTTGTACTGTTATTACCTGGCAATAAATAACTTTTATGGTTAAGCTGGTTGCTTCTCTCTCTCCCACCCTCTCTCTCTCTTTTGTGTTTTTGGCTTCATCATTTGCTCTGCAGCAAGGATCCTCTTGTCTAAGCTAAAGATCCCTGCAGTGCCCCAAAATCCTGTGGGGTTTGCTTATCAAGTGTGTTACTACCAGGACAATTGTAATGTGAAAATGGGGATAGGGACCTGATGAACCTGGGACATATGCAGGACCGCCCGGGGGGGAGGGGGGAAGTGGGGCAATTTGCCCCAGGCGCCGGGGCCTCCACGAGAGTTTTTCGGGGCCCCTGGAACGAGGTCCTTCACTTGCTCTGGGGGCCCTGGAAAACTCTCGCGGGGCCGGGATCCCTGGAGCTTATTCTACTCCGGGTCTTCGGCGGCAATTTGGTGACGGGAGGTCCTTCCGCTCCGGCACCCGCCGCCAAAGTGCCCCAAAGACCCACAGCAGGGGGGTTCTTCCACCCTGCGACCCGCCGCTGAAGTGCCTGGTCTTCGGTGGCAATTTGGCGGCGGGGGCCCCTGCCGCTGAAGACTCCAGGCCCCCTGAATCATCTGAGCGGCCCTGGACATACGAGGGTGGTAGCGTGAAAGTGATGCTCCACCCAGCCTGCTCAGGTGTACTCTGTTCCAGTGCGGTGCCCGTGGCATATGAGAGGGAGAGCTTGGAAGCGCTGCTTGACCCAGCCTGCTGAGTCCAGGGACATATAAGGAGTCAAACTGGGAGTGCTGATTGACCCAGTCCTCTCAGACGTGCTCTGTTAGTGAGTGTGTGAGAAAGAGACAGAGAGAGAGAACACAAGTGACACAAGCAGCACATTGATAGAATTACCGACCCCGCTCCTGGAAGAGTAACCCTAATAAATGAACCTACCCCAAAGTTACAGTCAAATCTGGTAACAGGCATCTAGTCAGCTATAAAACTGTCCCCCACTCCTGCCAAGTGAGGGTGGATGGGCCGGGTCAGTGTGAGGCTTCATGGGAAACCAGACGGGGCTGAGGCCTGTAGGAGCAGAAATCCCTAAGGACCCTCCCACACACGCTGACTCCCCCATCTCTCCTGGAGCTCGGTGCAGAGAGGTTTCTCCCACCCTCTCCCTGTCTGTGTCTTCCCCACTTCCCCTGTCCTGGGCTGCGGGCCCCCCTTCCCTGCAAACCACCCCCCAAATCCTCTTCCACACAGGCAGAGCTGCTCCGAGGCTCAGCTGTGACGGGGAAGAGGGGGCGGGGGGACTCCAGGCTGCAGAGGGGGAGGCCCTCGCACCTGCAGATCAGGAGAAAGATGGAGAGCTGGTGCTGGGGCCAGGAGGGAGGGGAGGGAAGAGCCCCTGGCCTGACCCCACGGGGATCCCTACTAGCCTTGGCCCCCTGCTTATATGTCCAGATCCCCACCCCAGCAGCCAGCTCCCTCTGTTTCCATCCCCCCTACCAGCTGGCTCCCGCAACCTGCCCCACAGCAGCCTCGTCCCACCCCAGGCAGGTGGAGCTGTCTGGGCCCAGCCACATCCCCAGGTGCGTTTCTGTGCCTCTGGGGAGTGCCCCATTCTTGGACCGGAGCGTTGCTCTCCCCACCCCAGTTGGTACCATGCAGCCCAGTGCCCACCTGGAGCAACTGGCCTCACCACCCCCACTCCACCCCACTACCCCTCAGTGTCAGGCAGCTGCCTTGGAGCTGTTGACCTCTGACCTTCCAGCTCAGTTCATCAGGAGTTCAGGGGGCTGGCCCCACTCCATCCTTCCCCACAGCAATGGGGCGAGCAATGTGCTCCCCCCTCGACTCGTACGGGGAGTGCCCAGCTGTGGCAGCCTCTCCTCACTGTACCAAGGGGGTCTCTGTCCTGGAGAGGGACAGTGTTGACATCTTTTCGCAGAGCTGTGGGAAGCCCAGAGCTGGCCCAGCTGGGAGAGCAGGAGGATGCAGATTGGGACTGAGGGGCACTGGCAGAGCTGTGGGGGGCAGGGGGCTGGGATCACAGGGGCCTGTTGGTCAGGATGTCCTTTATTCCAGCACTGGAGCTCCCAGCACAGCTGTGTTGAGACCCCTCACTCCAGCTAAGCCAGGGTCATGTCCTGCCCCATGAGGGTCATATTGAGCCAGTGACAGTGGCAGCTAATGGCATGTGTCCCCTGCCAGGGACCCAGGCTAGCTCGGGGGGCAGCTTCCTCCACCAGACTCAGTGACTGAGCATGTGTAACCGGCTTGGCCAAACCCCAGCCACCTGTCCCAGCAAGCTGTGGGGCAGGACGTCCCAGCATGCATTGTTCTATGATGGTGCTCTCTGGTGCACCATGGGAGAGTTGCCTGGATTTTCCCAACATGCACTGGAACACCCCCACTCCAGTATCGTGACCACATGGCCAGAGCTCACCCTGATCCTTGCAGCCCGGAGTGGGCTATTGGCTCTGGAAAGGCTGGGATTTGCCTTGGATCGTGGCTCCAATTCCCGCAATCCCGCTCCTTTTCACTCAGAGCTGGGGGCAAGATCGCTGGAAAAGGCCCACAGGTCGCCTGGAGTGAGGGACAACACAAAGGCTGAAACTGGCTCCAACCCCTCCCTCCACTGCTCTGTGGTGCCATCTGGCACTGGGGACACCGTGCCCAGGCCCCAGGGGCATCCTCGTGTTGATGCCATGCTCCCTATCCACAGGGCTGGGGGGAGGAGGTGAGTGATGGCCCCAAGTAGCCGCCTGGCGTCGCTTCCCAGCACAGAGGCCTGTGCGACGGAAAGGCGGGAGCCGGCGCCATTTCTCATCCTGTTTCTGCTCTGCTGCTCCAGAGAAAGCTGTATTAAATGTCCTCATTACCAGCATATTGAGTGCTGCCGCGCATTCAAGGGCTCCTTCATCAGGGCCCCGGCAGCGCTGGCAAGGGGAACTGGCAGGATGGAGGGCCGGAGCTGAGAGATAAAACTGGCAAGGGGGAGGCGGGGCATGAATATCGGCCAGGGGATTGATGCCAGTTCTACAGGACAGAGCATGGGAGGAAATAGATAGATAGATAGATAGATAGATAGATAGATAGATAGATAGATAGATAGATAGATAGATAGATAGATAGATAGATATGGCTCATGGGGGAGGCTCTGCTCTCGGTAGAAACTGAGTAGGCACTAAGCCCTTGTTACAGGCACCTTGAGTTTGACAGGCATCTGGCCTCCCAAACGTCCCGCCTGCGAGCCCTCTGCCACTGGCAACAGGGTCAACACTGGTGTGATTTAAAAGTACAAGACCTGGGGGACTCCCGAGTCAGCATCAAGCCCTGCATGTCTTGGGCACCTGCGGTCCAGGCTACAGGGCCCCCACACTGGGGCAAATTCCCTCCGCACTGGGGTGGGGAGCAGGCCCCCCACAGATGTCTTCCTCCACAACTAGCAGGTTGCATTGCCACTGACCCCAGCATGGCCCGGGGAGGGGTTGGGCAACTGCTGAGCCAAAGGCTGCAGGATGTTGAGGGGGATGTCCCGTGCTCTCTCATTGGCTGTATGCAAATCAGCAAACCCGGGGAGCAGCCACCCCAGGGAAATAATACTCGATGGGTGCCCTCTGGCACTGCCCTGCCTAGCTAAGACAATTGGAAACACCCACAGCAGCAGGTCAGGAACCACCACAGCTCCAACCTCTGTCAGTTGAGCTAAAGCAACCACTCCTCTCCCTGGAAGCAGCAGCGGGCTGTTATCCTCGTGACAAACCCCTCTCTGCTAGTGGGTGACACAGGAGGCAGACAGCCTGGCCCTTTAGGTGGAGAGGGAGGAGACCATGGCTGGAGCAGCCCCAGGGAGATTCCCTGGCCCAGAGCTCTACTGCAGGAACCAGGACTCCTGGGTTCTATTCTGGATCTGGGAGGCGACCGGGTTTAGTGGTAACAGCAGGAGGTGCTGGGAGCCAGGACCCCTGGGTTCTATCCCCAACTGGGGATAAGGGAGTGGGGGCTAGATGTTATAACAGTGGGGCCTGTGGCCTCCCTTGCACTAAACACTAGACTAGACTGCTCTCCCAGAGTCAGGGATAGAATCCAGGGGTCCTCGCTCCTAGTCCTAGGCAGAGCTCTGGGATGGGCTTTGCCTTGGACCATCCACACCCAGGAAGTGAGGGGAGCTTTCTGGACAGCCAGGGTGGCAGGGGGACATGCCCATGTGGGGCCCTGGGAGTTCAAACACTCTTAGGTGAATTGTACCTTTGCTCTGGGCTCTGCAGCCATGCCCCTACAGGGGGAATCTTAAGCATATGCTAATGAAGTGGGGCTGTATAAATGGGGGAGGTGTTTGGGAGCAGTCACCAAGCTAGGATGGGCCCAGCAGTGTGTTGGGGGAAAACCCCACCAGATGCCCCATGTGCCGAGTTGGATGGGCTCCCCCCCTCAGCCAGACTTCTGGAGCAGATTGGCAGACTGGTGGTAGGGGATGGACAAATGCCCACCCTGGCCCCATGGCACAGGGAGAGGCTATAGCCCTCAGTAGGACCAGACCACCCCCAACTGCAGCCACCTTCAGGGGACCTAAGACCTTATCCCCACCCCCAGGGCCACCCCACCCATAGGATCCTCCTGCCTAGGGCAGTGGGGCTGCACTGGGTGCAGAGTACCAATTCTGAGCCCCTTGAAGCTGGGGGTGTTGGCTCCCAGCCCCTCTAGACACACCCAGCCCCTGAAGGACGCTCTCCCCTCTGGTGCTGGTTTCGCCCCGGCAATCACTGCTGCTCCCAGCTGCCTAAGTGCTGGCTAAAGAGGACAGGGGAAAGGCAGAGCAGCTCCCCAGCCTTAAGCCTTCTCCAAGAGGTAGAGGGGGGCTCTGATCCCACCCCAGTGTGGCTCTGTCCACAGCTTCCTTCCCTGTCAATGAGGGGCCAGGGTGGCACCAATTTCCCTGTAAACTTGTTTCCCGTGTGTCCTCAGCAGCACTGGCCCCTGTTCACTGCCTCCTGCTGGGTGCACCCACTGTGTACAGCTGGGGCTGCCAGGGGCAGCGCTGCCAAGTCAGTCGGAACAGGAACTACCCCCAGGCCATTGTGGAAAGGTCTGTGCCCCATCACCCTGACCAGGACTGAGAATAGAACCCGGGAGTCCTGGCTCCCAGCCCCCCTGCTCTAACCCACTAGGCCCCATTCCCCTCCTCGGGCCAGGAATGGACCCCAGGAGTCCTGGCTCCGATCCCAGCCCTAACCTTTAGCAGCTACTACACAGGTGTCTTTCCCAGCTGGTTTACAGTGGGGCCAGCCTCGCCCCTGCAGCCCAGACCTCGGCTTGGTGCTGGCGGGTGTTTCAGATGAGGAGGCTGGCAGGCTTGGCAGGACCGCATGACACCTCTGGCTGACCCTGTGCGAGGCTGGAGGAGCGGAGGCGGGGACGGGTGGGAGGGTTGTGTTGCTTCCTCCTCTGTTGGCTCTTGCTCCTACAGCATGCAAAGCAATCCAAGATAAAGAGCAGTCGCTCTGGGTAGCTGGGACCCAGAGTGGGGGGCCTCGGGAGGGGGGTACTACCCCTAGGGCAGTCTCCCTTGCAATGGGCATTGAGAGCTGGCCAACCCCCTCCCGACATACTGGGCCCACACACACCCCAGTTCCTAGTACAGGGGGACTCGAGCTTTGTGTGAGGGTCCACTACATGTGGCCACACACTGTCCCCACCCCCCCAATACTCAGGGCACCTCTGTCCAGCCTAAGGGCTGCCCGCTGCCCTGCTGTGGCTCAGGGGAGGGCCCCCCTGTGCTTGGGCCTTGTGCAGGGTAATACAGGGGGGACAGACTCCTTGCTCTCCCCCTGTGGAATCCAGTGAGGGGATGATATAGCCCCAGCTATATCAGTGGGATTTGGGCAGGGGAGAGCCAGAGGGCCCGAGGCTGAGGGAGGCGCTGATCCCCAACACGCCCTTCCCAGCACAGGGCACAGGAGAGCCTGTGGCAGGGCCCCCACCAGGGGCATTTCTGGCCTCCTCCAGCAGGGAGCGATCTGGGGGCTGTCAGGAGCAGGGCCCACTGCATGGATGGAAGAGACTAGGATGACCTGGTGACAGCAGAGCTGGGTCCCCGGGGCTGAGCCAGGACCCAGCTCTGGAAGATCAGAATAGGACACTGGGGTTCTCACCTTCCCTGGAATCTCCTTGATCTGGGGTAGGTTGGGATGTAGGAGAAATCAGGTTTGGCCCTATTCCCCACACTTCATTACCCTTCTTTCATCTTGCAAAGTGCGCTGGGGCACCTGGGAAAGCCATCCGGATAAGGTGTGTGTGGGTTTGTGCATGCATGTGCTCCGCTGCCTTCTACTGGACATAATAAGAACTACTTATGTGTGTGCCATAGACCCTGTATTGCTCCCAGGCAGCAGGAATTCTCCTGTCACTCAGTTGTCAGGTCTTTAGGAGCAGGTGGATCAAGGGTCTGTCCCCACTGCCACAGTGAGGTTTTATGGGTACAGGGCAGTGATGTCCAGGGAGTCCCCCCACTAGCCATGGGTCCTTGTTCTCCTTCAGCAGGAGCCTGCGCTGGGAGGGGCATGGCCCCCAGGGTTATGGGGGACCCCTCAGCATGCTTTGTACATTTCAGCCCCATGACTGCAATGGACACATAGCCCCTCCCTAGCCCCCAAACAACACGCTGAGTCCTGGCCAGGCTGTCACAGAGCATGGGGTCTGACTGGCTCCCAGGGAACACCGCCCTTCCCAGGGCTAGTTCTGCCTGTGCCATTTCTATCAGTCATTTCCCCCTAAACCCACAATGGCTGAAAAAGGTACTGGGTGGGGATGGGAGGATAGATGTCTGCCATCTGTTGTTTTGGGGCAATTCCAGGTTTGGAAGGGGCCCCCAGGGGGTACCCCCAAATGAGCTGCTATTTAGAGTGAGGAGTATCCAACAACTATCCCCCACATTCACCCACCACCTGTAATCCCACAGGGCAAACAAACCAATCAGCTAACCACTCTACTTGCCACTGAGATGCAGTCATCGCCAGGAGGAGGTGAGGTGGCTGTTTGCACAGAAATGACTTCACCTGACACCAAGATGCAGCCCCTTCTGGGGAGGAATGTGGCAACTGTTCAGGAAAGCATGGGACCCACTTTGGTGAAGCGCTCTGTCCTGCAGGGGGAATTTAGGGAAGCAGATGGGAATCACCCATGCTGGAATTTGCCCAGGAAATTGGGATTAACACCCTGACTTTTAAGAAATATACCAGGGTCCGGGTCACATCTGCCAGGCAGCACAGTGGCCTAGGCATCCCACATGGAGGGAATAGCGCCACCTACTGATCCACCAAGAGCAACTCAGGTTTGTCCTGACAGTCTCCCTGTGGTTGTCTGACAAGGCCTGGTCCTACTCAGTTGTGCCATCCTGAGTCCAAGCCCCTCTGTCACCCACTGCTACCCGGGTGGTGTTCCCAGTGCAGCAAAGGCTCACACTCACCCAGACTGGCAGGGAAATCCTAGGACTGCCTGACTGGATGGGCCTGGATGGGCTTGGGGGGTTCAGGAAGCTTTTACCCCATCCTGGCTGCTGCCGCCTGGGTGTCAAGAGGGAATTGCTCAGGCAGGACTGACCGGGACCAACTCATCCAGCACAGCTCAGAGCTCTGCCCTGGGCTCCCAGAGCTGGGCACGGCAGTCACGACATGCCTGGCTATTTGGGGTTATTATTCACCTGTTTGGGACTATCTCCAAACCTAGAAACTCCTTAAAATGTTTGTGGGAACCCCCAAGCTGGAAGAGCAGAGGGCGGTGGGTTGGGAATGAGGGGCACTAGCCATTCGTTTGGAGAGAGACAGGTGCACGGCAGAGGGCACTGCATGGCAGGGCATGGCCCTGGAGAGGGCTACACGGACACCTCATGGGCAGCCAGACATGGGAAACTATCCACACAACTGTGCAGCCACTGCTTTGTGCAACCCATTAAACGTGCACGTACATACACACACACACACACACACAGATGCAACTATACCAACTACACACAGACTCGAAATGATTCCGTTTTTATCAGTAAATATCAGTAAGCGTTGATTTCATCGCACCTAAACTGATGAAAAAATCTGTCTATAAATAATAATCGAAATTCACAGCTAGGCAAAGTAAGACAAATGCTACGTGAGAAGGTATTTGAGTTTGCTCTAGGGATAATTAGTTGGTACGTTTTGACGTGATGTTGACAATTTGTGTTTTAATAGTTATAGAGCTTGAACTTTTTGAATCTCAGTGTCTATTGTCATTGACTAATTATTGTCTGACCCCCCTCCTCATAAGTTCCCACAACTGTGAAAATTTAAATAAATAAAAATCAGAGGAAATGCCTAAAAATAAACATGCAAAGAATCCTGTGGCACCTTATAGACTAACAGACGTATTGGAGCATGAGCTTTCGTGGGTGAATACCCACTTCATTGGATGCATGTAGTGGAAATTTCCAGAGGTAGTTTCTCCTCTCTTGGTGTTCACACTCAGCTGCTAGAAGAGGGCCTCATCCTCCCTGATTGAACTAACCTCGTTATCTCTAGCCTGATTCTGACTTGCTTATTTATACCTGCCTCTTTTACAGATCCAGAGGGTAACACGGCTACCCCCGATACAAAAATAAACATCAATATCATTTGTTGAAATTATAAAAAAGGAAAAATTGAATTCTGCCCAGTCTCACTAAACCCCCAACGCCTTGTGCAACTGGATGCACATCCCACTACACATGCAACTCTATATACCTACAGGATACAGAGAAACACACCTATGTATAACCAGACACAAGCACACTACCATAAACTCGCCCACCCCATGTGTAACTATATACACACACGTTCCACACATACAACCCTGCACATACACTCCCACCTGTGTGCACATACCTCATCTGCAATCATACACCCTCCCTCCGCACCGCCCCTCTCCCCAGAAGGTCCAGGGGTCCTCAGTCATGAGGCCTCTCTCATTTGCAACGCCTCTCAGCCGGGTCTGGCTCCTACCTGCCCCCTACCCCTGAGCTCTGGGTGCATTGATCCCTGGGGGAAACACTACTCCCTCCCCACACACATTTAGGCAGAAGGGCGTCAAGATGTCTGAGGAGTACGACATAGTGGGGGAGCTGTGGCCCTTGTAGTTCTCTTCCCCCCCCCCAATCCACCTGGCCTGTTATCCCCCACCACCACCTCTCACTGCCTGGCAGGGGGCCAGAACACTCTGCGCTCTTAGCCGGAGCCGTGTGTGACCCCCCCAGGCCTGGCTCTCTGGCCCCTCCACCAGAGACAGGCACAGGCCCCCTCGATCAAGGGGCAGAGAGGGGCCCATGTTCAAGGATTGGGTCCCATATCTGCCAAAAGCCACCTTGGGAGCTGCCCGGGCCTCCTGTGCTCTGTCCGCTGGGCCCTGCCTGCCCCATCACCCACCCCACCCCACCCTGTCCTGGGAACATTGGGCCACATAGCCCTCATTTTTCTCCCCTGCTTCAGAGCCAGACGACCACTTCCTGGGGAAGGAATGGGGCAACCCCTGCCCCCCAACCCTGGGGCCAGCGGATGGGGCTGAAGTAGTGTGTGGGACCACGGGGATGGGGGCAAGTGAGCCCCTACTCCCCAGCCCCAGGGCAGCTCCAACTGCAGGAGGGACCTGGCTTGGTCAGGCCAGGGAAGGTTGTGTAGTGCAGCAGCACGGCCTAGTGGGGACGAGACCCAAGTGCAGGAGATCCCCCCCCCCCCCCCCCACGCCTGCGTCGGCTTTCCAGGCCAAGGGGCTGTAGGATTCTGGGCTCGCTCCTTCGCTCTCCAAGGCCGGGAGGGTTTCACCCCCAGACACTGCAGCATCCCAGACAGGAGTGGGCCTGCCCTGGCAGAGTGCTGTCAAGGCAGGAAGCCTCAGAAGGGGAGCTGGGCCCATCTCAGTGTTATCACCCCCCAGTCGGACTGATCGCGGCACAGTGCCCCCTGGGCAGGGCCAGTCTTGAGGGTGTCACCCCGGGCCAGTCTGATCTCAGCGTCGCGCCGCCAGGGCCAAGCCTGTTTCAGTGGCACCCTCTGGGCCAGTCTTTGTGGTGTCACCCCCTAGGCCGGGCAGCATCACACTCCCGGACCAGGCTGGTCTCAGCGTTGTGGACTCCAGGCCAGGCAGGTGTCATTTCCCAGGCCAGGCTGGTCTTAGCATTGTGCCCTCTGGGTCAGGTCAGTCCCAGTCACGCTGGTAGGGGCCCTGCTAGGTCCCCCCAACACACACACACACAGAGTGTCAGGAGGAAACAGCTGGACTTCTCGGGAGGGAGTGGGGGAATGTATCGCCTTGACCGAGCTCAGTGTGCTGCGCCAGGGTTCGAATGCGCTTGGTTTGGACCAGTTCGGGCTTGTGGGGTAGGCTAACCAGACAGCACATGTGAAAAATCGGGATGGGGTGGGGGGTAATAGGAGCCTATATAAGAAAAAGCTCCAAAAATCAGGACTGTACCTATAAAATCGGGACATCTGATCACCCTATTGTGGGGTCCTGCGGTTGGAGAGGCCACCTGGGGCAGGGCCACGAGTGGAAGCTGCACGGATGGGAAACCGGCCTGTCTGCCGAGCCCAAAGTGCCAGTGAGCCAAGCCCCAGAGTGGGTTGTTTCCTATCCCTGTGTCACTGATGGGGAAAGGCAGGTGCCAGGAGGTGAAGTGGCCCAGTCCAGATCACCCAGGAAGTCCAACAGCTCTGATTGTTAGAGCCCAACTCCCTTCCAGAGCTGGGGCAGAACCCAGGAGTCTTGACTCTCAGCTCCCCCTGCTCTGATCCCACACCCCTCCCAGAGCTGTGAACACAACCCAGGAGTCTTGACTCCTATCCTCCCAGTTCTGACCCAACTCCCATTCCAGAGTTGGGAATGAAATCCAGGAGTCTTGACTTCTAACCCACTCGCCCCCACTACCTTTCCATAACTGGGAAGAGAACCCAAGAGTCCTGGCTCGCAGCCCCCACTGCGCTAACCACTGGCCTGTGGCTCCCCTCCCCTGCCGTTTGACGGTTACAAAGGAACACCGTCTAGCTGTCAGGTCCCCCCTTGTAACCAGTGTCCGCAGGCCTCGCTAGTCAAAACATGGCTGGGAAGTAAAATAAATAAGGCATCAGTGAGCAAAGGCAGAGTAACGGATGTGGCAGGAGATGGATGGAGCCAGGGATAAATCAGCCAGGACGTCCTGGTGGCATCGGACGCCAGAAGAGCAGACGCTCACGAGGTATGTGAGCCCCACGGCGACTGGCCCCCCCCCCTTGTGTTGGGCTCCATCCAGCGCAGGCAGGAGCTCAGTCCGGGCAGAGTCCAGCCACAGCCAGAACAGGGTATGGGCAGACTGGGCTTCCTCTGGGAGCCTGGCCCGTCTGCCCAGCTCATTGAGGCCTCTGAGCAGCAGCCCCCAGCAGCTGGTGGCTGGGGCTGCCAGGCTGCCACTCAGCCTGTATCCCCATGGGGCTAAGCCTGTGTGCCAGGGCCATGCCATGTCATGACATGGCATCGCAAGGGCACAACAGCTCTCTGATTCCACAGCTCAGGTTCCCACATCATGACCGTCCTCCCTCCTGTCACGGCTCGTTTTCCTAGGAGCACCCCCCTTTAGATCACGACACCCCTTCAGATCATGACTCAGCATCCTAGGTCCTGGTGCACCTTCCCCAGTGTCTCATCCCGTCCCTCTAGATCACTGAGCCCCTTCATGTCACAGCACAGTGCCCTGAATCAGAATGGCCCCCCAATATCATGAGGCAGCGTCCCAATGAGTGCGACTCAGCCTTTCAGCACCATCTTGTTCCTTCTTGACTACACCACACAGCAGCCATGGCCATGTGCCCCACACCTCTGCACACCACCCCCAGGCCAGGCTATGGCGCTCCACACGCAAGGAGCCCAAGGTCCTTTGGGGGGTCAGGAAATGGGGGAGACTGCTGGAGTTATGGTTGGGTGCCCATTCATGGGGCCGGCGTGAGCCATTTCCCAGGGGGTGGAAGGGCCTGGTGGGCCCCTTGGGGTCCCATTCGTGGAGCCAGCCTTGTTTGAAAGGGCAGTAGCGCCCCATTTGTCAGGAAGGGAGGTTCCTTCACCCTCTCCCCAGCCCCTTTGAAATTAAGTAGCTCTTGTGCCATCTTCCTCTCCCTTTGGGGAGGGGGTCACAGAAGGAAGGAGGGGGAGGTAGGGTGTGGAAGGGAGACTTAGTGGGTGCTTCCCTGCTCTGGAGAGCAGCCTGTGGGGGTGGGGGGGCTGCCCCGCATGGAAACTCCAACTCCAACCCCACCCCCTGGAGCAGCCCAGCTCTTCTTTGGTCCATTTGCCCCCGTAGTTGTGAGATCTTGCCATAGGGGTTTTCCCGGGAAGGGATTCCAGGCCCACAGGCAGCTCTAATCCCCCAGCTGGGGCCGCGAGGTGAGTGATGAAGTGCCCAGGAGATGAAGCGCAGCTGGGGGCTGCTGAGTGACGCCGACATGACAAGCCGCCAGCCCCCGGAGATGTATCCCCGTCCGGCAGGGCTGCGTGCCAGGGCCCCCCCCCACCCATTGCGGTCAGGGGCTGGGCTTTCTCCTGACATGCGGTTTCCTGACTGAATGGGACAGGGAAGAACCTCCAAGCTCAGTCCAAGGGCGTTGGCTGGCGTGATCTCCCCAGGCTGGGTCATGCCCCCCACCCCATGGCCCAGTCTCCCCCTGCCCCAAATTGTGCTCCAAAGCCCTCATCCCATCTGCTTTGCATCTGATATCCATGTGTAGTGGATGCAGGGCAAGTCTAGGTGTCCCCGGGACAGCCTTGGGGGGAATCCCATCCCCCGAAAGTCTCTTCCCCTTCCCATTCCACAGATCCCATCAATATCAACTTCTGCTTGCTGATCCCCTCTGGTTTTTCTCCCCTCCCCTCCCACATCCTCTCTGTTTGCAGTAAGCAGTGCAGGGTCTATGACATTCTGTTCCGTGAGTCCACTTCTATCCAGTAGGAAGCAACAGCACACCCGGGACTAGAAACATGGGGCCAAATCCATCACAGGTTGATTTCAACAGAGTTATGCCAGGAGATTTGACCCATTTACAAACAAACCACAGACAAACCTCTCGTACCTTATCCACACTGATGCTTTGACTGCTTCAAGTAGGGTGATCAGATGTCCCACTTTTATAGGGACAATCTCAACATTTGGGGCTTTGTTTTATACCGGCACTTACTACTCCCCACCCCCTGTCCTGATTTTTCACACTGGCTATCTGGTCACCCTTGCTTCATGCTGCACTCTGGTAATATTTCAGTTTCTGACCCTGGCCCCAATCATGCAGTTGTATATTGTTATAGCATGCTGTTCGACAGTGCTTGTGTTCCTCCTCAGAAGTGGCAGCATTTCAGTGTCACTGGTAAGCTCTTGACGATGCAATGTAGCATATGCTCAGTAGGAAAGGAGAGATTTTCAAGTTCTTAGCACCTGCAATTGGGGCTGTATTTTCCAAATAGCTCAGCCTGCCAGGTGCACATTGAAAATCTGGTGCTGATTTTGGGTGCTGGGTGCTTGAAAAATCTGTCCCTGAGGTGTTTTGAAACTGAGTGTTTCCAGAATTTGGACATATTTTTTGTCAAGATGGCAGGAATATTTTTTTCACTGATTCCTGCATTAATAAAAAAACCTATTGACAGAAGGAAAGATCAAGGTGAGACACTACTTTTAAAAACACATTTTGGAACTGAACAATCTACAGGTAACTGGGGAAAAAAGTTTTGCAAAGTTAGCGATAATGATGAAGTATGAGCTGTATTCTTCCAGTGCACACATGAGTCAAGTCACTCAGGTGAGCAGGAGAGCTGGTCAGAAAATACCAATGATTTTTTGTGGATTTTTTTTTGCTATTTTTGCATTTTGTTCAAATTTCTTACTAAAAAAATCTGTTCAATGACCAAAAAAACAAACCCCCTCCCAGAACTGAAAAATATTTGGGTTTTGATTTGAAAAAATTCAGATTTTGGACACAATTTTTGATGTTCAAAATACGAATTTTTTTAACTTCGAAATTTTTGGTTTCTGTTGGTTCACCAGCAAAATGCATGGAAAATTATTTTTTCCCCACACAAATGTTCGTTTTTGGTGGAAAGCCATTTGTCAGCAAAACGGTGGGTTTTGATAGCAGCTCCATTCATCTTGCCTCTTTTTATCTGTTCTTTATGCAACCCCCAGCACATCAGAATCATTGATGGACAGATTCTCTCTACAAGGTAGGGCAGTTATTATCCTCCTGTTACAGAGGGGAAACTGAGGCACAAAGCAACTCAGGGTATGTCTACTCTCGGAGCCCAGCTCAATTGACTTGGAGACATTTGGAATCCAACACCTTTGCTGGGTTTCCAGAGCCCAAGTGTCTACACTGCTATTTTTAGCCATGCAGCCTAAGCCTCTTGTCAGTTGACCTGGTCTCTGAGTTTTGGCACCATGGTTTTTTTCTTTGCAGGGTAAACTCTGAGTGACTTGCCCGAGTTATAGAAGATGCATGTGATAGAACAGGGAGTAGGCCTGGGGTTTTCCCAATCCCAGGCTAGCATATTAACCACTGGACATCCAGTGGCACAAATGTGTGAGCATATGCATGCTCAGATATAATAATGATTGATCATCATTGTTCATCAGTCATTAATAATTGATCATTAATCACTGACGATAATGAAAAACACCCTGTTATCCTTTCTCACATCAGTGTCATTAGCTTGGGGCATTCCCTGAGGATTTGGGGGTGGGAGGAGCATCGCTGTGTTTAAAAAACGGCTCTCAACGTCGCCAGCTCTGGCTCGAGAGCTCTCTCTCGTCGCTCCCCAGCTCCTGGAGTCATGTGATTCTGTGAGTCTTCCCGCGGCAATTTTTTTTTTCACACAGAAAGTTTCCAGTGGCCCCGGTGGCAGAGAAAAACTTGAAGCATTCAGAAGCTAGCAGGTCAGTGGAAAGAATACAGAGCAGGCTCTTTGTTTAAAATCTCTTGTTTCTTAAGACAGGGTGGCCTCATTTGGAATGCTTGGCGTTGGCGATCATTCCGAGCCGAGCTCTGGAGGACTGGAATTCGGGGCTCTGTCCTGGCCCATTTCAGTCGAGGGGGAATTTGCCTCTGAATGTTGCCAAAGTCGAGGAGCGGGGAGGGGGGAGAGAGAGGAATCTTTTTGGAATCGTCTTTTTCATCCCAACCACTCATTGTGTTGGGGTTTTATTTAACGGCCTTAAAGGAAACAAACCCCGCTGCAGATTCCCCTCTTGGCAAGCTCCTCCACACGCCTGCTGGGCTTTTTGCTTTGCCAGCTCATTAACTCGCAGGCTCGCCATGCGGCTCCCCCCGCCAGCCCACCATACAGCCACAGCTTGCAACAATCAGCCCGACCCAGCCCCGACATCTTCCCTCCTCACCCCGCCTCCCAGACAACTGGAGTGTTAAACAGATGGTCGCTTCGTCTGGGCGGCGCTCCCCGGCCTCCAGGCCTGCACCCGTAGCTGGCTCATTTTGTGATGGAAGTCTTGTAAGGCAGCCCCCGAAGGCTGATCCTTTCCCGTCTTTTACTGCCTTCGCTCCTGGTGTGCAGAAAAACCCATAAACCGAGCAAGGATGTTGTAAAACACCAAAGCTCAGCTGGGGCAGGGGACAGATTCTCCCAGGCAGGTGTCAGGGTTGTTAATTATGAGCCAGGAGCTGCCCAGATCCAGTGTAAATTTCCGCGGAGGATGGGGCTCTGTCCCCCTCTCACAGATCTCGCCATGCAAATGGAGGGGCACTCTCTTTATGGTCCATCAGGGTCTGCTGCTAATGTGCTACTCTTAAACATGGGGGGGGTCGATGCTTTTACACCAGCCTCTCAGGTTTGGGAGCCTGAATGGTCAAAGGAAACTTCCAGCCACCCTCTGCGGTGATCAGCAAGGGGGGAGTTGTCTCTGGCTACCTGCTCGCCTCCCTCTCCAGGGCTGAAATCCCCTCAGCTCCAACCTGAACGGATGCTTTGACATTAGAAATCTGGGCCTGTCTACCCTGGGAGACTCTGGAGAGGGCTGGAGAGCTGATGGCTTCAGAGCCAGCACAGGGAGGGAGGGGAGTCCACCGAGTGGGGAGTCACAGGGCCATTTGGGAAGCCAGGCTACGGCCCTGCCCTGCTGTGTGTTTTGCGGACAAATCTCTGTGGCTTTGTCCAGACAGACCATGAGCTCTTTGGGGCAGGGACTGTCTCACATTCAGCGTCTGCAGCAACATGGGGCCATGATCTTGAGGCCTCTAGGTGAGGAGCGGCGCCAGGGTTTCTAGCATCCTATGCAGAGTTCGGAGGCCGGCATTTTGAGCACGCCCCATGGGACGCGCGGGAGCTTCAGTTCCACTCCCATCATGCCGCCGCAGAAGAACCCTCCGCCAAAATGCAGCAGGCAACAGCGGCAGTCACTGAGCTGCTCAATTGCCTGCTGCTATTTTCCGCGGCACGTCGGCAGAAGGTCCTTCTTCGGCGGTGCAACGGGAGCGGAACCGGAAGTTCCCATGCGCAGCGCGCAAAATGCCGCCCCCTGAATCCTGGCACCCTAGGCGACCGCCTAAGGTCGCCTAATGGAAGCGCCGGCCCTGCTCTAGGTCACATTTCAATTCAGGAGCTGAGGTGCTCAGCCCATCCTGCTGCTTTCCTAAGTGAATGGAGGGTGGAAAGTCACCAAGCAGATTATTGAGCCCATGGGGCAGGGTGCCTAGCAAGCATCCAGATCTGCCCTGCAGGGGCTGAACAAAGAGGGAGAGGTTCTTTGCATTACTGCAGGCTCTAGAGGCTTCAGCCAAGGTCAGGGACCCATTGTGCCAGGTGCTGCACAGACACAAAGCAAGAGACAGTGCCTGCCCCAAAGAACTCTCAGTCTAAATAGTCAAAGGGCAGGAGGGGAAATTGAGGCACAGAGAGGGGAAATGACCTGCCCACTATCACCCAGCAGGCCAGAGGCAGAACCAGGAATAGAACCCAAGTGTCCTGAGTCCTAATAATAATCCCACTTTATGATGCTCTCATTATTCAGATATAAGCCTGATCCTTTTTCATAATCCTTCTAAACTCTTGGTGTTTATGATATCATGTGGCCATGAGTTCCACAGGTTATGTGTTTTGTTTTCAATGTGCTGCCTTTCAGTTTCGTTGCAGTGAGAGAGAAGGTGAGCAAAGTACCCGACCCCCCTTCTCTGCACCAGTTATTTCACATCCCTCTATCACATTCCCTCTTGTTCACCTCAGGGAGCTCAAGCTGTTCAGCTGACCAAAACAAAGCTCACAAGGTGACCTGAGGATGGTGTGTGAGCACCTTCATGGGGAGAAAATCCCTGGTAGTAATGAACTCTTTAGTCTAGCAGAGAAGAGCCGAACAAGAGCCAATGTCTGGAAGAGAACCCCAGACACATACAGGTTAGAAATAAGGCCCATGTTTTTCACCAGTGGGGGTGATTAACCTTTGGGACAAACTCCCAAGGGAAGTGGTGCATTCTCCATCCCAGACGGGCTGCCTTCCTGGAAGAGACGCTTCAGCCAGACACAAATTATTGGGCTCCGTGAAGGGGTGACTGCATGAAACGTAGTGGTCTCTGCTGTACGGGAGGTCAGACTAACTGATCTAATGATCCCTTCTAGCTTTAAACTCTACGGATCTCTGAAACCTCGGGCAGATCCTCAGCTGGAGTGAACTGTCACAGCTCCACTAATCCTCCCTTGCTGAGGGTCTGCCCCTCTCAGCACCCCGGAACTTTTCCATCTCCATGGGCTCTTCTGTTTGCCCGCCTCTGAGCCCCCCTCTCTCTTTCCTCTACAGCCTTGATAAGAGAGGGTCATCAGAACTGGCTGCAGTACCCCAGAGGAGGGAATGCCCTTGATTTGCAGAATCTCATGGCAGAATCTAGTTGTGTCCTTAGGCATCCTATCATTTGGGGTTTTGTGACTGCTGTTTCCCACTGAGCTGCCTTCTGCTGTGCCCGGGCTGTACCACCTTAGGGCTGCAGTTTGCTTAGCGCCCGAAAAGGTGCGCAAAGGAGCATCCCTTTGCATCTGTCAGCACTGAATTCCCTCTGCCCATTCCCCTAGCTCGGGCAGGTCTCTCTGAAGCTGCCCAGGCGTCTCTGGACTGGACTAAGCCAGATCGTCTCGTGTCACCTGCAGTTTTTGCCACCTCACCGCCCAGCCTCTTTTCCAGATCATTAATCAATATATTGAACTACAACCCTACTACAAAACCTTGGGGCATCCACAGTTAACCTATGACCACAATGAAAATTAACTGTGTATTCCAGGTCTTTGTTTGCTTTGCCATTCTCTGATCCGTGACAGTCCTTTACCTCTTACCTCATGAGTGAAACACTCAGGGATACATGAAAGTCCATAGGCTAATTCTCTCCCCCTACCTCCCGCCCCGTCCCCTGGATGGTCGTCTGAGCCTCAACCAATACAAATAACTCCAGTTTGTACCTTACCAAGCTCCACTGCTCTGGGAGTTGTATCAGGCTGATAGCTGTATGCCAACCATCTGATTCAACCTAGCTGCACCAGCAACCGCTGATTTACCTGTTTCTCTTTCTACATTCCACTGATCCACTTGGCCAAACACCTCTGGCCGAGGCTACTTGTCTGACAGAAGCCAATGTCTCTTTCACAGAGTCACAGAGTTTAAGGCCAGAAGGTTGTTAGATCATCTAGATCAGTAGTTCTTAACCTGGGGGGCTCGCACACCCTGGGGGAACGAGATGCCCTTTCTAGGGGTGCGAGACATGCCAGATTTTTTTAGAAGGTAAATCATTGAAAACACAAATTAAGCACAAGCACATAAGCACAACTACTTTGTTTCATACATACAACCTATGTGTTTATTAACATTATACTTTTTTAACGATTACTGTAATATGCAAACAAAAAATATATCTAGGTTTAAAGAACTGACCTACTTCAACCATTTTTGATAAGGGCTGTGAGAACATATTTTGAGGATCAAAGGGGGGCAGGCTGCAGTAAAGGTTAAGAACCACTGATCTAGTTAGACTGACCTCCTGAGTAGTACAGGCCCTTACCTTCCACCTTGTTACCCCTCTACTGAGCCCCTTAACTCATGTTTGCTAAAGCAGCTTCCGGAAAGGCCTCCAATCTGGATCTGAAGCCAACAAAGGACAGAGAATCCACTATTGCCCTGGGGAGTTTGTTCTAGTGGTTAATCACCCTCCCTATTAAAAAATCTGTGCCTTATCTGTCTGTAAGTCTCACAAGGCTGATCAAGGGTTTTAGTCCTAGTCACAAAGGTTGGGTTTCTTTTTAGATATGCACATACCAATCCCACGCTGTTCTGCTCCAGTGAAATGAACCGAGTTACACAGGTGTAAGCCAGAGTAACACAATGGGGAATCTGGCCTGTGCGTTTTAACCCTTCAGCAATGAACATTCTTCCCCGGGTCAAACAAGCCGGAGAAGCAGGTATTACAAGACATTCCTGGCCAGCTGTTTATGAGAACAGGTGTCTTTGCTTCCCGCACCCCCTTTCATCCATCAGACCCAGAGAGAACAAGGCGCGTGAGCAGGCAGCCGCATCCCCCAAAGCGATTCTCTCTCCCAGCAGGTTTCAGCACAGCCAGCTTGAACTGTTCACGTCAGCAACAATCCATTATACCTGGTGTCTCTCTTTCTGGCCACCCAATCGTGACCCCGGCCTGGCTCACCCTGAATGCACCCTGTGTCCCAAGCACTCACCACGACAGCGCGTTTTCAGTCCAGGGGGTGATGCTGGCAAGTGGCACTTTGTTTCTTTGCGTTGTCACATTGTTTCATTCCTGGTCCTGGTTTGGCTGAGTGAAACAAGGAGAAGAACGAAAAGCGAGTCACAAGGAGTGATCTTGCTGGTTAGGATTACCTGATGAATTGTCCTGCGGGAGGAAGTTTTGGGGGTTGGGATTATTCACATGCACATGTGTGCATGCACAAACAGGCGTGAACACACACCCATGCATGTACCCCTGGGCACATGCAGAGATGCACCCCCGTGCACGACCAGGCATAGGCAAACACACACGTGTGCGCACGCACACGTATAAGCCCATGCAGAAACGTGAGCACATGCACACACCTATACATGCACGCACATACACAAATACACACACACACACACACACTAACATCACAGCAAGTATCAAGCAAGGTTGGACGTTCCACCTCCAGGCTTGCAAATTCCACCTTTCTCCTTTCCCTTCCAGTTGCATTCCCTAGGCCTCTCAGACAAGGGGTTTGCTGCCCCCTGCTGGATGCTGGCACGGAGAGCTACTGTGGCTGCACTGATGCCTGGGACCCTGCCAGCTTGAAAGAGTCGTGGGGTGCAAAGCGAAGGGCAGTGCTGCAGAAATTCACCCGGACACAGGGCCCTGGGGATGGAGCTCCAGTGAATGCCAGATCCAGGCCGCTGGGGCAGCCCTAAGGACCGGAGCATCCAGCCCTGCTATGGGGGGGAGAGGGCGGGTAGGACTGCCCAGAGGGGCAGTATCCCGGCCCCCTAACACCTTTGGGAGCACAGTGGGGAACTTGCTATCTGGGCTCTGGCTCTAGGATGGGAGAATTTATCTGACTCCCCACCCCAACTACACATATTTTTCGGGGTCAAGACCCTTTTTCAGCCCATCTCCAGTGCAGACCACACCCCAAAGGCACCAGTGCCCCGCCCTACCCCAAACCCTAACATCGGGGCTGCCAGGTGCACATCACAGGCCATCTCCCAGTCACCCTTATCCCCGCCCGTCTCTTCTCGTTAGCTCAGGGATTTATCCTTCCCAGCCCATAAACGGGCATTTAGTGTCTCCATTATTGTTTATGGGCCTGTAAAATTTAACTGGTTCCTATTAGAGTGGCCCTGGCCCCAGCTGAGGCAGGGAGCCAGGAGTGGGGGAGGGGTGAATGGAGGGAGAGAGGAGATGGGCAGAGCCCAGTTCTCAGTAACCCTGGGAGCAGATCTTGGCCAGCACAGGCCCCAGGGTGGGGCAGAAACCAGAGCTGGAGGTGGGGCAGTATGAGTACCAAAGCTGGGCCCCTGCACAGCCCAGGTCAGTGTAGATTCTGGGTTTGGGCAGCAGGGGCTAAGGATGACTAATGGGGAGGAGAGCTCCATGCCCCTGTCCCTTCCAGCAGTGGAGACAACGATCCTGTCCCTGGTCTCAGAGGGATAGATCCTGGAGCAGGGCATGGGCTCTCTCTGGATCACGCTCTTTGCGCTTAGACCCAGCTCCCCCCTGTGTCCTAGCACCACCCCGCCAGCCACCGCACCTGCTCCTCAGAGCACCCTGGGGAAGGATCATGCCTCATGGGAGCTTGCTTTGCTCCAGGCAGAGCTATCAAGATTCTGGTGCCCCAATGGGATAGTCCCCATCTCCCCTGGCTACTTCACATCCATAAAGTCACTCCAGATGTTTGGGAGACACTGAGTGAGGTTATGGCATCTCTGAGCAAGATCTCCAGCTTTTTGGGATGGTCTTAGCATGGTCTCCAGATGTTTGCAAGAGTCTGAGGGAGCTCTCCAGATGTTTAGGCAACTCTGAGTGAGGTCTCTAGATGTTTGGGAGGCTCTAAGCAAGGTCTCCAGATGTTCAGTAAGGTATGAAGGAGATTTCCAGATGTCTGGGATCTCTGAGCGAGGTCTCCAGATGTCTATGCAACTCCAAGCAAGATCTCCAGATGTTTGAGGAGGTCTGAGAAAGATCTCCAGATGTTTAGGAAGGCCTGACTGCTTCTCCATCTGTTTAGGATGATTTAAGCAAGATTTCCAGATGTCTGGGATGGTCTGAGCAAGGTCTCCAGATGTTTGGGTGGCTCTGAGCAAAGTCTCCAGATGTTCAGGAAGGTCTGAGCGAGGTTTCCAGATGTTTGGTGTTTCCAAAAAAAACCTTCCATTTTGGAAAAAAAACCCTCAAGAATTTTCCACACACAAAAACCACATAGAAGAGTTTTTAGAACAGTAAGTGTCACCCTGAAGAGTTTTTAGAACAGTAAGTGTCACCCAGATCTAGATTTCATTCAGTTCACTGATGACAGAAATAAGTCAGGTCGGTTCCATCCCTGGGGCTACCCCACACACTCCCAGGGGGAATGTGTCCCATCATCCTTACACACTGGCAAGGAAAGATCAGGCCTGTAATGCAGCCAGAGATCAGGTGCGTGACTGGTTAGTTCTACCTAGACCATGTGGAGACACTGCCCAGCGGTAGGCTGGGAGCTGGAGAACAGAGAGAATGCCAGCGTTTGCAGACAAGGGTCAAAGGTCTGAGCCTGACTCAAGGCAGGACCCAGGGTTTAAGCCCTACTGCTCTGCAGTAGACGCATCTCCACTGGACTCATGCTCTGGGTGTCCAGCAACAGAATCCCACAATCCCATGGGCCCCCACACAGTCAAGTTTGGTGGACAGTCAAGTTTTCCCACACTGCAACGTGAACAAAGGGCTGGGGCGACCACATTGTGGGAGGGAGCTAGGAACACTGGGATATGGGTGGCTGGGGTCAGACCCACATAATGCAGCATAGAGGCTGCAGACTTAAGTTGGGACCAATGTTCAGTTCTTACCCTGGGGTTACAAATGAGTGTAGATGCTCAAGCCCTTAGGTTAACAAACACAAGGTCTGCTAACTTGAGTTCTACTAACCCTGGGCTTACAATATAGTGTGGACATACCCATAGGGTCTGTCTTCATTGCAGAGTTAGCCTGGGTTCTTACTCCAGTGTTGCCCCTTTCTCCCCCATCCACACACAAAACTCTCTCACCTGAGTTTAGTGGTGTTTTAAACCCAGGCTAGCTGGCCCAGCTGGGGTTTGGGTTAGATAGCAATTTCATTCAGGCTGGAACCCACCCACTTAGCAGTGGGGACACAGGCTAAACCATGGGTAGGCAACCTATGGCACGTGTGCCGAAGGCGGCACGCGAGCTGATTTTCAGTGGCACTCACACTGCCCAGGTCCTGGCCACCGGTCCGGGAGCTCTGCATTTTAATTTAATTTTAAATGAAGCTTCTTAAACATTTTAAAATCTTTATTTGCTTTACATACAACAATAGTTTAGTTACATATTATAGACTTATAGAAAGAGACCTTCTAAAGACATTAAAATGTATTACTGGCACGTGAAACCTTAAATTAGAGTGAATAAATGAAGACTCGGCACAGCACTTCTGAAAGGTTGCCGACCCCTGGACTAAACTATTGGAGAGATGACAGTCCTCCAGCACGTTCCCACAATCCCCCCATGTACCCTGAAGGACAGACAAGTTCTCCCCCAGTTCACTGGGAAAGAAGCACAGAGTGCTCCTGCTCAGTGCAGCACAAAGAACCGTGGGATATGTCTCCAGACGTCCTAGCAACACACACACAGGGGAGCGCCACATCAGCGACGACCCAGTAACTTGGCTAATGCTTTGCAGTGTGGCTCCTCACACCCAGGCAAGGCTAACCAGGGAGCTTAGACCCAGGTGCGAATCACACAGGTGAACTCGCCAGCACCCTCCTTCACCCCCCGTAGAGACAGGTAAAGCAGTCTGGCAGGAATCACTAGGTGGCGCTGTTATACAAAGTCATACCAGCTCTTTTTCTCAGCATGCCAGCAGTATTCAGTCTGTAAGAGATGCTGCGTTCTTGTTAGCTGTGTGATTTCGTTTCTTTGTCAGGGAGCTGTTGCAAGCAGCAAGAGTGTTTTGGTCCCTGCCTTCATCTCTCCAGCTAGACTCAGTCTTTGGGGCCCATATGCTCCCTGAAAACTGGGCATGGGTATTTGAGCTGAGAGTTCAGACCAAGGGGTTTCCCTGCCTGCTGTTTGTGACCACCTCTGTTCTGGGACAGTTGAATAGATATAGTGTAAATAAGTATTTCTACTAAGAAAAAAATACAGAGTCACTGATTTCTCTTCCACTGGGAAATTAACCTGCAAGTCCCTGGCAGCTGCTACCGCTTGGCAGAGACACCATGTTATTATTTGATTTCTACATCAGTTAGGTGTCCCACCACCTGCAGCCATGACTAAAGGATGCTCTAAATGTTATGGCACAGCATAGGCAGTCAAGACAACTGGGATCTATTCCCAGCTCAGTCACTGCCTCAGTTTCCCCTTCTGCCAAACAGGGATGATGATACCGACACACGGCACAGGAAGAGTGGAGATGAAGCTTATCCATCCCAGAGAACCCCACCAATGGAGGCAAATAGGAGACATTGTGGATATATAATAATAATCCCAGGCTGTTTTCATCAGTAGATCTCAAAGAGCTTCGCAAGTAGAGCAGTATCATTAGCCTCAGTCTACAGATGGGTTTATTAATTTGCCCAAGGTCACCCAGCAGGCCAGCATTGGAACAGAAGTGGTTCTCCTGAATCCCCATCCTTTGCTGCATAGGCACAGGAAGTAGGGGTGCAGGGGGTGCTGCAGCACCCCCAGGTTTATGCGGCCGGGCTCCAGTCCCCGGCTCAGGTCCCGGGGACCGGCCCCTCTCCCCAACCACTGACTCCACGCATAAAACCTGGGGGTGCTTCCTGTGCCTATGCCCTGCTCCCGGCCCTCCGCTTGCACTCTGCTCCCCAACCCCTTACCTGGTGCTTGGGTCCCAGCCACTGGCCCCACTCTCCAGCTGCTGGCCTCATGCCCAGGGCTCTGCTCCTGGGGCCCCGGCTGCCGACCCCACTCCCCGGCTGCTAGACCCATGCCCAGGGCCCCACATCTGGCCCCACCCCCTGCTCCCAGGCCTCCATTCCCAGGCCCCCAGGCCCAGCTGCCGGCTCCCAGGGCTTCACTCCAGGGCCATGCCCCCAGACTCATGGCCGGGGATCTGCTCTTGGCCCTGCACATGGGGTCCCAGCTGCTGGCCCCTGCCTGGGGCTCCACTCCTGGCTCCCAGCTGTGGCCTTGGCCCCCTTACCCTGTCCGAGTTCCCTCCTCCCAGAGGCATGGCCCTGTTCCCAGCCTCAGCTCTGGGGGAGGGGGTGGACGGGGTAAGGGGGCAGGCTTTCAGCACCCCCACCACTAAAAATGCTCTTTTGGCCCTGCTTTGCTCTGGTCACTAGGCAGCATGACAATTCCTAGCCTCGTCTTGATATGTTTTATAATGCCCTGCTAAAGGTGAACATTTTCCATCGATACAAATTTGGGGGTGGGAATATTTGGAAAGAAGTGTTGCTATTGCCCATAAAGAAGGGTCAGTGTTATCCATTATCCCATCACTTCCCTGGGGTCAGTCTGGAGTAAAGTCAATGGAAACACTGTGGGTTGACACTGGCTGGGTAGGGGGAGAGAGATTCGAATCAAACCAGAGACAAAACCAAATAAACACCTGGATCCAACCCCCACAAACCCATTCCCAAAAAATTTCAGTGCTGGTGCCACCCCTTTAAGTGGCTGAAGTGGAACCCTGGAGCCAAACACCAGATTCTTGGAGTATTCTAGTCTCCCTCAGCAAAGCCCCTATTGTCTCTGGCTCCCCCTACCCCAAACCCAAAGCTGACAGGGCCAGAGTCTGATCTCAAGACCACCCCCGCAAAGTCCAGCGATGACCCTGGGTTTACCCTGGCCCAACCAGGATCGAGATCTGGGCCCTGCTAAACTTGTTGCATCAACTGTAATTGAATTTCCTGCACAGGGCACTGGGCCTTTTCGCAACACCCTGCTCTTTCTCCTGTCAAACCTGACAGGCCCCCCCTCCCCACCCCGTCCCTGTCCCTTCCCCTGCCATAAACCCATCACAGCCTGTCTCTTAATTGTCCGATGCCCCAGCTGCCTGGTTGGGAGCAGAGAGGCCTTTGCAGAGTGAAAGCAGATAAACATCTCCCGGGGGCTGTGCTTTGTTGAGGTCCAACTTCCAAACAACCCCCCGCAACCCACCCGAGAGAGGGAGGGAAGCCCAGGGTGGGAGGGGAAGGCCCTGCCCCAACCTGGAGTGAGCCAAAGTTGCAGGCCTGCAACCTTGCATTCCTCAAGCCAGGCCTCATGCTAAGGTATTTATGGCCACTCCCCCGCTGCTGGCTTTTTATTGCACTTGATTCTGAGCCTGTGAGCCGTCCTGGCAGAATTGTCTGTGCTCAGCCTCTTTGGAAAGAGCCCAGTGCTGGGCCCCTTTGAACCAGGTAATTAGCACATCTGCCTTCCCGGAGGGGCGTTCCTTCCCCCCGCCACTTTCAACGCCTCTGGCTCCTGGATAGACAGCCCAAGGTCTGCCTGCGACACCCGCTGGATTGAGCCAGGCCGGAGGGAGGAAATGACACTGCGTTTCAGGGAAAAATCAGGTGCGACGAGGAACGCTCTTCGCTCCCGTGAATTGAACCCACTGGTGGAAATCTGGAGTCACTCCACCAGGTGCTTACCCCGGTGTAAATCCAGTATGCAATGGTGTCAGGCTGAAGTCACTCCACCAGACAGGTTCTGAGCTTTGGGAGACCGGTTTAAATCCTGAATCACCCCACTTGGCCAGCTTGGATCCCGGCGATGCGGGTGTAAAGCTGAAGTTAATCTACTCTTGGGGAGACTGGTGTAAATCCAGAGTCACTCCATTCACCCTAAGACCAATGTCTGGGAGAGCAGGAATTTGCCCTCTAGTCCCCCCACTTTTAAGGGGGGGAAGAACCAGCCGGTCTCCTAGTCAGGTGCCCTTGCCCATAGCATCCTAGAGATACACCTCAACCTGGACTTGAGGGAGTGCCCTCTGGTGTGCTGAGCGCAGAGTGGCAGCTCCTTGCATCTCATGCATCCTCCCCTGTAGCATCCAAGTGGCTGGGCAGAGGAGTGTCAGGACCAAGGGACCTCTCAGTTTCAGGCTGACTCTGCCATCTCCCCAGGGATGCCTGGCCAGCTGTTTAAGCTCAGCGTCTCCAAGACAGAGCTCTGGATATTCCCCTCTCAAACTCTCCCTCTTCTCAGGCCTTGCAGACACCCGCCCTGCCTATCGCTCAGGCCTGTAACCTGGGCATCACCTTCGCCTCAGCCCTGTGTCTAGATCCGTCCAGACCGCATCTGAAGCCCACTGAAAGCTGGCTTTCCTCGCCATCCGCAGAGGCTCGTCTAGCGTCCAGATCACTGCCCCCTCCTCCCTGGCCCTCTCCTGCCCCACATGCATCCCTCCAGCTCACTGCTGCAAAGATCTTCCTCCCAGCCCAACACCCCTGGTGCCCCCTGCTCCAGCACACCCAACACAAGCTGCCAAGGCCCTTCACGGCTGATCCCCACCTGACATATCACCACTGGAGAGATCTCGGTGGCCCGGGATGCCAACATTCCATCACCCACCTCTTAGATCTGCAAACAACCCCCTCCCCAGTCATCTGGGAAACGTTCAACAAAACCTTCAGCTGAGGAAAAGCCGGGCTTGGAACCGAGTGCTTTGATGTCGTAGGCACATGCCCAAATCACTGGGCTGCTGGCCGTCCGGGGGCTGGGCTTTCTCTCGCCGGCTTTTTGACAGGCTTGGGTTCATGCCACCTTGAAATGAAACCATTTCCCAAACCTCCCCGGTTTTCCCAAAATTGAGCTGTTTTTTTCCCAGCCAGCCCGTCCGTCAAACTCTTCTCTGCCATGACGCCTTGACACTGGCTAGGAAACCAGGGACCTCTGCCCACCCGGCCGACCAGCACTGTCACTTTCTGCTCCCCTGCTTGTCAGTCTGCCTCGCCCCTCCATCTCATGCCCAGATTGTGAGTCTTTCATCTTTTTGCTCTGTGTCTGGAGAGCGCTTAGCACAACCAGGCCCTGCCTGGGGCTGCTCAGAGCTACCCCGAACCAATTGACCGTCAGTGATAGCACTGATCTCTGCATGCGTATCACGTTCGACGGGGCTCACTGCTGTTCATCTACAAACAGTCTTGTGTCCCATGGGACGCAGAGTCTGTGAGACAAACAGATTCTGCTCTCAAATGCAGCCAGCTCTGGGGTGGAGGGCAACAGCCAAGTAGACAATAGACTGCAGGGGAGGATGCTTTGGGGAAGTGCTGAGGGGTCTGCAAGGAGCAGGCAGGGTCTTAGATTTTAATATTTCATAGGAAAGATCCACATGCAATAATGTCATAGGAGCTCAGTAGCCAAGTGTCTTGACACACGAGCCCTTTGTCTCTGCAGAGTTGGCTCCATAGAATAGCTAAGGGCCATATAACATGAGCTAGGTTCTCAGCTCCAAAGCCCTTTTGGCCATGTCACAAAACCACAGAGTGACACGGGACTGCAACAGGAGAGGGTGGGCTCTGGGTCAGGCTAGATGGGCATTGGCAGAGCATGGAGGCAGGGTGGGGTGGGAGGGTTTGAAGGACATTGGTAGAGTTCTGCATCTATTTTACCTTCTGTAGTCCTTCACTGATCCCTGCGTTTTCTTAATTTTAAGCCAGTGAATAGCTATGGGAAGAGTGAGAGAGAGAGAAATCAGCAGCCCTGGTAGGTCCCTTCTCCCCACCCAGTGCAGGTCTCTCTCCTCATTGATACTGTGGGTTAATTTCCTTTTTGCCAAGCTACACCCCAGGACCAGCGGCCGGGGGAGCTATTCATGCCGGGTTAACTGGGCCTTTGATGCAACTCGAAGGCAGGAGTGAGGCACTGGAACTAGCTCTACCGATTCCTCAGGATCGGTTCTCAGTGGCCAAGAGCATTTTGAGCTGGGGAAAGTGGCCAGGTTCATGGTCCTGGCTCCCAAGATGCCAAAGATGCCCCCCAGCAACCCAAAATTGGGGCAACACGAGCCAGCTGCCTCCCAGCTGGGACGAAAGGGGAAGCAGGGCTGTAAGGCTTGGCAGTGCGTCCTTGTACGTCGCCCACCCTGCACCCCACCTCCTCACAGCAAGAGCCCTGACCCGGGGAACAGGGCCTGTGAGGACCATCAGGACCCAGTATCCTCTCAACCCCTGATCCCCACCAGCCGGACTCGGTGGCCGTCCCCGACCCCAGAGGATGAAGAGGCTTCAGAGGTCTGGGCCAGACCGGATTCTGAGCCACTGACCTCAAGGGATCCTTGCTAGTGTTGAGGGGCTGAGAACCTGGCCCCGGTCTGACCACAAGGCCCTGCCAGCCCGTGCTGGGGTGGGCAAAGGGCAGGCCGGGGGAGCCATCTGTCTGTTCTCAGGAGCCATGTTTACACAGAAGGTTTTGCAGGGCGAGTGTCTGGGATTTGCCAAGGGGGACGGGAGAGCACACACTCTCCCACCCGTCCGGCCAGGGGGAGAAGGGGGGTCTGGGAGCCACTCCCGTCTGCCTGTCTGAGTTTGGATCAGCTCCGGTGGCCATAAATCAGCAGGCGAGACGGTGGGAGGAGAGCGGGTGTTGCACGGGGGCCTCTGGGGCAGTTTTATGGCCATTCCATCGGTGTTAAAGGGCAAGACCCTTAATGAAAAGCCTCGGCATCCGTCTCCGGGCTCCCACCCCCTGTGCTTAGCAGGGCCGTTTGGCCCAGGGATTTATGTCCCCACCTACCTGGATCTCTTCCCTTCTCCCCTGAGATGTGGGGAGACCTTGATCCCATCTCTTGCTCTCTCTGTGGCTTGAGCTTTCAGGCCAGGCCTGTGGTTCAGCTCCTCACCCTGCTTACGTCACAGGGAGCCCCATGACCCCTATGACTCCCTCTGGGGAGGGGGATGCTCACAGGGGCTGCCGGATGCTGTCACAGCCAAAGGACGTGGGGCCTGGTTCTGATCTCACTGGTGCAGCTTTGGCGCCAAAGTGGGTCTGGAGGGGGTCAGATCCCCAGCTGGGGTAAATCAGTGGAGCGACGCTGGCTGACCCCAGCTGAGGATCTGTCCCGTGGACATGCCTGATTTGCACTGGTGGGGGGACACAGCACAGCAGGCTCAGGGCCATGAATATCCAATGGTGGTTTTGCCCAAATTTGCTTCCCCGGCCACTTCTCAGAGAGATTCTGACTGCGCCGTCTCCTGGCAGAGACCCCGGGAATCAAACTCCCCAACGGCGGCTGCTGGCTATGTTCTCGGGCAGCCCCACTCGAAGAGCGACACTTGTTCGTCCAGATGCTGGAGACAGCCCCGCAAGACCCTGTGTGATACCCACACCCACTGTGGTGCTCTGTCCCCCTCTAGTGGTGGCTGGGCCTACTTACAGGTTCACCATCATGCGTCCTGCAGAGGTGGGTCTTCTAGCTCAGGCTGTAGCAGGATCTTGTCTTGGAGCCAGAGGCTAGCGCTTGGGTTTCATTCCCCCAGCCAACCCTGCACCCCGTGGGTGTGTAATATGCATCCAGCCTAGATTCCCCAACGCTGTCACCTGCCCCGCCATCCCCTACCCACACACCGTATGCCTCTGTCCATCCTGCTGGAACCCCATCAAGCCAGTGACCCCCTGGACCTGCCAGCGGTAGAGAGATTGTATGTGAAGGGAGGAGCTGCTGGAAAGAGGCCACTGTGTCCCCCGACAAGGGAAAGGGGAATTCCAAGATGCCCTGATGTTGTTCCATGCCCGTCCCTGCTGCTGGGTTTGTCATTTTGGGGAATTCCAAACAAGGCAGGACATTTTATCCACGTGTGTGGTTATTTTGCCTGGCCCTGTGTGACCCACCACTTTAAGCTGGCGTTTCCCATTGACTGAAGGAAAATATACCTGGGGGAGAGCGGGATTCCAGCCGGGGCGGGCGGGCGGATGCACAGGGAGAGCTGTTGTGTTGCTATGGAGGGTTAAAAACATTTTGTGTTTCTGTGGCACATTCCACCCACAGCTAGAGCCGGGCAAATAATGGGTTTTTCCATTCACTGGCGGTTTTGATAAATTGGGGAAAAGAATCGGAAAAACAACCCTGAAATTTCAGGCATTTTTTACTTTTTTTTTAATAAAAGCAAAAAATAAAAAACCAACCAAGAGCTAGATTTACAAAAGCCAAGGAAGAGAAGATGCCATTGCCACTGGCCCTCAGCTGGACTGTAGGAGACCCAGGTTCTAATCTCCATTCCATAGCAGGGATTTGAACAGGGATCTCCCACCCCACCCCTTAGCAGGAGCTCAGCTGGTTTAGTGCCTTGTTCCCTTTAAGAGCAACTGGACCAGCCTGCTGGTCAGTGCCACTTCGAGGCACTCGAGGTAGGAGCTGGGATTTCTGCCACTGGGGGACCTAGCTTTGAACCCTGCTGATGGGCATGGCCCAGCTGGGAGCAGAACCCAAGAGTCCTGCATTAGGATTGCCAGGCGTCCGGTTTTCGACCGGAACGCCAGGTTGAAAAGGGACCCTGGCGGCTCCGGTGAGCACCGCTGACTGGGCCATTAAAAGTCTAGTCAATGGTGCAGAGGGGCTTAGGCAGGCTCCCTGCCTGCCCTGGCTCTGCGTGCTTTCCAGAAGCAGCCAGCATGTCCCTGCGGCCCCTAGGCGCAGGTGCAATCAGGGAAGCTCCATGTGCTGCCCCCGTCCTGAGCACTGGCTCTGTAGCTCTCATTGGCCGGGAACAGTGGCCAATGGGAGCTACGGGGGCAGCACCTGTGGGCAGCGTGCACCACACAGAACCATTTGACTGCCCCTGCTCTTAAGAGTTTCTGGGAGCCGGCTGCTTCCGCGAGCTGTGCAGAGCCAGGGCAGGCAGGGAGCCTGCCTTAGCCACGCTATGACGCCGACCAGGAGCCACCTGAGGTAAGCACCGCCCAGCTGGAGCCCAAATCCCAACCCCCCTGCCTCAGGTCAGAACCCCCTTCCGCACCCTAACTCCCTCCTAGTCCCTGCACCCCACACCCCCACTACAACTCCCTGTCCCAAACCTGAGCCCCCTCCCACACCCTAACTCCCTCCTGCACCCCAACTCCCTGCCCCAGGTCAGAACCCCTTCCCACACCCTAATTCCCATCCAGTGCCCTGAGCCCCCTCCCAGAGCCCGCACCCCCTCCTTCACCCCAACCCCTGCCCCAGCCCCGAGGCCACTCCTGCATTCCAAAACCCTCGACCCCAGTCCAGAACCCTCTCTTGCTTCCCCGGCCCCACCGCAGAGCCCGCACCCACAGCCAGAGCCCTCATCCCCTCCTGCACTCCAGCCCCCTGCCCCAGCCCAGTGAAAGTGAGTGAGGGTGGGGGAGAGGGGAGATGGAGTGAGTGGGGGCGGAGCCGCAGAGAAGGGCCTTGGGAAGGGGCGGGGCAGAGGCATGGGGCACAGGTGTTCGGTTTTGTGCGATTAGAAAGTTGGCAACCCTAGCCTGAGTGCTAGTCCTACACACTGTGATCCACAGTGTTTCCTTTGGGGGGGGTTTCCTCTCTCAAAGGGGGCAGGGGTGTCGAATCCCCTGCACCCTCATGGGAGCTGCACGTTGTTGCAGGCTCAGGGTGTTCCAATCCAGGCCTCCTAGGCAGGGCCTGAAGGGTGACAGGCTCAGTAGCCCATTTCCCCACCTTGCCCCCAGGACCAGTCCACACAGCGGCATCTCTGGCAGAATCTTTGTCTCGGGAGACGGGAGTGGGGGTGCTTTTCAGAGGCACAAAGTCTCCTCCAACCCCCCAAATGCACAGCACCAAAGTCCCGCAGCTGCCTCAAGAAACCTCCCACCCAGTGCCTCACCTCCCACTGCGCAGGACGCCGGAGCTTCCCTGGGGAGAGCGCTCCTGCCTCCCACCCTACAGAGCGCTGGCTCTGCCCCCACCTCGCCAGGGCCTGCTCGCCCCTCCCCCAGCCCAGCTGCAGGCCCGAATGAAACCTGCACGCAGCCAATCCGTGGCCACGCCTGAGCTCACCGCACTGTGCGGGGAGGGGCTGCAGCTGAGCGGTGCCAGGGGCTGCACGCACCCCGGCCCTGTCTATGCTGTAACTCCTAACCCCTTCCACGCTAGCCACCTGCCGGCCTGCTAGTGACTGTGGCAGATGACAGCACATGGCCCGTGCCAGAGACAGCTGACTGAGCAGACAGGACCAGCCCACAGAGCCAGCAGAACTGGCTTGACCAATCCCCTCCTCCCAGCATCCTGTGCTTCAGGATGCCCCAGCATGCATTGCTCCATTCCCGTATGCCATGTCCCCTGGTGGTGCTGTCTGCACTATGGGGTAGCGACTCGCATTTTCCCAACATGCTTTGGAGCAGGCCAGTTTCCCCCATCCCCACCCAGCTCCCAGCGCAGCAAGATATCCCAGCATGCATTGCTCCATGGTACCTGTCCATGCCGCATCCCGTATGGGGTAGCGGCCTGGATTTTCCCAGCATGCACTGGGGCAGGCAGCAGAACCTCTGCTCAGAATCACCAGCAGAAGAGGGCCCCACAAGCAAGAACCAGTCGCTGCCCAACACCAGCATCCCAGCAAGGAGCTCCTGACTGGGGGCAGGCTGTGGGGGCCTGGGGGATGGACAAAAGCACCTGCTGGGAAATAAGCAGAGGGTCACTCTGGAGGCTGGGGGTGCAGGGATGGAGGGAGGTTGGCTTCACCCAATATTGGGATCTCCTCCTGCAGGGGTGATGGGGACATTGCTGGTAACCAGGCACCCAGCAATGTCACTGTGCTGGCCACCAGAACAGGGAGCAGAACTCCTGGGTTCCCTCCCCAGTTCTGGGATGGGGGAGCCCAATGCAGGGAGTCAGGACACCTGGGTTCCCTTACCATCTTTGCTGCTGATTCACTGCCTAACGTCAGGCAAGTCCTTGAGAATACGATCCTAGCCCTCTCCAGGGACCAGGAGCCTTGGCTGACCCTTGGAGAGCTCAGGTATGGCTGAGGGATGATCTAAGATGGACCGTCTCTCTGGACACCCCAGCTTTCCCCTCCACACAGAAGCAAGAGCCTTCTTCTCTGCATCTGGGATGCAGTTTATAAGACAGCTGTCCCATGCAGTTGCCCCTGCTGGATTAATGACCCTAGGGTGACCAATCAGGGCCCATGGCTGTCACTGTGCTTGGAGCTTCCCAGCAATGGCAGGGATTCTCCCTGGTGTATTTAAATAAATGAAGAATCCCTGTTTTAGCAGTATGGGGGCTATGATGCACAGAGGCACTGCTGTGCTTCTCTCCACAATACTCTGGGCCGGCTCCTTTACATCATTAGAGGCGAAAGGGGCTGTTGAATGATGAAATGCAAATTAATGTCATTCTTTTACTGTAAAAGCAGCAAAGAATCCTGTGGCACCCTATAGACTAACAGACGTTTTGGAGCATGAGCTATCATGGGTGAATACCCACTTCCTCAGATGCATGTAGTGGAAATTTCCAGGGGCTCATCCTCCAAAACGTCTGTTAGTCTATAAGGTGCCACAGGATTCTTTGCTGCTTTTACAGATCCAGACTAACACGGCTACCCCTCTGATATTCTTTTACTGATTAAGCAAGGTGTGTATTTTCCAGCCAAGGTGCCCAATCTCAAGCACTGCTCTGCCCCCTAGTGCTCAGATGAAGGCACTGCATAGCCCCCCTCCCCCAGTTGTGTCTGTCACAGAGTTGGGGTGAGTGGAGGGTGTCTCTGCTGCAGGGGGGGTGAGCAGGGGAGGCCCTGCAGCCTGAGTGCAGAGTGGCTTGCTTCACCTGGAGCCAGAGGCGGGTGGAGGTGGGAAATGAACTGGATGCACCCAGGCCAAGGGCCTAATCTGGAGCTATTTTACAGCTCATAAATTGGAAGCAGCTCCGGTTCCCAAAGTGGGGGTGAGGGGCCATGGGGGGCCAGGGGACACACACAGGCCTTTGGCAACTCACCAAAATATTTGAAGCTCATAAATTGCAGGGTGCTGACGCTGGCTCTTTGGCAAGCGGTGTGATGTGCAGTGTGGGGGGGTAACCCCACGCCCTCCCCCTGAGCCCCATCCTCCTCTGCAGCCTGTCTCCCTCACTCTTTGCTTCTCTCTCTTTCTAATCAAGTGGTGAACTGGGAAAAAATGTTTAAGAAGGGCCCTGACTCCCCTGTGGCCAGGGACCATGAAGGGGTCCTGTGTAGTATGGGGGAGGGGGTTCAGCCCCCAAATGAGGGCTCTGCCTTTTGGACAGTGCTTTCAAAAATAAAAATCAAGGTTCCTTGGGGGAGGGGGCTTTGTTTGTGTCAAGTGACTGGAAAATTTCAACTGAGTTGAGAGTTTGTCCCAACATTTTTCGGTTCTCTTGAACAGCTGGTTTTTTTGGCCTGGATACATCTCAAGGGAAAGCAATGCCAAGTCAGAGCCACTCAGTACCCACCCAGGGACCCTAGCCCGGATGTCACGGCCTTGAGCTGGGGCATGCGCCCTGGGACGTGAAACTGACCAGAAACAAAAGTAAAACTCACCTTCCCCGCCCCCAACCCCGAACTAAATGAATCCCCGTGTGCTGCCCATGGCTCTCACTATCCGTGCGAGCCTGGGAACCCAGCGCTGTCCCAGCTGTGAGTAGGGGGACAGGCGTGAGGATAGGTTTGCTTTAAAGCTGGTGGTTTTGAACTGATTGTCTGGGAGGGGGGCAGGGGAACGCAAGGCAAGCAGTGCAGAGAGACAACATGGCTGTCTCTGGGCTTGGCAGGGGCACAACAGAGGGCAGAGCCGGTGCCCAGGGATTGGGACCTCGGCCGCAAGTGCGGCTGGATCCAGGCCAGCAAATACCACCCAAGCCAGACATCTGCCCCCGTGGCTGAGGGCAGAGATCAGGGTGGGTCCAGGGAAGATCCATCCCCAGCCATGACGCAGCCCCTTGGATCCTCACTAGCCTTGCTCAGAGCCTCGGCTCCCCTGGGCCACGGCGCTTTTCAGCTGCGAGCTGCTATTGCGGGGGCCTCGGAAGAAAGGGGGGACTTTCCCTTTAACAGCAACTGAGTGGGAGGGGGCTCACAGATGAGACTGCAGGTGTGTGTCCCCCACCCCACCCCCCACGCACTCCCCCCTGGGTGCAGGGAGACGAGCAAAACACCTGGCCGTGGCTCAGGGCTTCCAGCTTGCATCACAGCATCCTGCTCCCAGCCCAGGGCCCTGGCTTCGCAGTCATCCATCATGTCTCATCAGCCCAGGAGGGGTGGGGAGGCTTTAACTCTTGGGACACCAAAGGCAAGGCATCAAGGCTAGGTGAGCTTTTTAATCGCATACAGGGAAACTGAGGCACGAGACCACACAGTGAGTCTGGCAGAGGACCCAAAGGTCCTGTGCTCTTGCCTCTAAACTAGGCTGCCTCCAACCCTCCTCCTCCTCCAGGAGAGCCCTCTCCCTGATGGGATCCACCTCACTCCCCAGTGGCTCTGGAAGATCACCCTCCCAGCAGGCCCCAGAGCCCATCCCTGGCCCTAGAGGAGACAGGCTCCTTCTCCAGTCAGTCACCCTTGAGCTGGGGCCAGCAGCCCCCTGTGCTGCCCGTTTCCCCAAGCCAGCCAGTCCCCCCTCCTGCCATAGAGGAGGGAGAGTTCAGCACTCATCTCCATTGAGGAGGCGGCCGGCCCATGGAACCCAGTGAGGCCCCTCTCTCTGGTTGGAGGGTGTGGGGAGGCAGATGGAGGGGAAGTGGGTGGGGGAAGGGGTATCTCTCCAGCAGGCTTTGAAGAGCCACATGAAAGCCGCATCCTCGCAGCGCTTTGAACTGCGGCCAGGGCCCCCACAGATCTCAGATGCAAACACTCCGGCTGCACCGATCACCAGGCGGCATTCGCTCACGGCTCAAGCATGCCGGGGCCTCAAGCTCTGCAGGTCTGGGCGCAGCAGTCCCCACCCCCAAGCTCGGCGAGGGGGCTCCCAGAGAGCCCCACAAACAAAGAGGGCACAGACAGGGGTAAATACCAGCGGGAGCCTTCTGCATTTCCCTGCCAGCGGAGGGGTTCAAAGCGCTTGGCAAAGTTGGGGGAGAGAATCCATAGCCTGCTTTGCAGGGCTGGGAATGGACCCCAGGACACCTGACTCACAGCTCCCCCCAGCTCCGCTTTAACCACTACACCCCACTCCCCTCCCAGGCTGGGAACAGAACCCAGGACTCTCTTGCCTTGTTCTAAAATAATTTTAGCCTGTGCTCTGTGTGAAGCCTCCCTGTCAGTTCTGCACCCAGGATTTCGTGACATGTCCCGATGGCTGAGAATTGCCTTGAGAGGTGGCTGAGCTACCTTGGGGGGAGGGGGGTTTGCTGGAGACCATGGGGGCTTTGCTCCCCTCCCCCGTGCCCCTGCCACCCTTGTCAAGAGGGGAAAGACTATTCTCCCCTCCCCTGCCACACACACACACACACACCCCATCCAATTCTAGTTGCCCTATTGCCCAATTTAAGACTAGTGTCTGCGTTGGACTGGAGACCAACCAGGGGGATGGACACCCTCTGAGAGACTAGAGAAAGAGCCTCTCCCTGCACCCCAATGCTCCCTGTTAATGTCTGTTTTGAGTCCCTCCTGCACCCAGTACTCCCTGTGAATGTCTGTTTCGAGTCCCCCCTTCCACGGTGCTCCACCCCAGTGCTGTGTGTGGAGGTCTGTTTCAGGCACCCCATGGGTCTGCTTTCCATAAGTCCCCTTTGCTGCCAGGTGCCACCTCATTTTGAACCTTCCTCTCACCCAGGTGCTCTATATAGGTGCTCGTTTCAAGTCTCCCTTCCACCCGACACCTCCTGTTGTAGCTCTTCGTTTCATCCCACCCCCTGACCTGCAGAGCTGCCCTGCCCAGGGCATGGTGAGGGCTGTTTCCTTGTAACTGGGGGCCTTATCCCTAGGATGGCCATGTAGTTTCCACTGAGCTCCATCAAATCCCTTGCTTAACAAAACCAGCTAAGAGTGCTCGAGGATCAAGGCCTCTCTCGGGGGGAGGGAATTGGGCAGAGGTGGTGCAGGCCCCCATCACACCCCATGTCCAGGAGCTCAGGCTGGAGGGACCCTCCTCTGGGGGAAGAAAGGAGATCCAGACCCCTCGGGGCTGCCTGCGAAGGGAGCTGGGAGCTGGCCCTGAGACCCAGCAAACTCAGTTCACACATGAGCCTCCAAACAGCCGGGGAACAGCTGTTGGGCCCAAGCTGATGGGGCTCAGACAGCTGGAGGGAATCCCACAGCCCCAGAGCCAGCCCCATTCCCTTTCACAAGGCAGGGGGCAGGGGCCTGGGGGGAATCCCTTCTTGCTGAGAACAGTTGGGTGTAAATAGCTGGGCAGGGAGAGATGTCTGGCTCCCCTCCCCTGCAATGTAAATTAGCATATACCATGCACATCACTGCCCCCTGCTGAATGGAGTGTCTCCTCCTAGCCCCTCTGTCGCCTCCTAGCTCCGGGAGGCCCTGTGATAATATAATCCCCGATGCTCACGTCCCAGGGACGGGGACCTGGGCATTTGGCCCCGGGACTCCTGGATTCTAGCCCCAGCGTTACAGGACTGTGCTAGGAGCTGGCTGCTTGCTCCATAAGGGACTGGCCAAGAGCAATTGCCTTTGACACCCTAACCTCAGCCAGTATCTCCACCTGCCCCCGAAATCGGCGGGGGGCGGGGGATCACCCCATGGCTCTGAGCTCACGAATTAATGATGGGCCCCTGTCATGGTCCCTGCTCCACCTGGAGTCAGTATAAACAGACCTACAGGGCATTGACAGGTGTAGGATAGATAGATAGATAGATAGATAGATAGATAGATAGATAGATAGATAGATAGATAGATAGATAGATGGGGTGAATGGGGATAGACAGATAGGGTGGATAGCTGTGCATGGGGATAGATAGATAGCTGTGGATGGATGGATGGATGGATGGATGGATGGATAAATAGAGAGGTGTTTGCAGGCTCCAACCTCTCCCCCGCCCCATTTCCGGTTTCTAGCTTGTGTGAGTAACACAGACGACAAACCAAGGAAATGAAGCAAACAGCAGCCAGGCCTGTGGCGCTCCCAGCCACCAGCCCTTGTGTCATATCTGCCTCCCTGCTGATTTATTGCGGCTGCTTCCCCCCCCCCCGCGGGGCGCAGAGATGAGCTCTCTGGGGTTTTACGTGACATTACAACTCCAATAAAACGCTGCCGGGGCGGGAAGCAACAAACCCATGGGGCACCCCCACCCCCACGCCGGCTGGGAAGGGTGCTCGGGAGCTGCGGCCTGGCTTTGAAGACAGTTTGAGGCTAATGCAGTGCTCCAGCGTGGGACACCTGCTTGCGGGAGGGGGCCGCAGGGGCCAAGGGATCGGTGCTTCTCTGATCTCCTCAGCAACGCGAGGTTGGGCCTGGGTCAGCACTTGGAGCCTTTGGAGCACACCTGGCGGAAGCAGGGTGGGGCGCTCTTCCCTCACAATCAGTGCTAGCCCTAGTACCTCAGTGCAGCACGAGGGGGCTCCTTGCTGCTGGGAGTAGCATGGGGGGATCAGTAGGGGGCGCTCTCCTATCCCAGTCAGTGCTGACCCCAGTTCCCCAAAAGGGTGCTAGGGGGGCACTGTACTGCTGGGAGTAGCATGGGCGGATCAGTAGGGGGTGCTCTCCCATCCCAGTCAGTGCTGACCCCAGTGCCCCAGCAGGGTGGTAGGGGGGGTGCTATCCTGCTGGGAGTAGCATGGGGGGATCAGTAGGGGGCACTCTCCCATCCCAGTCAGTGCTGACTCCAGTGCCCCAACAGGGTGCTAGGAGGGCGCTGTCCTGCTGGGAGTAGCATGGGGGGGATCAGTAGGGGGCGCTCTCCCATCTCAGTCAGTGCTGACCCCAATACCCCAGCAGGGTGCTAGGGGGCGCTGTGCTGCAGCATGGAGTATCTTTTAGATGAGGTGACAACGCAGCGATCAGGCTTCCAAAACCGCTGCCAGGCGCTGAGCACTTTTGAAAAACTGTCCCCGTGTGCTAATAAATGGGACAGAACTTGGGTCCTTCTCTTCTGAAAGCGCAGCCTGAGCCTGGAACTGGAGGAGAATCTCCATCAGCCTTTGGCACTATAGGGCACGTGATACATGGGTGTGTATCTGAGTCCATCCACCAGAAGGCAGATTGCCCAGACATGTGAGCCATTTCCTGTTCAAAAGCACTTTGAGATCAATCCTCAGCTGGAAGATGCAGGACGGGAGCCAAGGACTCATCAATGCCAAAAGCCTCTGTTCCCATAGACCCCAAAAAGTTCAGCCCGAGGAGGTGAGCCCAGATCAGATCAGGATCTTGGTCCAATCCCACTGGGCTTTAAGCTTGGTCCATTACACAGAGCAGGGCCGGTTTTGAATTCACTTCTGGATCTGGGGCTGGGGTCAGGCTGAACGCCGGCTTGGATGCTGATCCTAACCTCTTGGGTCTGCAGAACCGGGATGGAAACCCCTGAGGAGCCTGACCCAGCCTGGCCCAAAAGGGTCCCAGTTCTCCTGGCCACAAGCCCGGCTTCTCACCCCCCTGCTCCACCCTCAGCCTGCTCCAATAACAACTGCCTCGAGGCAGGGATGGGCAGGGGCAGAGGCAGGGCAGCTCAGGGTACTGGGGTCCCTAGGCTGCCGGTTCCAATCCTGCCCCCATCCGCCTTGACCGAGAGTCAGTAGTTCCTCCCTGTGTGGTGAATGTGTCAGGACTCAGCCCAGTGTCCCAACCTGGCAACAAACACCGAGAGGGCCCCTCACTGGCAAGCTCAGGGGAGGGAAACACAAATGAGTCCTGCTGCCCCCGAGGTGCCCCTAAAGGTGAGGCTTGCTTATAGCACCAGCCCCAGGGCTGTCAGACCCCTCCGCCAAGGGAGTATGTGAGCATCGTCCGTCCAGCCACCCACCTGAGGCATTTATGCTGCTCCCAGCACCCTGGCCTCTAGGCCCAAAAACCCCCTCTAGTGCCCCAGCCCCACGCCCAGGAGGAGGCTGCAGAAGACAACAGCCGCAGGGCTTCGGTTGGCACTGGAGCCCCAGCAGCACTCCAGGCCCTGGCTCCGGCGCCAGCCTCCAGCAGCGAGCGATTACCAGTTCAGCTTCCCCACCAAGCTTCAGTGCCTTTCCCAGCGAGAGGAAGCGACTCATTAGCAGCCAGAGAGTAATCAGTGCCCGATGGATGAGCCACTGCTCATTAGCATCGAGACATGAGCTGGGGAAAGTGCTTGCCAGGACATCTCGATCCATATCTCCCCACCCGTCCCTGGGTCCCTGCCTTAGTGCCTGGACAAGCCAGGCTTTTCTTTTCGAACCCCCAAGGCAGGCTGAGGTAAGTGGGACAGGCCCAGGCTTGGACTGAGGTGGGATCAGGGGCATCCGTCGCTCCCCAGATACCCGGAAAGCCCCCTCTCCCTTCAGGACAGGGACTCCATGTTGTCCAAGGGGGGACCCTACTGTTGGCACTAATCTGCCCCTCCCCTTGAGCTGCACAAGGGAGCACCTTGGCATTTCCCCACACATAGCGCAAACCTGGAAAGAGACAAATCCCAGGTGGGCAGCACCACCCAGGAACGAGGGAGCCAGAGGAGATCACCAAAGGAGGAGAGAGAGAGGCCCTGACTGGCACTTGCCACCCACCACCCTCCTCTCCCTGTTGGCTGTCACTGTGGCAAGCAACAATGCCTCTCAATTCAGGGATGGGGGATTAGAGAGATTTTTGCCTCATTATTTTGAGCTGCTAAATCTGCCCAACCCTTACCCTGCGGGGGTGGGGGCGGGCAAAACTGGGCATGATTCTGGGATAGATAGATAGATAGATAGATAGATAGATAGATAGATAGATAGATAGATAGAGGGGGTGGATGGGGATAGACAGATAGACAGACAGACACAGGATATGTTTCTGGCCCAGGGCAGCCCAGAGGATTCAGGAGGCCTGGGGTCTTCGGCAGTGGGGAGCCCCTGCCGCCAAATTGCCGCTGAAGATCCAGAGCAGAAGAAGCTCTAGGGGCCTGGGCCCTGCAAGAGTATTCCGGGGCCTCCAGAGCAAGTGAAGGACCCTGCTCCAGGGGCCCTGAAAAACTTTCATGGGGGCCCCTGCAGGGCCTGGGGCAAATTGCCCCACTTTGTCCCCCCCTCGGGCAGCCCTGTTGTGGCCTATCACTGAAGATTCAACCCAACATTTTCAAGTGGTCTCTGATTTGGGAGCCCAGCTTAAGGCCCGAGTAGCCAGATTTTCATAACAAGCTCAGCTCTCATTTAGGCTCCCCCAAGAAGTGACCAGAAGCCCAAATGACACTCAGCATTCAACAGCCCCCAGTGTCCTAGGGGCTGGAGTGGTTCTCCACTGATCTTGGGGGCGGGGGGTTGGGGAGGTGCATTCTAAGCACTTTGTACAATCTGGCCCCAATTGTGGGTGCTGAGCAATTGAAAAACTCCAACCCCACGTGGCATATCTGAGCAGCACATCTGGGAATCCTCTAAGGCCCTGATGCCCTATCTCACCACTGCAGCCAACAGGACAGCTGGACCAGGACCAAGGAGCAAACAGCCCAGCCAAACCCATGGCCAAAAGTTGCCGCATCAGTCAGTAACAGACCAGGCTGAAAACTCACCCATTGAAACCAAGATTGTTACAGCTGAACACATCTTCCAAACCTAATTTCAGCCGCTCCAACCCCAAGCACTCAGAGCTCCTGAAGCCGGCCCCCAAAATTATGAGATTGGTTAACAGTCATGAGGGGGATTTGTTTTTAAAGAAAAAAATATAACAGGGCTTTTTGTCCAGGCCCCTCTCCCCTCTGCTCCTCACTCCATCAACAACCCTCCCTTTGTCACTTGCCTTCTGGGTTCTGAGCCATCAGGGGCTCACCTTTCCAAGTCTATAAGGACTAGAAATTTACTTTTTTTTTTTAAATGACAGCTTACAGTCTCCTGTGATCACTTGGCTCCTGGAGCTGGGGCTTTTAGTAAATCACGAGAGTCACAATGAAAATCACAAGAGCTGATAAATGCCCATTTATTTACTCTCAGCCAAGGCCATGGAAACAGACTGGTCAGTTTCACTGCTGTTTCTAGTCAGTTTCCTTTTGCGTTTCTCTGTCACCAGCCCAAGGCCTGAGCTGAGAATGGCCTTGGGGTAGATCTCTGCTGTTCACACAGATTTTGTCCCACTACAATTGCCAGTTAGGGCAGTGGTTTGGTTTTTTTAACAATCTAACAATAAAGCCCTGGGTCTGAACACAGTTACCCTACTATAAAGGGCCTCATACCAGCCTAGATTATTCCCCTTCCAATGTGGGATGTGGGCTTGTTCTAATCTACACACTACAATCAGACCAGGGTTTTTTTGTTGGTGTCTTTGTGTTTTAAACTATTGATTTATTTAGGATGTTTTAACAGGGCTACAAGTCTTTGCCATGTAACTATCAGAGACAAACCAGCCATCATTACAACCAGGCACTTGGGTTCAGAGACTCAGCCAACAGTCGGATGCTCAGCAGATCTCTGTGTTTCCCATATTACACAAGGCAGCAGCAGTAACCCCCACCCCCACCCCCGGCAGAGTGCCACATTTAAAAAAATACAATGCAGAACACTCAGGGTTGAGATCTTCGGGCCTCTTCTAATCCAGCCACACCCCTGGGTGTCTCTACAGCCCCTGGCACCCAGGCACCTTAAAGGCCAGTGAAACAAACACCGGGCAGAGTTGGGGGGACCCTGGAACCTATTTGACAGATTTTAGGGTTTTTAAAAAATCTTTCCCCCCAAAACAAAACATGTGGCCTAGAGGGAGGTGCCTCCTTTGGGGGAGGGGGGCTGTATCTTGCCCTGCCTGGGGGACGGGCGGGGGATCTCTGAGGGGCTTCACCCATTCCCCACGTCCAGGGTTTCCATCCGTACAATTGCAGGCCCAGGTAAGCCGCCGGCGAGGTGCCGAGGGGCCGCATTGCGCTTTGGTAGCACAAGGGAGACCCCTTGTGGCCGTGCTGGGAACCGCAAGCGGCATCCTTGCGATAAAGACGAGGGGAGAGAAGATTGGCGCTTTGTGAATGAAAGAGGGTGGGTCGCTGCTGCGTGGGGGGCTGGGATGAGGGGAAGGCGATGGGATGGGGTGATGGAACTGGAGGAGGGGTGATGGGACGGGGGCTGAGTGGGTGGAGGGGGATGGAATTGGAGGAGAGGGAGGGGTGATGGGATGGGGGGATGAGATGGGGAGGGGGATGGAACTGGAGGAGGGGTGATGGGATGGGGGCTGAGTGGGTGGAGGGGGATGGAATTAGAGGAGGGGGAGAGGTGATGGTATGGGGGGATGAGATGGGGAAGGGCGATGGAACTGGAGGAGGGGTGATGGGATGGGGGCTGACTGGGTGGAGGGGGATGGAATTGCAGGAGGGGGAGGGGTGATGGGATGGGGGAATGAGATAGGGAGGGGGATAGAACTGGAAGAGGAGTGATGGGATGCCGGGGCTGAGATGGGGGAAAGGGGATGGAATTGGAGGGGGGTGATGGGATGGGGGCTGAGATGGGGGAGCGAGATGGAACTGGAGGAAGGGTCATAGGATGGGGGCGCTGAGTTGGGGGAGGGGATGGAATTGGAGAAGGGGGAGGGGTGATGGGATGGTGTGATGAATTGGGAAGGGCTGATGGGCTGGAAGCTGAGTTGGGAGAGGGGTGATGGTATTTTGGGAGGGGTGATGGGATGAGGGGCTGGAATGGGGGAGGATGATGGAATTGGAGAAGGGGGAGGGGTGAGGGGATGGTGTGATGAATTGGGGAGGGCTGATGGGATGGGGGCTGAGTTGGGGGAGGGGTGATGGGATGAGGGGCTGGGATGGGGGGAGCTGGTGGGGCAAAATGACAGTAGAGATGCAGGACAATCAACCCCTGGCTCCTGTCACCAGCATTGTCCCCCAGCCGGTCAGGGCCCAGCTCAGCATAGGGGGCCCAGCGGGGAGCGGGTGGCTCTGGTGCACCCTCAAAGGAGGAGAGAGCCAGAGCAGGGCCCTGATACAAGCCAATAAAGTAGCAGGGCCCAGCACCTAACCCATCAGCGAGAGACAGCTCAGCTTGGCCTGGGTGCTGGGTGGGAACTGGGCCCTCTCAGGGAGGGAGCAGAGCTGAAGGGTTTTGCCAGCTCCAGGGCTCTAAGGAGAGATTGTTTCCATATCTGTAGCGAGGTCTTGGAGGACCTGGCATCATGGAGGTTTAGAGAGAGAAGGTTAGGGGTGGCAGCGGGATCTACTGGTTAGAGCAGGGGTTGGGGAGGGAACTTGGGGTCAGGACACCCAAGCTCTGCTCTTAGGTCTGGGATGGGAATGGGGTCTAGGCTTTAGAGCAGCAGTGCTTCGTGGCATAACTTCTGGGTTCTAGTCCTAGCTTCCCCCCTTGCTGTGTGACGTGGGGCAGGTCACTAGGGGCCAGGTCAGTGCTCATCTCCTTGTGTTCAGGTGGGTGGGAGCAGGGGACTCCCCTTGACTCTCAGGGGAGGGGAATTCTCAGTAGCTCCTGCTGATTTCTTGTGCCAGTCCCACCCACTTCCTTCTTCTGCCCTCATAATCCTCCACACACACCCTAAAATGGGGGCTGAGCCTAAGCCCACCTGGTCCAGGAAGCAGCTCCTGGAAGAGGCTAGACAAGAGTCAGGTGCTGGGCTCTGACCCTCCCACCCACCTGGGGAAGGGGACAGGACCTTCTGACCATCCCAAGGCCCCACTCTGCCTGGGGGATCTCCCTGGGGCAGCGGCCAGGGGCTGAGGGTATCTGCAGGCCCTTGGCAGGGGGTTACACCTTAGGGTGGCAGAGACACCTACATGTTCCACATGGAGGTAACACCCATTAGTTCTCAGCATCCCCCCCCATCACCATGGTAACAGACATGAGTGGTCCCTGCAGGTAGGTCTCCATGGCAATCCCAGGCCCCGATTCCCTGTTGCCTGGCAACACGTGTCAACTGACACCCACTTTGCACTGGGGTAGATCATGGTGTGAGCCCTCAATCGCCCTTCCCAGATCTTGTCTGTCTGGTCACATCCTCCCTCTGCTGCTATCTACCCTGGGGGCACAAGAGCCTCCTCCCTCATAGCCTCTGCCACCTACAGCAGCCCCCTCCCCACCTCACTGGGCTCTTGGAATCAGCTGAGAGAGACAGTCTGGCCCTATTCCCATCCCCCTGTACCATGGCTAATGTGCCTTCGCAGCACAGCACCCTTGCCTGAGGATCCCAAAGCACTTTACAAATATTAAGGGATTAAAGCATTCAGCCAGGATAGGGGGAAACTGAGGCACAGAGGGGGCAGGAGACTCGACCAAGGTCACAGCCAAGGGATACTGTGGAAGAGCCAGACATAGACTCTTTCTTGCCCAGCACCCAGCTCCCCTGCTCTAACCACTAGACCCCATTCCCCTCCCTGAGCTGGGGGGAGAACTCAGGAGTCCTGGCTCCCACCCCCTGTTCTAACCACTAGACCCCATTCCCCAGGCTGGGAGCTGCGACTGCTGTAACCCAGCACCGTGTGAATGCCCAGCCAGGGGGCTGGAGCAGCAGGACATTCCTGTCCCAGCCGGGCAGAGGGATTTGGGACTCAAGGGGGGTCCTACTGAGCAAGTGACAGGTGCCAGCCCCATGCCCTTCCCAGCAGACCACCCCGCAGGTCTATTCCCGCCCCCACATAGGGCAGGTGAGCTGTGGCTTTACAGAGAGCTGTCCCAGCTGTGGCCCAGGAGTAACGTGACCCTCCAAGCTCCGGTTACCTGCTGGGGTCGGGGGTCTGCAGAGAGCAGCCCAGCGCCCCCAGCTGGGTGGGATTAGGAGCTGCAGCAGCTGCTGGAGGGATTGGCCCTTCCTGGTGGTCTGATGCTGGCTGTTTATGTAAGGGATGGGGGAAAGGGGGGATGGTGGGGGCAGTGGACTGTGGGGTTGGGTACAGGGGGCTGTGTATGTGTGTGTGCATGAGGGGCTGTGTGTATGGAGGGGTCCTCAGGTGTGTTGGGGGAGGGGCTGCTTGTGTGCAGGGGGCTCCATGTATCAGAAGAGCAGGGGGAGCCCAAGGGAAATTGAAGCCCCCCCTTCCCCAGGGGCTGTGGATCATAGAATTATAAAATCTCAGGATTGGAAGGGACCTCAGGAGGTATTTAGTCCAACCTCCTGCTCAAAGCAGGACCAACCTCCAACTAGATCATCCCAGTCAGGGCTTTGTCAAGCCAGGCTTTAAAAACTTCTACAGATGGAGATTCCACCACCTCCCTGGGTAACCCATTCCAGTGCTTCACCACCCTCCTCGTGAAAACATTTTTCCTAATATCCACCCTAAACCTCCCCCACTGCAACTTGAGACCACTGTTCTTTGTTCTGTCATCTGGTACCACTAAGAACAGTCTAGATCCATCCTCTTTGGAACCCCCTTTCAGGTAGTTGAAAGCAGCTATCAAATCCCGCCTCATTCTTCTCTTCTGCAGACTGAACAATCCCAAGATCCTCTTTCTATCCGCTCCTGGCCATTCCCATGGGACACAACTCATTGTGGGTTCATCCCCCCCAGCTGCACCCTGAGGGGATCGGGCCCTGCAATGTGGGGTGGGGGGGGGCTACCTTGGAGGTACAAAATCCCAGGACATCTGGGATGGGCATGAGCCCATAGCACTGTGTACTGAGCCCCCGACACCCCCCAAGGAGAGTTTCCACAGAGCAACCCTACAACACCTGCCAGAGCTGTGCCCAGGCTTTCTGTGGCTCTGGAATGGAAAGCATCCCCAATGAGCCCCCTACCCTGCTTCCCACAGCACAGCGCCCCCTGCTGACCTCCCACCCTGCTCCCCGCAGCACAGCGCCCCCTTCTGAGCACCTGCCCCACTCCCTGCAGCACAGCGCCCCCTGCTGAGCCCCCTCCCTGCTCCCTGCAGCACAGCGCCCCCTGCTGAGCCCCCACCCTGCTCCCTGCAGCACTGTGCCCCCTGCTGAGCCCCACCCTGCTCCCCACAGAACAGCGCCCCCCGCTGAGCACCTGCCCCACTCCCTGCAGCACAGTGCCCCCTGCTGACCTCCCACCCTGCTCCCTGCAGCACAGCACCCCCTGCTGAGCCCTACCCTGCTCCCCACAGCACAGTGCCCCCCTCTGAGCACCTGCCCCACTCCCTGCAGCACAGCGCCCCCTGCTGAGCCCCCACCCTGCTCCCTGCAGCACAGCGCCCCCTGCTGAGCTCCCACCCTGCTCCCCGCAGCACAGCGCCCCCCGCTGAGCACCTGCCCCACTCCCTGCAGCACAGCGCCCCTGCTGATCCCCCTCCCTGCTCCCTGCAGCACATTGCCCCCTGCTGAGCCCTGCCCCACTCCCCAGAGCACGTGGCTTTTGCTCTCTCCCATCCAAGCAGTGACTCGCACAGATCCTGCGTAGCCCCTGGGACACCCTTAGAGGTGGCTGGGCGGCCAGCTGAAGGCAGGCCCAGGCCCAGGCCCACACTTGCACACACACGCACAGAGGAAGTTGCTGGCATCTTGAAAGTGGCTTTAATTGCTTCCCTTAAAGAGGTTCTTCCTCTTGGCAGCATGTGTGGTGGGGGGGGGGAAGACCTCTGACAGTCATAAATCCAGAGCCTCTCCCCCCACCCCCCTAAACCCGGATCACTGCACCTGCTTCATATTAATTAGCAAGATTAGTGCTGCTCTTAATTACAAGACCAGCTTGTACATCGTTAATTGGGGGCAGGGGGAGGGGAGCCTCTTCCCTGCCTTGTGAGAATGGTTTTTTTTTGAGGGGTGCCCCTCCCCCCGTTGGGTTCCCTGCCCCCCTTCTGATGCCTGGGCAGGTGGGAATGCTGCATCCTTGTCTCTGTGCCGTGGGTCTGTGCCTCCCCATCTTCCCGCCAGGGGACGCTGCCAGCAGGTTGAATATTAGTATGTCGGTGGGGGGGAGGCAGGGGCGGAGCAAAATGCAGCAGGGAATGAATGATCTGCACCAGGCAGAGAATAAAAGGGGGTTTTGGATTATTCTGGACTAGCTGGGGGCTGTGGGTCGGGATTGAGGGGCACTGTCAGAGCTGGGGGAGGCCAGGGCTGGGCTCGCAGCGGCTGTGGGTCAGGATTGAGGGGCACTGGCAGAGCTGAGGGGAGCCTGGGGCTGTGGGTCAGGATTGAAGGGCAGTGGCAGAGCTGGGGGAGCCCTGGGCTGGGCTATCAGGGGCTGTGGGTCAGGACAGAGGAGCACTGTCAGAGCTGGGGGAGCCCAGGGCTGGTATAGCAGGAGCTGTGGGTCAGGACTGAGGGGCACCATCAGAGCTGGGGGGAACCCATGGCTGGGCTAGCAGGGGGTCAGGATTAAGGGTCTCCCACTTGCCAGGTGCAGCTCTAAGGCCCAGGGCTCTTCTGAGTAGCAACACAGCCCTCCACCCTCCCCTACAAGAGGCTGGGACTGAAATCCATGGGAGCAATGGGGGCTGGGAGCCAAAAGGGAATCACAGAATATCCAAAGCTATGTAGCAACTGCTATTCATGAGTGTTGCTCAATGGGGAGGGTGCTGGGCTAGGACACCTGGGTTCGATTCTTGGCTCTGCTGCTGCCCTTGTCCATGTCTTGCTCTCTGCCTCAGTTTCCCCATCCCACTCTGTGTTGTCTGTTCACGCTGTAGTTCTCTGGGGTAGGAACTGTCTCTCACTGTCTGCAGATTCCAGCACAGTGGTGCCACAGGCTGGGTTTTCGTTCTTCTCCACACTGCTGGGATAATAATGCCACACCTCTTGAGAAATTAACGTCAGTCCCTCGTATGGTTGCCAGCCCTCCAGGATTGTCCTGGAGTCACCAGGAATTAAAGATGAATTGTTAATTAAGGATTATGTCATGTGTTGAAACCTCCAGGAATACATCCAATCAAATTTGACAGCCTTGGTCCGTGGGTTGTTCTGACTCAGCATAGCCCAGTCCTCTAATCCCCTCCAAAGCAGGTCAACCTGTGGAACTCCTTGCCAGAGGATGTTATGAAGTTCTAGATTATAACAGGGTTCAAAAAAGAACTAGATAAATTCATGGAGGATAGGTCCATCCATGGTTATTAACCAGGATGGGCAGGAACGGTGTCCCTAGCCTCTGTTTGCCAGAAGCTGGGGATGGATGATTCTCTGTTCTGTTCATTCCCTCTGGGGCACCTGGCATTGGCCACTGTCAGAAGATGGGATACTGGACTAGATGGACCTTTGGTCTGACCCAGTATGGCCGTTCTTATGAGCCTCTGGGTCCAGGAAGAGCTGCAAATCCCATCTCCCACAACCCCCATCTCCAGTGTCCTATTGGCTGTTGGAGTTGGATTCTTCCCGCAAACCTGTCAGAAGCCTCAAGGCCTGTGTGACCTTCCCTGTCTCCGCTGCATGCAGCAGCCATTTCTACGGGGAGGGTGTAGGGAATGGCCAGGTTTAGCTGGGCCACTTTGGACATTCACAGAACTCTGTGGAGGGGGAGGCAGGGGTGGGCTAGCTGGGGGCCATGCGGTGGGACTGAGGAGCAGTGGCAGAGCAGGGAGCTCACGCTATCCTTTCGCTCTTTTGCCAGTGCCATTGATGGCTCTCTCCCTGTCAGGAGCAATAAATCCACCCCCTCCCCTCTGCCATCGTCCAACGCTCCTGCCCAGCCAGCCCTCCTCCCCCTGCTCAGGGAGAAAGGGAGCCAAAAGCCCAGCTGGAAAGACTTGAGGGGAGAGGAGTTCCTGCAGTGATCCTGTTCTGCCACCAGGAGGCACTGTGTGTACCCCATCTCCCCTATGCCCACTGTGCTGGCAGGTGCCATGGCCTCACACAACTGTCTAGGGGGACACAGGACGGGGGTAAAGGGGACTGGCAGGGGCCATGGGGGATCCAGCCAGCTCTCTAGCTCCAGGATACTCCCCCGCCCCCATGACACCTAGCTTGGAAGCCTAATACCTCCTGCCAGAGGTGGGTGAGCTGGGCCAGCCCTGGACCCCACTGCCCTGTCCCCTCCCTTTCCCTGCACTCGCTCCCCCGGGGCCTGCAAGCTGTGTCCTGAACGGGTAGCAAAGAGTAAGACTGGTGTCAGCACCAGGTAACAGCCAGCCTGGCAGGGGGCAGAGCTGGGGATAGAAGCCAGGAGTCCTGAATCGCCAACTTCCCCCAACCCCACTGTAACCACTGAACGATTCTGCTCCCCACCAGTTTTTGTGCAGGCGACTCAGCCCTGCCTTTGTGCTAGTTCCAGGAAGCAGCAATTTGGAATTCACTCTTAGTAATGGGGATAAGAACGGCCCTACTGGGTCAGACCAAAGGTCCATCTAGCCCAGTATCCCGTCTTCCGACAGTGGCCAGTGCCAGGGGCCCCAGAGGGAATGACTAGAACAGGTAACCATCAAGTGATCCATCCCCTGGGGCCCATTCCCAGCTCCTGACAAACAGAGGCTGGGGACACCATTCCTGCCCATCCTGGCTAATACCCATTGATGGACCTATCCTCCATGAACTTTAGTTCTTTTTTGAACCCTGTTATAGTCTTGGCCTTCACAACATCATCTGGCAAGGAGTTCCACAGGTTAACTGTGCATTGTGTGAAGAACACAAATCCCACCTGCTCTGGGGAGGAGGCAGAAGGACCCTGGAGGGAAGAAGTAGGGGACAGGGGTACCCCGGGGAGCAGCAAGACCCAGCTGGATGGGTCCTGCCCTGCCTGCCCTGTGCTGCAGCCACCCACTCGCTAGGTATGACCTTGTGGCAGCAGGAGCAGCCCTCAGAGACTCACCTGTGGAACTCCCTGCTGCAGGATGTTATTCAGGGGAACAGTTTTGTTCCTTTGCTGATTCAACCAGCAGATTGTGGCCTGGTCTCCCCCCTCCATAAACCAACTTCACTTTTGTAGCCCCCATGTGAGACCAGGGCCCCATGGTTGCACAACCCCACAGTTCATGCCTCAAAGACCTCTCAGTCTGAATAGACAGAGGAGAGGAGAGGGCGAGAGAGGAAACTGAGGCAAGAGGGGTGAAAGGACTTGCTCAAGGTCACCCAGCAGGTCAGTAGCAGAGTTCTAGCTCACTGCTCCTACCTACTAGGCAAGGCTGTCTTTTGCTTCTGATTCTTACACAGCACCCATCACCTTGGTATCTGACCGGCTGTGACCCACACGGTGCCCGTCTCTGCCCTCACAGAGCACACTGAGGATATGACTTCACCTGGGGAGGGGATCACAGGTAAGGCTCAATGTGGGGGCGGCATTGCTCCAGGCCGGAGGGTGGATTATTAAAGAAGGGGGCCAGAATCCCAAATTGAGTTAGCAGCTAGTGCCCCCTCCAGGCCCAGATGGCACAGCAGGATATGGCTCCCCAGCGCTTAGCCGCAGAGCGCCCCAGACTCCTATCATGAGGAGCTGAAGCCGGACACCGCATCTGCATGCAAGCCCCGCTCTGTGGCCCAGCGAGTCGGAGGATGGGGGGCTTTGCCCTTGACGAAACATTAATCTCCCTTCCCCGGCTGCCCCCCCCATCCCTTCCATAGGTCACCGGGAGCCTGGCTGAGCTGATGGCGCCGCGAGGGAGGCAGCTTAATCACAGCACAAATCATTCAGTGCAGGTGCTGGTAATTTACACTCAGCCTCTTGGCTCAGGGACCAGGCTCCTCGGCTCAGCCGCCAGCCCCGGCTGCTGCCTCCAGCCCGAGCCTGGGTGAGGGGCCACTGGTGCCAAGCTGCCCCTGCAGCAGGAGAACTGGGGCCCTGATCTCCAGGCCTCCACCTTGGGCAATGGCCCCAGCTCCCGGCCTGGGTCAGAGCAGGTGGCCCAGGAAGTATTGTGAGATGAAATCCCATCCCATGCCCTGTCATCCCCACCCCTGCACGGCCGGTGAGCCGCCCTCTGGGCCAGCAGTGCAGGGCCTGTGACACACGGGGAATGGCTCTGATTCCAACCAGCAGAGGGCGGTGGTGCTTGCATGCGCCTGTGCACCCCACATCTCCAAACAGCACATCACACCCGCAGTGTGTCACACCCACACACAGTGTCACACCCATGCCCCACAGTGTGTCAAACTCCCACCCCCACAGTGTGTGACACCCACGCCCCACAGTTCTCACCTCCCCACAACCCTGCCACACAGTGTGACACCTCATAGTGTTACATCCATGCCCCACAGCCCTCATCACACCACACACCCCTCCACACAATGTCACACCTGCATACCCCCCCAGTGTGTCACACTCGCATACCCCTACAGTGTCACACCCATGCCCCACAACTCTCACCCTCCACAGTGTCCCATCCACACCCCACAATTGTGTCAGACCCATGCCCCAAAGCCCTCACCATGCCACCCCCACCCCCCATAGTATGTCACTCCTGCATACCCCCACAGTGTCACACTCACACCCCACATCTCTCACCACCTTACAATGTCACCCCCACCCCACACAGCTCTCACTCCCCACAATGTCACACCCATGCCCCACAGCACACACACCCCACAGTGTCACATCCCCAGCTCTCACATACACGCACCTCGATCTCTCTCCCACACACACAACTCCACAGGGATGATTTGTGGTTTTGTTTCACTCTGCTCCCAGGCAGTGTGTGTGGGGGGGGGTCACATCGAGTATCCCTTGCATATGGGGGGGGGTCTCCTGTAACACGGCTGAAGCCTTAACGAACACAGCACTAATGAGCAAACTGATCCCCAGCTGCTCCTTGGCCCGGCCTCCTCTGCTGGGAGGGAGAATCCTTGGCACAGAGGCAGCTGGCCCAGCTGGGAGCAGATACTCCCAGGGGGACCAAACCCCAGGTAAGGGGCAGCAGCCCCAGAAGCGCATCCATCTGCCCCAGGGATCGAACCAGCCATGCTACAGCTTGGTGTAGTAGCTGGGCTTGGCCACAAGAGGGTGACATGCGCCCAGGCATTCAGCTGGTATATTACAAACACAAAGGGAGAAGGGAGAACAGAGCCACCCCCACCCATAACACCATCCTCCCTAGACACCCCATAGAGGTGGGTGAAGGTGCCAGCCCCCAGCTCCTGTCAGCACTCACCCGACTGGGAGCCAAGCTGCAGAATCCACAGCTCCAAACAGATGAGGGGTGAATCTGAATTCAGGGGGAGGCTGGATGGACCCTTGGTCTCCTCTGACACTGCAATAAATGGCCTCTCCTATGGAGCTCAGAGCAGCTCTCCACAGTAACATGGCAACAGCAGGAGGCCAGATGCCAGGCCAGATGGGCCCATTGACTTTCCAGCCATGGTGAAACCCCCGGTTTCCCTAGGAACAGGCAGCACAAGGGCCCCATTGTGACATCCCCTGGATGTGAGCAGTGGGGGAGACTGGCCTGGGGGAAGGTTGTGACTGCCTCCCTACCACCCATGGCCCCCGCTGCTCCAGGATCCTCCACACATATGGCACCAAGCGGGGTGTAGGGCTCCCAGAGATGAAGGGTGGGGTGGTGCTCCGGCTCCTGCTGTACTGGCTCAGAGCTCTGAGGTGAGTGATGGGTTCCTGGGAAACAAAAACCCTGAGCCGGCCCCGGGCCCTGACCCCAATTTGTATGTGACCCCCCTCTAGGGCTTCCATCGGCGTCCTGCTGCGTCTGGCGGAGCGCGCCCTTCACAGAGTACCCGGCTGCTGGCTCCTGCAGGCCCTCCACCCATGGTCCAGAGACCATGACGGTGCCCCCACCAGGTCAGGGGACTCCACGGAGAAAAGCACCTGGCCTGGGGCTAGAGCCAGGGTGCGGGGGAGAGAGATGGTTAGCACGTGTGTTAGGTGGAGGGAGACGTTCCTTGTTAAACACAGAGGCAACCTGTGTTGATCCCAATGCCCCAGTGCAGCACTAGGGGTTGCCGTGCTGCGCAGAGTGGGGTGAGGGCTCAGTAGGGGGCGCGCTCTCCTCCCACTCAGTGCTGAGCCCATACAGCACTAGGGGGCGCTGTGCTGGAGGGAGTAGGGTAGAGACTCAGTAGGGGGTGCTCTCCCCTCAGTCAGTGCTGAGTTCATGCAGCACTAGGGGGCGCTGTGCTGGAGGGAGTAGGGTAGGGGCTCAGTAGGGGGCACTCTCCCCTCAGTCAGAGCTGACATCTGGGCTGCACTAGGGGGCGCTGTGCTGCACAGAGTGGGGTGGGGGCTCAGTAGGGGGCGCTCTCCCCTCAGTCAGTGCTGAGCCCATGCAGCACTAGGGGGCGCTGTGCTGCACAGAGTGGGGTGGGGGCTCAGTAGGGGGCGCTCTCCCCTCAGTCAGTGCTGAGCCCATGCAGCACTAGGGGGCGCTGTGCTGCACAGAGTAGGGTGGGAGCTCAGTAGGGGGCACTCTCTCCTCACACTCAGTTCTGACACCATGCAGCTCTAGGGGCCACTGGGCCAGAGGGGGTTCCTGACTAGGAAGCACTAATCGCCCTTGGCCCCCTCACAGCAGGCGCATCGTGGCCACGTGGCAGAGGGGTGCAGCAGGAACAGGAGACTGGAGCAAGATCCAGGAGCAGCCGCCCAGGAGACACGTAGATGGGGATGGCACCTGCACCTACGAGCCAGAATCCCAGCTCCCAGCAACCAGCTCCCTCCACAGCCTCTTTGATGGGGCAGGCAGGCTGGACCTGGCTGGGCTGCGCAGGGTGGTCTATGAGGCAGGTGCGTGCGGGGCTGGGGTGGTGGGAGGAGCCCTTGGATTTGACACCTCTCGCCCCAGCCCCTGGCACTGATGCCAAGAGTCCTGAGTGCCACTGCAGGGCGAGGCCAGGAGCTGGCGCCGTTGGCAGCGAAGCGATCCACACTTGGCGGAAGCTGCTCCCTAGAGACAAGCTTTGGCCATCAGATCCGGCAGAGAACGCCTGGGTTCTGTGCCTAGCTCTGCCACTGCTTGCTGGGTGACCTTGGGCAAGTCATTGCGCCTCTCTGTGCCTCAGTTTCCCCAACTGTACAGTGGCAGTGAAACTGACTTGGTCAAATGCTTTAGGGTCTGCTGCTGTGAAGAGAGGGCACTGCTGTGCCATAGTGGGGTAGCAACTACATGCCAGACAGGCAGCAGAGCTGGATTAACAGACACACGTTGGTCAGAGATCTCAGGGATGAATAGAAATAAAGAAAATCCAAACTGTGTGTTCCTGAAACTCTGCTCCAGCTGCCCCACTAGGGAGGTGACTACATTTCCCATCAGCCCCCAGGACAAGCTACCAACCCCTCCCCCCATTCTCATCACTAGACACAATTCCCCTCCCCGAGTTGGGGATAGAACCCAGAAGTCCAGGCACCCCCAACTCCACTTGCGCTTTGCCACTAGACATCACTCCTCTCCCAGAGCCAGGGAGGGAACCCAGGAGTCCTGGCTCCCAGCCTCCATTGCACTAGCCACTAGACACCACTCCTCTCCCAGAGCCAGGGAGGGAACCCAGGAGTCCTGGTTCCCTGCCCCCACATAGTCAGTGTTCTATGAGTGTGTAGCTGGTCCAGTCCTGCCCCATCTCATGCTCTGTGGGGGGGCTGGGGGCCCAGGCACAGATGCCAGCGAGCGGAAGGTCACCTGGAAGTTCCTCTTTGGTGTGTACCCTGCGGACTCCACCACTGAGGAGCGACGCCGGCTGGACCAGCAGCTGGTCGCTCGCTACAAGAACATGAAGAACGCCTGGAAGCAGCAGTTCCCCAGCGCCAGGCGCATGAAGGCCCAGTCAGACCGTAAGTGCCCCCCAAACCGACTCTCCAGCTCCCAGCACGCAGGACATCAGGGGACCGGGCCGGAGGCAGATCTGAATGGGGGGATGGGTGTACAATGGGGGGAGAGTTTGCGGGGGGATGAGGCTCATCTGCTTCCCCCACATTTTAGAGACCAAGGTCACTCAGCAAAGATCTCCTCCCTACAACTCGAGCAGGGGCAGGGGCAGGGGCAGGGGCGGGTCACTTCTTCCTAACCACCAGCCCAGCCACTGATTGACATGGACACGCAACGCATTCAATTTATAGCCCCACAGCTCCTCCCACCAAACAGCTCCTCCCAGGGGGCGGAGCAACAGAGCTCCTCCTCCTTAAAGAGCTTGAGTCTGGTCCTGGTGGCTAAAACCGACCCCATTCTCCTTCCCACAGTGGAGCTGTCCCTGGCCATCAAGAAATACGAGAAGCAGGAGATGGAAGAGGCCAAGATGCCCACAGAGGTGAGACATCTGTGCCAGCCGTGGCTGGACGAGGTGACTGGCTCGCTGGGGCACGGCAGGCAGGAGCCCGGGGTGGCACAGAGCAGCCAGCAGCAATAGCCATGGGGAAAGCAGCGTGGAAGGAGCTGGTACCAAGGTGCAGCCCCTCAGGCGCGGGCATCCGCTTCACTGGCATAGGCCCTGCACTGCACGCAGGGAATGCCAGCGCTGCATAGGCCACAGGGACAGGGCTCCATGCTCAATGGGCAGGGTGGGTGCTCCTGGAGCTGGGAGTAGAACCCAGGAGTCCCGGTCCTCAGCCCCCTCCCCATACCCTGAGCACCAGAGTACCCTGCTGGGCACCGCTGCTGGGCCGAATACTAATGCAGCCCCTCTCCCGCCAGCACATCCTGTGGCTCCAGAACATCGACCAGCCCCAGTTCTGGGCATCTCTGAGGGACATTGACGCTGACGTGCCCAGCACCGACCGGCACCGCAGCTTTTTCCAGTGAGTGCACCCTGCTGGGCACTGCTGCCTGCTGCCATGCCAGTGCCACGCTCCCAGTGCCATGCTGTACCAGGCATCACTGCCCACTGCCATGCCAGTGCCACGCTCCCAGTGCCATGCTGTGCTGGGCACTGCCACCCACTGCCATGCCAGTTCCATGCTCCCAGTGCCATGCTGTACCAGGCATCACTGCCCACTGCCATGCCAGTGCCATGCTCCCAGTGCCATGCTGTGCTGGGCACTGCTGCCCGCTGCCATGCATCCCCCAGTGCCACACCCCCGCTAGGTACTGCTGCCTGCTACCATGTCCCCCAGTGCCATTCCATGCCAGGCACTGCCACCCACTGCCATGCCAGTGCCACGCTCCCAGTGCCATGCTGTGCTGGGCACTGCTGTCCGCTGCCATGCACCCCCCAGTGCCACACCCCCACTAGGTACTGCTGCCTGCTACCATGCACTCCCCCAGTGCCATTCCATGCCAGGCACTGCCACCCACTGCCATGCCAGTGCCACGCTCCCAGTGCCATGCTGTGCTGGGCACTGCTGCCCGTTGCCATGCCAGTGCCACACTCCCAGTGCCATGCTGTGCTGGGCACTGCTGCCCGCTGCCATGCATCCCCCAGTGCCACACCCCCGCTAGGTACTGCTGCCTGCTACCATGTCCCCCAGTGCCATTCCATGCCAGGCACTGCCACCCACTGCCATGCCAGTGCCACGCTCCCAGTGCCATGCTGTGCTGGGCACTGCTGTCCGCTGCCATGCACCCCCCAGTGCCACACCCCCACTAGGTACTGCTGCCTGCTACCATGCACTCCCCCAGTGCCATTCCATGCCAGGCACTGCCACTCACTGCCATGCCAGTCCCAGGCTCCCAGTGCCATGCTGTGCTGGGCAATGCTGTCCGCTGCCATGCATCCCCCAGTGCCACACCCCCGCTAGGTACTGCTGCCTGCTGCCATGTCCCCCAGTGCCATTCCATGCTGGGCACTGCCACCCACTGCCATTCCAGTGCCATGCTCCCAGTGCCATGCTGTGCTGGGCACTGCTGCCCGCTGCCATGCATCCCCCAGTGCCACACCCCCGCTAGGTACTGCTGCCTGCTACCATGCACTCCCCCAGTGCCATTCCATGCCTAGCACTGCCACCCACTGCCATGCCAGTCCCAGGCTCCCAGTGCCATGCTGTGCTGGGCACTGATGCCCACTGCCATGCACCCCCCCAGTGCCACACCCCCACTAGGTACTGCTGCCTGCTACCATGCACTCCCCCAGTGCCATTCCATGCTGGGCACTGCCACCCACTGCCATTCCAGTGCCACGCTACCAGTGCCATGCTGTACCAGGCATCACTGCCCACTGCCATGCCAGTGCCAGGCTCCCAGTGCCATGCTGTGCTGGGCACTGCTGCCCACTGCCATGCACCCCACCAGTGCCACATCCCAGCTAGGTACTGCCACCTGCTACCATGCACTCCCCCAGTGCCATTCCATGCCAGCATTGCCGCCCGCTGACACACAGCCCCCACTGTGTGACACCCCCAATGCCATTTCATGCCAGGTACAGTCACTCACTGCCATGCAGCCCCCTCACGAGCCCTCCCCCAGTGCTGCACACCCGCCGGGCACAGCCGCCCACTGCCACACAGCTCCCCCTCAAGTCCCCCCAGTGCCACGCCACACCAGGCTCAGGCACCCGCTGCCATGGAGCCCTCCAAGAGGCCCCCCCATTGCTGCATATCTGCTGGGCACAGCCACCCGCTGCCACGCCAAACAGTTCCCCCACAGTGCCACATAGGCCCCTCTCAACTGAGGCTACCCCAGTCCTGCATGCTAATCAGCACAATCACCCCTGCCCTGGTGCCACATGCCCCCAGGAACAGCCACCCCATGCCACGTAGGGACCCCCATGAGGACAGCCTATGTCATGTTCCCGCTGGGCTGACCTCTCAGTGGTGCCACACGCCTTCTGGGATCACCCCCCCAATGGCACCACGCACCCAACGGGCTCACCCCCCAATGGTGCCACACGCCCACCAGGCTCACCTCCCAATGGTGCCATGCTCCCACTGGGCTCACCCCCCAATGGTGCCATGCGCCCACCGGGCTCACCCCACAATGGTGCCACGCTCCAACCGGGCTCACCCCCCAATGGTGCCACGTGCCCACCGGGCTCACCCCCCAATGGTGCCATGCTGCCACTGGGCTCACCCCCCAATGGTGCCACGTGCCCACCGGGCTCACCCCCCAGTGGGGCCACGTGCCCACTGGGCTCATCCCCCAATGGTGCTATGCGCCCACTGGGTTCACCCCCCAATGGGGCCACGCGCCCACCGGGCTCACCCCCCAATGGTGCCACATGCCCACCGGGCTCACCCCCCAGTGGGGCCACCCTCCCACCGGGCTCACCCCCCAATGGTGCTACGCACCTGTGGGAATCACACTGCCAGTGGTGCCATGCGCCCACTGGGCTCTCACGCCTCCTGTGGCTCTTTGCAGGCGCCAGGGGCTGGTGAAGCTGCTGTACCTGAGGGAGATTCTGATCACATTTGCCGCCTTCCACCAGGGTGGGTACCCTGCCCCCTGGCACCTTCCCCTGCTCCCTGCCCCCTGGCACCTCCCCTGCTCCCTGCCCTCGCGGCACCTCTCCACTGCTCCATACTCCTCCAGCACCGCTCCACTACTCCCTGCCCCCCAGTACCCCTCCCCTGCTCCCTGCCCCCTGGCACCTCCCCTGCTCCCTGCCCTCCCGGCACCTCTCCACTGCTCCATACTCCTCCAGCACCTCTCCACTGCTCCCTGCCACCTCTCCACTGCTCCCTGCTCCCCAGTACCCCTTCCCTACTCCCTACCCCTCCAGCACCCCTCCACTGCTCCCTGCCCCCCAGTACCCCTCCACTGCTCCCTGCCCCCTGACACCTCTCCACTGCTCCATACTCCTCCAGCACCGCTCCACTACTCCCTGCCCCCCAGTACCTCCCTGCTCCCTGCCCCCTGGCACCTCCCCTGCTCCCTGCCCTCCCGGCACCTCTCCACTGCTCCATACTCCTCCAGCACCTCTCCACTGCTCCCTGCTCCCTGCCACCTCTCCACTGCTCCCTGCCCCCCAGTACCCCTTCCCTACTCCCTACCCCTCCAGCACCCCTCCACTGCTCCCTGCCCCCCAGTACCCCTCCACTGCTCCCTTCCCCCTGACACCTCTCCACTGCTCCATACTCCTCCAGCACCCCTCCACTGCTCCCTGCCCCCTGACACCTCCCCACTGCTCCCTGCCCCCCAGTACCCCTCCACTGCTCCCTACCCCTCCAGCACCTCTCCCCTACTCCCTGCCCCCCAGTACCCCTTCCCTGCTCCCTGCCCCCTGGCACCTCCCCTGCTCCCTGCCCTCACGGCACCTCTCCACTGCTCCCTGCCCCCCAGTACCCCTTCCCTACTCCCTACCCCTCCAGCACCCCTCCACTGCTCCCTGCCCCCCAGTACCCCTTCCCTGCTCCCTGCCCCCTGGCACCTCCCCTGCTCCCTGCCCTCGCGGCACCTCTCCACTGTTCCATACTCCTCCAGCACCTCTCCACTGCTCCCTGCTCCCTGCCACCTCTCCACTGCTCCCTGCTCCCCAGTACCCCTTCCCTGCTCTCGCAGCACCTCTCCACTGCTCCCTGCTCCCCAGTACCCCTTCCCTGCTCTCGCAGAACCTCTCCACTGCTCCTTGCTCCCCAGTACCCCTTCCCTGCTCTCGCGGCACCTCTCCACTGCTCCCTGCCCCCCAGTACCCCTTCCCTACTCCCTGCCCCCCAGTACCCCTCCACTGCTCCCTGCCCCCTGACACCTCTCCACTGCTCCCTGCCCCCTGACACCTCTCCACTGCTCTATACTCCTCCAGCACCTCTCCACTGCTCCCTGCTCCCTGCCACCTCTCCACTGCTCCCTGCTCCCCAGTACCCCTTCCCTACTCCCTACCCCTCCAGCACCCCTCCACTGCTCCCTGCCCCCCAGTACCCCTCCACTGCTCCCTGCCCCCTGACACCTCTCCACTGCTCCCTGCCCCCCAGTACCCCTCCACTGCTCTCTACCCCTCCAGCACCTCTCCCCTACTCCCTGTCCCCCAGTACCCCTTCCCTGCTCCCTACTCCTCCAGCATCCCTCCACTGCTCCCTGCTCCCCAGTACCCCTTCCCTGCTCCCTGTCCCCTGGCACATCTCCACTGCTCCCTGCCCCCCAGTACCCCTCCACTGCTCCCTGCCCCTTGGCACATCTCCACTGCTCCCTACCCCTCCAGCCCTCCACTGCTCCCTGCTCCCCAGTACCCCTCCACTGCTCCCCACCCTTCAGCACCCCTCCCCTGCTCTCTGCTCCCCAGTACCCCTCCCCTGCTCCCTGCCCCCCTGGCACCCCTCCCCTGCTCCCTGCCCCCTAGTACTCCTTCCCTTCTCCCTGCTCCCCCGGCATCCCTCCCCTTCTCCCCTGCTCCCTGGCACCCCCTCTGCTTCCTGCCCTCCTGGCACCTCTCCACTGCTCCCTGCCCTCCTGGCACCCCTCCCCTGCTCCCTGCCCCCCGGCACTTCTCCCCTGCCCCCTGGCACCCCTCCCCTGCTCCCTTACCCCCAGCACCCTTCCACTGCTTCCTGTCCACCTGGCACCCCTCCACTACTCCCTGTCCCCCTGGCATCCCTCCACTGCTCCCTACCCCCCAGCACCCCTCCCCTGCTCCCTGCCCCCTGGCACCCCTCACTGTTTCCTGTCCCCCTGGCACCCCTCCCTACCCCCCTAGTGCATCTCCCCTGCTCCCTGCCCCCTGGCACCCCTCACTGTTTCCTGTCGCCCTAGCACCCCTCCACTGTCCCTTCCCCTGAGCTTCTCACTGCCCCCTGCCCCTCAAACCTCCCTGCTGACCCCCCCCCACTTCTACCTGCCCCCCCAGTGTCTTGTGACTTCCCCCCTTTACTATCCCTTGACACCCTCCCCCCCCACAGGATGCCTTTTTGCCCCCATCTGGCTCCCTGTTGCCTCCTACTCCTATTCTCCCCCTCACTTCCCGACGCCCCCTGTTGCTCTCCCCAGACATCGGCTACTGCCAGGGCATGACCAACTTTGCCAGCCACTTCCTGGAGACCCTGGACTCAGAGTTTGACGCCTTCTGGTGCTTCGTAAACTGCATGCGGCACTGGGCCCCCAGCTTGACCGCCCAGGGCGTGGCCCGCAAGATCCGTGAGCAGCGGGGCACGGTGGGAGGGGGACAGCAGCCCCAGTGCCAGGCCCCCTCCAGGGCTGGGCTGAGCACAGTGTGCCAGCCCACGGGGAGGCGTTGCTGAGAGCCAAGGTGGGTGGGGTAGCCGCTGTGTCACCTTCAGCTGGACTCTTGCCAAGAAGGGTCCTGACTGGTCAATGGCTGGTGGGAGACCTCGAGAGCTGAGAGAAGTGCTTGTGTCAGGGCAGGTAATGGGGTCTAGTGGTTAGAGCAGGGGGGGTCTGGGAGTTGGGACTCCTGGGCTCTGTTCCTGGCTATGGGAGGGGAGTGGGGTCTAGTGGTTGGAGTGGGGGTGTCTGCGAGTCAGGCTCCTGGATTCCATTCCTGGCTATGGGAGGGGAGTGGGGTCTAGTGGTTAGAGTGCGAGGGGAGGGAATCTGGGAGTCAGGACTCTTGGGTTCCATTCCCAGCTCTCCCACTGGCTTGCGGTTTGACTTTGGGGAAATAAGCTCATCTGTACAAGGAGGGAGTAATTCCCACTCCCACAGCCTTGGTAAATTGGATTGAGATCCTTGGGCAGAAGGATGGGTAAAGGCAAAGAATTATTAGGCAGTAGGGGGTGCTCTCCCCTTGCAGTCAATGCTGACCCCAGAGCCCCCGTAGGGGGGCACTGTGCTGTAGAGAATGGGGCAAGAGTGCAAGGGGGGCCCTCTCCCCTTGCTGTCAGTGCTGACTGCAGTGTGTGGGGTGCCCCCTTTTGGCTGGGATGTCTAACTCCACTCCCAGTCGCTTGTGACCTTTCAAAATCTCCTGGTTCTATTTGACCACCTGGGGGCTAATCCCAGTGCCTGGGGCAAACTCCCCTGGGAGCTGCCATGCAGTGCAACATCCTCCCCCTGCTCCAAGCTGCTGTGTGTGTTAAACAGCAGCTGCGCCCCCCCCCCAGAGGCAGCTGCATTGTGCTGGTGGGAAAGGCCCCCTCCCCCCAGCTCCATGCGCAGGGGGCAGGGGCTGAGCACTGGCTGTGTGTCCGGTGCAGAGACCACCGAGGAGCTGCTGCGACACGTGGACCCCGAGCTGCACCATCACATCGCCAGGACCTCCAAGGAGACGCTGCTCTTCTGTCTCAGGTGAAAAGCCCCACAACCCAGGGCTCCCCCGGCTCTGACTGTTTCCTCCAACAGCAGCAGCTCAGGGGAAGGGGAAGGGCGGGTCACCACCCCCACGGGCAGCACAGGTGGCCTCGATGGGGTTTTGACCTGCGGTGCGTGTGGCTCTCCGTCACCCCCTGGTGGCCAGATTGTGCCTCGACGCCTGTGAGTCAGCGTCCGCTAACACAGCTGGTTGTTTCGCTCAGACTGGAGCGGCTTCAGGCCTTTGGCGCCAGGAGCTTTTCGACTCCGAGAGCAGGTGAATGGGGCGGCTTGATCCAGGCGGACTAGCCTCTCCACCGAGAGGAGATTTCCGAGACCGCCGGCCTGTTCAATCCAGTAGCCAAAGGCAGAATCAGATCCAGCGGCTGAGAACAGACATTGGACCAACCCAGACCAGAAATAAATTACCAGGATTTAGCAAGGGGGTGTCAGGGTGGAGTTAACCCAACCCAGCAGGTAGGGGTGGGACAGATTCCCCAGCACTTGGAGTCTTTAAATCCAGCTCGAGTGTCTCCAAAAGCTACCCTCTCGCTCTGGAAGAACCTCTGGGTTCAGTGCAGGAACCCCTGGGGGAAGCTCTCAGATGGTCACAACGGTCCCTCCTAGCGGTAAGATCTCGAACAGTCTGGAGCTCAGCCCCTGCCAGAGCTGCAATTGGCACCTTTTGCAGGGAAACAAACATGGAAAATCTGCTGCTACCCCTCTCCCCACCCGGGGGGGGAGTTGCTGGGAGGGGCTGGGGAGCTGGCGATGGGAAGAGACTGTGGCTAGAGAGTGGGGGTGGGGGGTGAAGATGGGCAGGGAGCCAGCGATGGTGCATTTGGGGGCTGCAGGGAGCCTGCTGCTAGGGGAGAGGGAAGGATCTAGACCTGCCCCTGGGCCCGTGCATGGCATTGGCGCCCCTCACCCTTCCCCCGCCCTCCCCAGCTGGCTGCTGCTGCGGTTCCAGCGGGAGCTGGGGCACGAGGATGCCGTGCGGGTGATGGAGATCAGTGCCCTGGAGGTGGACCCCACTGAGCTGGCAGCCCGCCTGTTGCCAAACTGCAGGGAAGGTGAGGGGCAGTCGCCACCCGTCCCCTCCCCCCTCCACACACACCATGTCTCAGCCCTGGGTGCCCCCCCATACCCACAGCTCTGCCCCCAGTCCCGACTCACAGCCCCCTGCTAGCCCAGCCCTGGGCTCCCCATACCCAAAGCTCTACCCCCAGTCCTGACCCACAGCCCCCTGCTAGCCCAGCCCTGGGATCCCCCCACATACCCACAGCTCTGCCCCCAGTCCTGACCCGCAGCCCCCTGCTAGCCCAGCCCTGGGCTCCCCATACCCACAGCTCTGCCCCCAGTCCTGACCCGCAGACCCCTGCTAGCCCAGCCCTGGGATCCCCCCACATACCCACAGCTCTGCCCCCAGTCCTGACCCGCAGCCCCCTGCTAGCCCAGCCCTGGGCTCCCCATACCCACAGCTCTGCCCCCAGTCCTGACCCACAGCCCCCTGCTAGCCCAGCCCTGGGCTCCCCATACCCACAGCTCTGCCCCCGGTCCTGACTCACAGCCCCCTGCTAGCCCAGCCCTGGGCTCCCCATACCCACAGCTCTACCCCTAGTCCTGACCCACAGCCCCCTGCTAGCCCAGCCCTGGGCTCCCCATACCCACAGCTCTGCCCCAAGTCCCGACTCACAGCCCCCTGCTAGCCCAGCCCTGGGCTCCCCATACCCACAGCTCTACCCCTAGTCCTGACCCACAGCCCCCTGCTAGCCCAGCCCTGGGCTCCCCATACCCACAGCTCTGCCCCTAGTCCTGACCCACAGCCCCCTGCTAGCCCAGCCCTGGGCTCCCCATACCCACAGCTCTGCCCCCAGTCCTGACCCGCAGCCCCCTGCTAGCCCAGCCCTAGTCTCTCGCCCCCATACCCACAGCTCTACCCCCAGTCCCAACCCGCAGCCCCCTGCTAGCCCAGCCCTGTGTCCCCCCGTACCCACAGCTCTGCCCCTAGTCCCGACTCACAGCCCCCTGCTAGCCCAGCCCTGGGCTCCCCCCACATACCCACAGCTCTGCCCCCAGTCCTGACCCGCAGCCTCTTGCTAGCCCAGTCCGTCTCCCGCCCCCATATGCACAGCTCTACCCCCAGTCCCAACCCGCAGCCCCCTGCTAGCCCAGCCCTGTGCCCCCCATGCCCACAGCTCTGCCCCCAGTCCCAACCCATAGCCACCTGCTAGCCCAGCCCTGTGCCCCCCATGCTCACAGCTCTGCCCCCAGTCCCAACCCATAGCCACCTGCTAGCCCAGCACTGTGCCCCCCATGCCCACAGCTCTGCCCCCAGTCTCGACCCATAGCCCCCTGCTAGCCCAGCCCTGTGCCCCCCCATACCCACAGCTCTGCCCCCAGTCCCGACCCACAGCCCCTTACTAGCCCAGCCCTGTGCCACTCCATCCCCCGTGGCTCTGCCAGTGGCTGCGTGCCCATCTCCATGCTGGCTTTAGGTTCTGCTGATCCTGCTCTCGCTGCCCCATCCCTGCAGGGGAGGACAGGCTGGCCCCGCACCGGGATGGAGTCTCCTTTGAGGTGCTGCTCTGTGTGGCCCTCCTGATCCAGCACCGCCAGCAGCTACTCCAGTACCAGCACGTCCACGACTTCTTCCTCTTCGCCCATAGGTTGGGGCCTTTCCCAGGGGCGGCGGCAACTGGGGCTCATCCTCCTCTGGGGGAGTCTGACAGAGGCTTTATTACGAGGATGCGGGGGCCCATCCTCCTAGGCCCGGGGCTCCCAGCCCGGCTCTACCCCTCCCAGGGTGCCAGGGGCTGTGAAACTCTGCACCTGCTCCAGCCAGTCTGCTCCAGCCCCACACCAATGAGCACTTGGGGGGGGGAATCACTTGTCATTGTGAGAATTGTGAGGCAGAACCGACACCATGTGACCCCGGCCTCCATTCCCAACAACCCCAATGTGGTGGAAATGGCTCAGCCGAGAGGTTGAGCCAAGGGTGGGATTCAGGACACCTGGGTTCTATGCCCAGCTCTGCCCCAGGCCACCTGGTGACACACCTCACTCTGTGCCTCAGTTTCCCTCCCACCCGGGTCTGTTCAGACTGGGAGCTCTCTGGGGCAGGGAATGCCCCTTGGGTCCCAGCTGCCTGGCAGGAGGGGGGTCTCAGCCCAGTTTCCCGTGAGGGAGCTTATCCATGCTGCCATTCAGCTCCTCCGACAGGGGCTAGGCCCTGGCCGGGGACCCACTGAGTCCCCAAGGGTTTGCAGCTGTGCCTCAGCACCCAGGGCAGGGCGGGGCCCTGTGAGAGGGACCCAGCAGGGGGCGCTGTCTGAGCACATGTCTCCCCCACAGTCTGCAGGGGAAGCTGGCTCTGGACACGCTGCGCAGGGTTGACAGGCCCCTCTAGGGGCAGGTTGCAGCAGGACACCGGCCAAGGGAGAGGCTGCAATGAAGCTGGGTGTGTCAAGCTGACGGTCTCCGGCCACGTCTCTCTGTGGGCGAACGTGACCCCCACGCCAGGCCCCAAAGTGCCCCCACAGCTCCAGGGAGGGGGAGGGAGCAAGGGTCTGTGCCTGCATTCAGCCAGCTGGACGGCCCCTTGGAATCAGCCACTGCGGGGGGGTTGGGCGAGGAGGTCGGGGGCTCAGCTTGGGCTGGGGAAAGGGGGCTGGAGTGGGGGAGCAGGGAGGGGAGCCTGTCCCAGCCATGCATCCAGAGCCGCACACACACACACACCCCCAGAGTCTGGAGACACACATGCACACACACTCAGAGACACAGGCGCCCTGAGACACACCCAGAGCTGCACACGTGCGCACCCCATCTCTCTCCAGCACACATCTCCAAATACACCCCCACCCACTCGGTCCCCCCAAACACTCCCCCACGGTCTCCCTCACATACACAATGCCCCATCCCCTCTCATCCCCCCAGTCTCTCCCCTTTCTCCCCCCCCACCCCCCGGCCTATGCCCCTTTCCCCCAGGCCTGCCCCCGGAAGGCCCTGAGCTCGGTGTACTGTCTCTTTAACAGGAGAGGCGCCCGGGAGATGAACGGCTTCTCCAGTGGCTCCATTAATCTCATTTTAATTTTATGAGCAATATTTTGCATGGAGCGGCCTTTCCCCGTGAACAGCAGCATAATGTGGGCATCAATCACGCACCCCGGCGGGATTGCTCTTTCAGCAAGGATGAGCTGCCCGGCCCTCACCCCTCCCACCCGGATTCACCCGCAGCCCCAGGGAGCAGCTAAGCACCCTCTCTGATCCAGGGGTCCCCCCACCCCACGTCTCTGCAAAGCCCCAGCAGGGCTGGGAACGGGAAGGGCGTTCAGGGGAGGGCAGCCCGGAAAATGCCCCCACGTCCTGCCGTTGGGTTGTGAGTCGGGCTAGTGCATGAACAGATGCAGGTGTGTGTGCGTTTGTGTGTGCGTGCACGCATGTGGAAGGCATATGTGAGTCTGTCAGGCAGTGTGGTTGTGTTGCTGTGTGCGTCCCCGGGGGGCGGGGGAGTGGGGTGATGACAGGAGAGGCTGGGGCCATGCATAGGGGCAAGCACAAGAGATCAAGTGTGAGCAGACAGGCATGTCGACGTGTCTGAGTGTGGCAGGAGGCACCTGGAGGTCTGTGCATGTGAGAAGGGGGGGATGTGACTCAGGAGGCTTGGCTCCTGCCAAGGGTTCAAACCATGGGGTGCTAGTGACAGAACGTACAGATTTCGCGCTGAGCTACCTGGACAGAGCCACCCACCTCAGGTTGGCCCAAGGCCCATCGCAGACTTAGGGTTGCCAACTTTCTGATGGCATAAAAATGAATGCCCTTGCCCCGGCCCCTGACCCGAGGCCCCACCCCTGACCCAAGCTTCTTTGAGGCCCTGCCCCACTCACTCTCTCTCCCTCATCCTCCCTCCCTTATTTTCACCAGGCTGGGACAGGGATGTGGGAGGGGGTGATGGCTCCAGCTGAGGATGCCGGCTCTGGGGTGGGGCCAGGGATGAGGGGTTTGGGGTGCAGGAGGGGGCTCCGGGCTGGGGGGTGGAGCTGAGGGGTTTGGAGTGTGGGAGCGGGCTCCAGACTGGGGCAGGGAGTTAGGATGCGGGAGGGTGCTCAGGGATGGAGGTTGAGGTGTGGGACAGGGTGTGGGCTCTGGGAGGGAGTTTGGGTGTGGGAGGGGACTCAGGGCTGGGGCAGGCGGTTGGGATGGGGCGGTGAGGGCTCCGGCTGAGGGTGCAGGCTCTGGTGTGGGGGTGCGGATGAGGAAGTTGGGGTGCCGGGGTTCAGAGTGCAGGAGAGGGCTCAGGGATGAGGGGTTTGGGATGCAGGAGGGGGCTCCGGACTGGGGGGTGGAGCCGAGGATTTTGGAGTGTGGGAGGGGGCTCCAGACTGGGGCAGGGAGTTAGGATGCGGGAGGGTGCTCAGGGATGGGGGTTGAGGTGTGGGACAGGGTGTGGGCTCTGGGAGGGAGTTTGGGTGTGGGAGGGGACTCAGGGCTGGGGCAGGCGGTTGGGATGGGGCGGTGAGGGCTCCGGCTGAGGGTGCGGGCTCTGGTGTGGGGGTGCAGATGAGGAAGTTGGGGTGCCGGGGTTCAGAGTGCAGGAGAGGGCTCAGGGATGGGGGTTGGGGTGTGGGAGGGGGTGCGGGGTCTGGAAGGGAGTTTGAGTGCGGCAGGGGACTCAGGGCTGGGGCAGATGGTTGGGGTGTGGGAGCGGGTATGATGCGGACTCCAGGGAGAGTTTACCTGAGGCGGCTCCCAGAAGCAGGGATGGCCAGGGAGACTCCACGCACTGCCCGGGCCTGCAGGCACCGCCCCCGCAACTCCCAATGGTTGCAGCGCGGTTCCCTGCCAATGGGAGCTGCAGAGCTGCCACTCGGGGCAGGACAGCGCATGGAGCCTACCTGGCTGTCCCTGCACCTAGGGGCCACAGGGACACACTGGCCGCTTCCAGGAGCCACGCTGAGCCAGGGCAGGCAGGGAGCCTGCTGTAGCCAACCACTGCGTGCTAACCGGAGCCGCCTAGGCCCCTGTTCAACCGAGCGTTCCTATTGAAAACCAGATGCCTGGCAACCCTACTAACGCAGTGTCACCAGAGGCTGCTCCTGGGAGTGCAAAGAATCACCTTAGCCCTAGATAGACCCAGAGAGGGAAGGACCCCCCAGAGCCTTCCAACCCCCCAGAACCCCCTAAGCCAGGGCTTGCTTAGGGGCCTGATCCCGCTGGCAGCCAGGAGAAATCCTGGCCTTTCAACTAGCAGCTTGCAGACCCGGCTGCCCCCCTCCTGCTCCCTGCCATGAGGCCAGGCTTTGAGGTCTGAACTGGGGTAGGGCCCGGCTGAGACAGAGGCCCCACCGTGTCCCTCCCCTCACAGCTGCCCTAACTGTGCCAGGCTGGTTCTTTTAACCTTCTGGCCACCATGAAAATCAAAAACCCTGGAGGCGGGGGGGGGGGAGGGTTTGAAGTGGCTGAGGGATGGGGGCTGCTGATCCTGCCAGGCCAGACATGCTGCAGTGGGACCTATCAGGTCTAGTACCAGCATGGGAGAGCATGGTGCTGCATGGGGAGGCTGTGTGTATACAGCAGGGGGCGCTCTTCCTTCAAACAAGTGCCATGGCGCATTGCCGGGGGGTGGGGGGGCGCTGTGCTGGTGGGAGTCTGGGATGCTTCTTTCCAGAGTTGTGGCTGCTAATCCCACCCCTAGACCTAATGCTACTTTCTGCCTCCCCAAATCTGCCCCTTTACGGCCCCCCAGATACAGCAGCCTCTTGGCTTCCTGCCCTGAGCTGTTAGGCTGGGCTGGGCACAATTACAAGTCAATGCAGATCTATCCCTCGGGACTCACTGCCGCCAGAAATTAGTGAGAGAAAGAGTTTAGTATGGTTAAAAAACAAGGATTCAGCACAGATGACGCATCTTAGCTCATCACTGTATTCCCCCCTCCCCTCCTCCAAGGCACAACATCCAGAGCAGGGCTCATCCCCTCCAGCAGGGAGCAGCAGGCGCGCGCGCGCGCGCACACACACACACACACACACACACACACACACACACACACACACACACACACAGAGAGAGAGAGAGAGAGAGAGAGAGAGAGAGAGAGCAGGGCTCATCCCCTCCAGCAGGGGACAGCAGGGACACACACACACACACACACACACACACACACACACACACAGCAGGGCTCATCCCCTCCAGCAGGGGGCAGCAGGGACACACACACACACACACACACACAGAGCAGGGCTCATCCCCTCCAGCACGGGACGGCAGGGACACACACACACACACACACACACACACAGAGAGCAGGGCTCATCCCCTCCAGCAGGGGGCAGCAGGGACGTGCGCACGCACACACACAGAGCAGGGCTCATCCCCTCCAGCAGGGGGCGGCAGGGACACACACACACACACACACACACACACACAGAGCAGGGCTCATCCCCTCCAGCAGGGGACGGCAGGGACACACACACACACACACACACACACACACACAGAGCAGGGCTCATGCCCTCCAGCAGGGGACGGCAGAAACACACACAAACATTTTACAAAGTTGCTTTAACAAAGGGAAGCTCCATCCCTGCTTTGTTCTGAGCAGAGCTGAGACCCCTTCCCGGGTCCAGACGCTGTATCGCTGCAAGGGGCAGAGTCTGCCTAGGCAAGATCCCAGATCCAAGACCCAAGCTGGCCCCGTGGGCAGCGTGTTCGGCTCAGCCCCTTCGGGAGCTGACTGGGTCCGAAGCCGGAGGGGAGGTTCTGGCTCTGGCCCCTTCTGCCATCATACCTGTTCTGTAGCCAACTCCCCCTTTGTGCTGAGACAAACCCCTCCCCCGCAGGCTTCCACCGCTGGCCCAGCGTGCCCCAGAGTTCCCCTCGAAACACCCTGTCCCTGGTAATTAGCAGGCAGGGCTAAAAGCCTCTGATGGGCCCTGGCAGGCCCGATGAGCTGGAAAAGGCCTTTCTCTACCAGGCTGGCAGCGCCTGGAGCTGCTGGCTGGGGCACAAGGAGGTGGGGGGAAGAAGGCCTGAATATAATGAATCCAGGGGCTGCAGAACACCAAGGGTGACTGGCAGATAAATCACACCCAGGGAGCTCGGAGCAGAGCCTCTTCCAGAGTCACAGCCCTTAGTGCCTGGCACCGTGGGGGGAGCTGCCGTCACCGTGGGAGGCACTCCGGGGCTGCTGAGCCTGTCTCAGCTCCCTCGCTAAAGGGTGACATGTCATGCACATGCACATTCACACACAAGCATGCATGTGCGCACAAGTGCACGTGAATTCACACAACCCCACACACCTGGTCTGCTTCCCCACCTCCCGTGGGTCTCCTGCAGCTTTGCCCCACCCACTTCCACTCCCACCCCACTCCCTGCCTCAGCCCAGCAGGAGAGAAGTTCATTCAGTCCGGAGGGCCCCATCACTCAGTGCTGAGACCCCAGCAGCCTCCCCTCAGGGCGAGCCAGTCCCGGCTTCCATGCTGCTCAATGCAAAGCCCCACAGCCCCAGGCTGCCCTGGCCGGGTCCCCTCAGCAGGGAAAAGTCTTTGCTGAGGGCATTTGCTGCTCCCGAGGGTTAGCGGAAGGTTAAAATGCTGGAGTGGCTCTATCTGAAGGGGCCCTTGTGTGTCCAGCATAGAGGGATCTGGGCTCCCAGGGGAGCCCAGGGCTGGGAGATGCGGGTTGGGATTGAGGGGCACTGGCGGAGTTGCAGGGAGGGGTGTGGCGGGGGTGAAATTTGCCTTCAGCAAGACCATGGCAATCACCCCGGCAACACTGCCATGACTCTATTGCAATTGACCCAGCAACACCACAGTGACACCATGGCAACCACATCCAGCAACACTGCAGCAAGGACATGGCGATTGCCTTGGCAACACCACAGCAATCGCCCCTGACAATGCTGCAGTGACACCGTGGCGATGGCCTCAGCAACGCTGTAGCAACACAGTTGCCCCCAGCACTACTGCAATGACACCATGGCAATCGCCCTGGCAACGCTGCAGTGACGCCATGTGACGCCACAGCACAACCCTTCTCAGCCGCTTCGCTGGAGGCCAAGGCTCTGCAGTGCTTCTGCCGCCTCAGTTAATCTAGCTGCAAAGAGAAGGAGACTCTCTCTAGGAAACCAAGTCACTGAGTCAATCAGACCCACCCCAGCCAGACAACCTGATGCCAGCATGGGGTGGGGGTGCACAAAATCCTGACACAGTCACCCCCAGCAGTGTAAGCGCCCCCCTCTCCCCGATTCCAGCCCACCTCTCTCACTAGCTAGCACCAGGTGCAGGGCGATAAACAGCCCCCTTGGCTGCCCAAGGCCTTGGCAACGTTTCTTTATGAGGGTGAGTTTACGTGGGTGAGCCTGGCCATAAAGCCCAGGGTGGGTGCTGGTGACTCCACCCTTTGTTAGTGCTAATGAAGCAGAGCCAAACATTGAAGCAGGGCCCAAAATGTTATTTGAAAATCTCTGACAGGGCAAGTAGCTTTTAACACAGCCAGATGCAGCTCCGTGAAGCCCTGTGGAGGAAACAGCCACCACTGGGCTGGGCTGGAGGGGGCTCGGGCCACCACGGCGGGGGTGGAGACTCCAGGAGCTAAATGTGCAGAGCTCACCCAAGTGACAAGTGACGGGTCACAGGGCAGGGGAAGGATGGAGCAGCGACCAGTAGAGTAAAGGGAAATTCACACAGGATGGCAGGGGATGGGGAGAGCTCCTGGAATTATCCATTTTTTGTGTTGCAGTAGGAGCCCCTGTCACAGACTAGGATCCCATTCTGCTAGGTGCTGTACACTATGTATTATGGTAGTACCTAGGAGCCTCACTCATGGCTTAGCACCCGTGTGCTAGGCACTGCACATTATTTATTAGATGTATTATGGTAGCACCTGAGAGCCCCAGTCACAGGCCAGGACCCCACGGAGGTAGGGGCTGAATAAACCCAGAACCAAATGACAGGCCCTGCCCCAAAGAGCCACCCCCCACCAGCATCATGGAGTCGACATAGGCTATGACGCTGCAGGAGAATTAACTCTACCCCCTGCGGTCCGGCCAGCAGAAGAGCAGAGGACACAAGCCCAAGGCACGAGTCCCAGTGGCCAGCCGCTACCAAGACAGTATAACGCGGGACCCGACCATATTCACCCCAAGAGGAAGAAGAGCCCGAGACAACAGGGAGCCCACTGGGGATTTCGCTGTTGCTGTGGATTTTACATGGGAGGTGCCCAGGTACTATGGTGATGGGCAGCAAAATGAACTTCTGAGATTAACAGGCAGAGGGGGGTGGGGGCATGTAGCTAGAGACTTCCATTCTGTGGGAATCCCTGAGGATCAAGGCCTTAGCTCCTCCAACCTGTTCAGCATCCTGGGCATCCATGGAGGAGCAGGAGGTGCCCAGGTGAATACCCAAGAGAGAGACTTAATTGAAGGGGCCACAGCTCAGGCCCCTTTTCCCCCAGGGCAGGGGTGAGTGGGCACCTGTCAGCCACAGCTGGGATTTTCAGGGAAAGACCAGAGCCCCAGGAAGAGGGGGTAGTTCTGTCTCCACAGGCTGAGCAGCAGAGCTGGGGTGGGGGTAGGAGGTGGCAGTGAGGCATCTAAAGATTTTTGTGGATCTGGGGTGAAGGAACTTATGTGAGAAGTCTGTGGCAGAGCAGGGATTTGACCCCAGATCCATCAAGAGCTAAGCTAGCCCCCTACCACTGACTCTTCCTTCCTCTCAGCAGCAACAGGCTACATACGTCTGAGGCGAGATCTCCACACCTGGGAGTGCAGCAGCCTCCCCCCCACCACCAGTAACCCAGTTAACTGACCCCCTTTACCTGCTGTGAGGCTCCGTGTCCGAGCCGTGCCAGCGCCGTGTAATTACCATAAACCAGAAGCAATTAATATCTGCCGTTCCCAGAACATTAAGCTGGAGAAGGTTCCTGAGTTCTCGGCTATGACATTTAATACCTTTTAGCCAGTTAAATACCAATTGCTTATTAAAAACTCACGCAGATGTTTAGTGCCCATGCTGATGGATGGCTCACCAGGCGCTGCCGGTTGGTGGTTTTGGGATGGTTCCAAGCAGCGGCACTCGTGTTTCCATCCCCTCTCAAGCCGTCAGTCTGATGTGCTCACCACTGTTATAGGGGCGATAATTCCCAAGCCGGTTACGAGGCACAGCACCCACCTCATTAGGCCTTGCCTGGGGCATTCAGGTCAGGGGGACACTTCTAGGGAGCCAGCCAGGAGGTGCCTTTGGTTTGGAGAGGTGTGGGGGAATCCTGGGAGTTTGGTGTGGGTGGATAGAGGGTCTGGCAGGGGGTGCATTGGAGTTTGCCACCAGAGTACGGGGGGGCTAGCCCCAGATCCTCAAAGGTATTTGGACTCCTAATGTCCATTGAAATCAATGGTTCTTGGCCTGCGGGGTTTGATAGGGGGCTGGGGGCTCCATGCTGGGGTTCCTGTACAGCCTGACGGGCATCTCAAGCTGTTCTGGGCTCTCAGACCCACTTCCACTCAAGCATTTTCCTCCCAGGAACCCATTTCTCAGAATTCTTGGCACTGTCTCCCAGGATCCTTTGTACCCCTGCTGCAGCCACACAAATCTTGTTGGCCCAGATCTCATTGGAGGCAGCTGGGACCACCTCCAAAGCCACCTCAAACCATGGCCACCCTGTGCCTGGGCTCTGTGAACGTGGATCTGGAAGTGCTCCACCACAGCAGCTGGGAATACCCAACCCGGTAGCAAGTCTACCCAGAACCGTACTGGCCCAGTTCCCAGAATCCTTCACTCCATTTCAGGGAGTCAAATAAAAAGAGGGAGGAGTGGGGAGTGCAGGATGGAGTGGTGGGTAGGGCAAGAGAAGGTGGGGAGTCAGGGGGATGTGAGGGCTGTCAGGCGGGGGGGGGACTTTTATCTTGGAGACTTTTTTATGCTCCCATCACCAGGGTATCAGGGCTGGAATGGGGAAAAGCAGCAGAGCAAATGCCCTGCTGAGTTCCTGCCACCACGCTGTCCCCTCCTGCTACAGAAAAGCTGCCCCAGCTGCCATTCCTGGACCTGGATCCCCATCCCTTTGCCAAAGGGAAAGAGGGGAGCGATGGATCTGGGGTTCTGGTTCCATCTCCGGAGAAACTGTGTCTATGGGGTGCACCAGATGCCAGCCTGACACTCCCTTTGGCACAAGTGAGAGATGCCCCCACCTCCGAGAGCGAAGCTGGGAGTGATGCTCTGACCTGTCCCCCTTCGGACAGGCACAGCATCCTTAGCACCAGCTGAGAGCATCAGACCCAGATGCTCACAAAGGGGTGAAATAGGGAGACTGAGGCATGGGGAGGTGAAGTGACCTGCTTACAGCAGCAAAGTGGCCAGGGATGGAACCCTGGAGTCCTGCCCGTCCATCTAAGCCCCAGCTGACCCTGCTAGGTGAAGGTGCTTCCCAGCACTGGGAACAGAACATAGCTATATACGGCTCTAACCATTAGACCCCACTCCCCCTCTCTGAGCCAGGGCTAAAACCCAGGCGTCCTGACTCCCAGCCCCGCACTGCTCCTGCCAGAGCTGGGAAGAGAACCCAGGAATGCTGATTCTCAGCCACCCCTTGCTGCCTAAAGCCAGAAATAAAAGCCAGGAGTCCTGGCTTCTGCCTAATCTTACCACTGGACTTCCCTCCCCTCCCAGAGCCAGGGATCTAACCCAAGAGTCGTGTCCCAATCTGCCCTGCTCTAACTACTAGGTTCTTCTCTCAGGCCCAGGTAATTGGGGACCCCAGACCCTCCCCATCTCCTTCCAGCCAGCAGCGTGGGCCTCTGAGAGTTAACAGTGCCAGAGCAAACCACCCCAGGGAAAACTGACTCCCCAAAGCAGGCCCCAGGCAGGAGGGACAATTTGTGGGAGCAATTTCTGTTCCCCCGCCACCCACCTACCTGGCGTTGCCATAACAGCTGCCACCAGCAAGTTGCACCGAGCTTGTACAGATCAGGGGTGCAGCCCAGGCGATCAGGGTTGGCCCAGCATGCACCAAATCCCAGGGATGGATAAAAGCCTCCTGGTCCCATAGGGCACAGGATGGAAGAGCTCTGAAGGGGAGAAAGGAAGGAGGGAAGGTGCAGGAAAGAGAGAGGGAGAGAGAAGCCAGGGTGCATAGTACAGGTGTGGGGGGATCTCATCCAGGCTTTGGCCATCCCTCAGCCAGGACCAGGGCCCTGCTAGCTGGTCATGCCCTGCTGTGATTGTCAGAAAACATACTAAGGGGGAAAGTCAAGCCCTTGAAGCAGGGAATGGGGTCTCCATCCTTGTGCAGCTCCATTAGAGAGTCTTTAATGTCAGGGCCCCCCATCTCATCCTGGGGGCCCATGCCCAGCTCTGGAGGGGAGTCCAACCCTTCTGCCCTTCCCCCCAAACATGACCCCTTCTGCCCCATCACCTCCAACCAGTCCCTGTTCTGTTTCCAGCCATGCCTACCCTGTCCCAATCTCCCCCCCACCCAGCTCCTTGCCCACTCAGCCCCTGGTTCCCACTCCACACCCTCCAGTCCCCCCTCCACTGGCTTCTGTCCAAATTTCCCTCCTGAAACTCTTCCTCCAATCTCATTGTCCCCACCCACCTCTTTGCCACAGTCTCTTTACTCAAGCAGGCTCACTTCTCCCCTTGGCTCAGTCAGATCTCTTCCATTCCTATCCCCTGCATTGGGGCCCAGTCCCAGCCTTCCCCCTCAATGCCCAGTTTCCTTCCCCCTTGACCAGCCTCCAGTCCTGCTCTTCACCCCCACCCAGGTTCCTTGGTCCAATCATAGAATAGCAGGTTTGGAAGGGACCTCAGGAGGTCATCTAGTCAAACCCCCTGCTCAAAGCAGGACCAATCCCCAGATTCTTATCTCAATTCCCCAAACGGCCCCCCTCAAGGATTGAACTCACAACACTAGTTTAGCAGGCCAATGCTCAAACCACTGAGCTATCCCTCCTCCCAATCACTTCCCATTCTTCCCCAGGACCATCTCTTGTCCCCTCAGCATGCTTTCTCCTCCGCATCACCTGGGTCCAGCCATGGGGTCGGGGTGGCGGCACCAGGAGCACAGGAAAGACAGGCCTCTGCTCTCCGTTCTGGTGCCCACAATGTAGATAAATCTCTGATCATTTTCATATGACTTTACATTGTGCCTCTTCATATAACCTTGTCGTGGGTTACCGTCTACCCCTGTGTGATCTCTGTTTTCATGAGACTTTGTATCAAAGCCTCATATAGAGCCTTGGTTTATGGAAACTTTGTATCAAAGCCTCATGTCGAAACTTTGCATCGCCCTTGGTAGAATGTTATAGCCCCTAAGGATAGAATAAGATAGAAGAAAAATGTCTTTTTGCTCGGAGAACAAGATCTCCCCCCTGCCCCAACTCCCTTAAGCAATCGTCCTGTTGAATAAACGAGGTGTGAATGAGCAAGGCATGGAAGGCAGCACCTCCAGACAGCCTCAACCCTTGGAGAGGGGCCGGGAGCCAGACCCAAGGACAATACAACCTGTCAAGTGGGCTCATTGAAGAGAAGCAAGCACCTTCTTTTGGAAACCCCCTCTGTGCAGCATTGAAACAAAGCAGGACAAAGGATCAATGGACACAGACACAGATTTTGAATCTGGTGCCGATTTGCACAAGAGGGAAGCTGCTATAAAGGTGAAGTGTCTTGCAGAGGACCCCGGGTCTCGTCTTGTCAACATGGGAGCATCCATCCGGATCGGCAGAAGCCCAGTTTCCCCCATCTAACTCACCTGGCCAGTGCAGTTAAAGGAAGCAACCAGTTGGTAACAACAACAAAATGGAGTGTGTGTGCTTGTGTGTGTGAGAGAGTGCGAGTGTAATATACCCTAAGCATATGATGCAGTGTTAATTAATACATGCATTGCTAATCAATGTGGCGTTTTGCCTTATTCCCCCTGAAAAGATCCTGTACTGTACTTT